>NC_063199.1:33384889-33704889 GCF_017589495.1 Alosa alosa | reverse complement strand
TTCACACACACCGTCGTTCTTGCAGGGATTTGGTTTGCAGGGTCCTAGAGAGGCATGGACAAGACAAGCCCACACAGAACACTTGAACCAAAGCCAATGAACATTCAAACATTAGCTAGAATGAAGGGCAAAAAAAACATCACAAGCTACAGGACTCACACCCACCACTGAACTCACACTCATGTACACAATGTATTGACAAGTAGCGCTATAGCAACCGTATAGCAACCAGTGCTATAGCAACCACTTTCACAACAATTCACAAGAACTTTAAAAGCCTTCCAAACGTCAAACTATTAAGAGGAAGCGGACTCTCATTCCATGTTCAACCACAAAATCTCAACCACATAACCTTTGCTTTTGTTTCACTGTTTGTTTCATTTCTTATGTTTTTTGTCTTTACTTGCTGTTCAGAATAGAACCTAATATAATAATGATCTCATTTGCAGGGGAAGAAATGTGCTGTGTGGTTACCCGTCTCTGTTTCGTTGCAGGTCTCGCCGGTGAACCCATCTGGGCAGATACAGATGAAAGGGTTTTCCCCCACTCCAGTCACGCAAGTTCCTCCACTGTGGCAGATGTTCACTTCACAGTAGTCACCTGAAACGGCAGATGGGGGACGAGACCGGGAGTGAGGCAGACGGAGAGACAGACAGACAGACAGACATGTTTGGCTTCTATTCACTGAGTGACACATGAAGATACAGGCTTGTTCATTTGCCTTTGTTTAATGTTTGCTTTCAGTGAAGATAAATCTTTCAGGAAATGTTTTGGCCTGATATAGGCAAACAACAGCAAAAGAAGAGGATTCATTTTACTGGGTATTCATCATCACACAGGGAGATGAAAGGGCCAATAGACAAGACAGAGTCTCTGTGTCTGTGGACTGCTGTGTCTGATGGACTGCTGTGGCTGTGGACGGTCATGTGGCTGCTGTGTCTGTGGACTGCTGTGACTGATGTGTCTGTGGACTGCTGTGACTGTGGACTGATGTGTCTGTGGACTGATGTGTATGTGGACTGACTGTGGACTGATGTGTCTGTGGACTGATGTGTATGTGGACTGATGTGTATGTGGACTGTGACTGATGGACTGATGTGTCTGTGGATTGATGTGGCTGTGGACTGATGTGTCTGTGGACTGCTGTGTCTGTGGACTGCTGTGACTGTGGACTGATGTGTATGTGGACTGCTGTGTCTGTGGACTGATGTGACTGTGGACTGATGTGACTGATGTGTCTGTGGACTGCTGTGGACTGATGTGTCTGTGGACTGCTGTGACTGTGGACTGATGTGACTGATGTGTCTGTATGTGGACTGATGTGTATGTGGACTGCTGTGACTGATGTGTCTGTGGACTGATGTGTATGTGGACTGCTGTGGACTGATGTGACTGATGTGTCTGTGGATTGATGTGGCTGTGGACTGATGTGGCTGCTGTGTCTGTGGACTGCTGTGACTGATGTGTCTGTGGACTGCTGTGACTGTGGACTGATGTGTATGTGGACTGTCTGTGGACTGATGTGTCTGTGGACTGATGTGTATGTGGACTGATGTGACTGATGTGTCTGTGTCTGATGTGTCTGTGGATTGGACTGATGTGTCTGTGGACTGATGTGACTGATGTGTCTGTGGACTGCTGTGGACTGATGTGGACTGATGTGTATGTGGACTGATGTGTATGTGGATTGATGTGTCTGTGGACTGATGTGTCTGTGGACTGACTGTGGACTGATGTGTCTGTGGACTGATGTGTCTGTGGACTGATGTGACTGATCTGTCTGTGGACTGCTGTGACTGTGGACTGATGTGTATGTGGCTGTGTCTGTGGACTGTGGACTGTGGACTGACTGTGGTCTGTGGACTGTGACTGTGACTGTGGACTGATGTGGCTGTGGACTGATGTGGCTGCTGTGTCTGTGGACTGCTGTGTCTGTGGACTGATGTGGCTGTGACTGCTGTGTCTGTGGACTGATGTGGCTGTGGCTGTGGACCGATGTGGCCGGTCATGTGTGGCTGCTGGAGCACGACATGCTGACACAGCCAACACATCCGCGCTGGAGGCTTCCATAGTGACCACACAAGCGAGCTTCCACATGACTCAACTAATCACCGTGGAAACATGCTAGCGCCACATCAACGCCATCACAATGCCCTTCTGCCCCATACGGTGTCAGTGGGGTTGTTGTAGAAAGAGATGGAAGAGGTGGATGTGAAAGAGGTAGAAAAACAAAACAAATGCCACAGTTCATTTGAAATAAATCTAAAGCAATCTCTAAATGGAAAAAGCCACAATCGTGGGCGGCACTAAAATCAATGTTATTCGTCCCCACCCTCTGCACTGCCTACTACAAGGGGAGCCGCCTTCCAGATTTGGCCATCTTGTTCAGGAGTAAATCCCAGTGCACATCATGTGGCTATGAGGAGCGGTGGCGCCAGAGACACCTCTCCCTCACTGGAAGTGTGTGGGCGCGTGGTTCTCACCCCTTTAACTATCTGGTAGGGTAAGTACAGGCCCAGCCAATTTGCTGCATCTATAATTCTGCAGATGTCTGGTTCCATTTCCCCGCAAGCGCCACACTGAAAGTGACACTTCTGGCTCTCAAGAAGCTCCGCAAGTGACACATGAGGCTTCGCCACTTCCTCTGCATTCCTCGTCCTGTGAGCTGCCCAAAGCACACAAACAGATTCATCCGGAAAACGCGGGTACAAACAGTTCCGGACTCCCGGGCCGGGACGTGTCTTGGAACTCGAGTGAGGCCAGGGCTCGATCACGTGTGTGCGCGCTCTAGCTCTGGGAGTGTGATCGCCGAGCCTCTGGCCTCGCTCTCGCTCTGGGCTCAGCCTCCCTAGGGAGGGTGACTCAGGCCTGGCCCGCGCAGAAGCATCCTTATCCAAGCTCCGCATTTGTTTATCTTCGCCAGAGGAATGCATCCTCCGTCTCGTAGCTGGAGCGCCAGCGCTGCCAGAGAGCGAGCGAGACCCTAAACTCCCACACTGGAGCGTGGAGCGTGGAGAGCGGAGAGCGGAGAGCGGACTCAGCTCATCCAACGCAGCTGCTGCAGCTGTTCCAGCCGCACTGTGCAGGGCCTGGTAGGGCCTTTGTGGCCCCTGTGCTCACTGTACTTGCTTTGTTTGGATGACCTTCACCATCTGCCAGAGACATCTGCTGAGACGGGAGTCGCTGTGAAACCGGAGGGAAGTGGACGAGAGAGACGCGCGGGGGACACTCCCACTGTGAAAGTGCACAGATTAGCACTGAGGTCTCCGCAGAGGAAGCGAAAGTTATGGTTGGACACTCCTGACGCTTTTGGGTGTCAGTGATAGGAGGAAACATAACATCATAGTCAAACACCAACATGTCCAACCCTGTTACCCTTGCTCTCATGATGGTGTTCATTTCTCGTCTAACAAAGCTGCTTCAACGCTATGTAACAGATCAATATGTGCCTGACTCCACTGGGCTGCACTTCCGAGTACAGCTCCCTGTGGTATATGGTATGCAGCTCTGTCTAAAATGCAGTATGGCAAAAATGGGGGAAAAAGGTACCCATGAGACCTTATTTGCATGAGACTATGGATGTTGGGTCAAAGGTCATCCTGAGAGAGCCTTCATCTGTATAGACCTCAAACAGGCCTGACCTCGTGTGCCTGTAAAGGAGAGCGGCTTGATTACGACACGTGAGGTGGAGGAGGGGGAAAGGGGCCAACTCATCAACAGAGAGGCCGGTTTGATCAAATGAAACATTTGATCTGGGTGTCAGCAGCTGAATAAGGCTTTTGATCAGCAAAAAGCGCTCGGGCAAGCGTGCAGGCAGACAACCCTGAGAGGCCCGCTGCGACCACTCCAGCACTCGCATACACCACTTTTCATCTGTGGGAGAGCTGCAGGGGGAGAAAAAGATATTTTCACTTCTATTTCGGTGTATAAGCACAGATGGTTAGGCAGCAACTTGCTGTGTACACCCAAAAAAATGCTGTTTTTTTTTGTTTGCATTTTTTGAGTGACAATGAAGTGTGAGAATTTGAGAAGAAATGGAATTCAAGCTCTGTAATTTTTTTTGCGCTTGAATAGCGATCTGGACACTAATCCAAGTACCGGTACATGAGGCCATGGATGGATTTTCAGGGGCATAAGTTCTCTGAGTCAGTCAGACTAATGTTACTGAAACAGGCAAACACAGATTTGAGAACGGAAAATGGCTAAAGTAAACAGCGTCTGACACTATTATAAATGGGCCATCCCAATGCTATGACTAATACCTCGGCGGATTTTCTGTTGTCCCAAAGTCCACATATGGTTTCCCTGTGCTGTTAGGTCATATGAGTCACCAGCCACACTGAACCAGCACGGACAAAACAGACTTAAGCTGCGGGGTCAGGTCAGAAAGCTCCACATGCCGTGCTGAACGAAGAGCAGGGCTCGGAGCTGGACCAGTCCACATGGATGTCCAGCCGGAGATTTTTGGTCTATGAGTCACCCAAGGCACAGAGGTCGTGCATTCAGTAATTAGCTGTCGAGAGGACAAGGCAAGCGCTGCGCTACGCAGGACTAACACTGTGGCTGGTTGTATCTGCAGCAGGTGGGCACTACAATAACCACAGCCTTGCCATAAGGAGAAACCGAACTCACAGCCTTGTGGGAACATCCAAGCTCCCAACTAGTGCTCTTACACGGGCTTCACCCAATTTATGAAAATGTTAATCAATCACATCACCTGGTTCCCTCTGTGTCATCCCCCGTTTGGAGACGCAGGTGGTTATGTTACACTTCCGCATTCTGCAGAAGAGCATTTCAGTAAAAAAATTCCCATTCTTTCACCTATGCGGGAAATGCTTTCAACTTTAATTACGTTTTTAATTGACAACTACATTAAAATCGTAGGGTTCACATAGGCCTCATGCCAAAAAAGTAATTAATAAAGCATTGTCAGAGCTTATTATGAAGCTTAATAATGCTAATTTGTCCATAATGTAGCCTACTACGTGAATCTTTTTTGTAGTAATTACATATGATTTATGAAGATTTTATTGTTAGAATGAAATGGTCTCACAAATGCATATTGAAAATAAATATAAAGTTTAAAGAAGAAGAAAAAGAGTGGATGAAGAGAGATCCCCAAATCCCCACCCTTTCCCCCTAAGAGAAGGATTATTTTGCCTTTTGACAACAAACAAATGCTCAAAGGTTGTCTAAGCACAGTTCGGTAACGTCACTTCTGTTTTAAACAAAACTGAGAGCTAGCTCACCTCTGCCTCCCGTGCAACTGAAACTGTCATGACCGCGCATCTCGTTGGTGAGTGGCTGGAACAGTTTGTTATGTTTCATGGTCCAGGCTGGACCAGGCTGTTTTTGCTGCAGTTTTCAGAGGCTGGGCTGTCCACAGGGACCGCGTTTTTTTTACAGCGTATTCAGGGGACAGGCAGCTAGCGGATCCTGAGGAGAGGTTTGCGGTGACAAAAGATATTCTAGCTTTCTAGCTATTTCCTCTCTTGACTAGGCAACATCCTATAGAGCAATGAACGCACATACATGACTGGACTAATCAGGATTACTTGTCTATAAAAGACACTTTAGGGGTGTTGGCTGTGCAAAGGAAGAGTTGTAAATAGGCTGCCATGTCTGCAATAAGCTTTACAGGACAAAGGTGCATTGGCTTTTGACACATCTCAGCTGTGTGTGCATGTGAGAGAGCAAGGATATCTCTGTCTGTGCATCTACATCCCTGTGTGTGTGTGTGTGTGTGTGTGTGTGTGTGTGTGAGAGAATGTGTGTGTATGTTTGTGAGAGAGAGAGAGAGAGTCCGTCGGTCCGTCCCAAAGCTTATACCTTTGCTTCGTTGCACATCCATTTCCACACCACTTAGCATTCCAACGTGCTAAGGGCATATAGCCATGTGGGACTCCATGTTCCAGAGCTCAGTGAGCAACCTCACAGCATCACAGCCCCTCTGGTCCAACCACTAGGAGGACACTCAGGGTTGGTGACCTGTAGAGTGGACCGGACCGGACCCCCCAATGCTACTTCTCCTGAGAATAACCTGCACTTTCCAGCACACCGTGCAGACAGGAAATTCATGGAGGCTTGCACGGAACAGGAACACGGAACATGGAGGCTTGCACGGAACAGAGTGTACGCCACTGCAGCTGCAGGTGAGATTTCAGTAATCTTAAAAAGACTTTTCCAGAGAGGCACAACCATCTGCTTGGGAAAAAAATAAACAACCAACACGTCTAAAAATACACCTGCAAGTAGCCAGACTTATGCTGGGCTATTCTCTGAGGTTGCCCCCATGTTCCAGCGAGCAGGTTACTCTCAGAGGAAATATACATCATGCCCATGGAACTAACTCTCAACAAACAAACTCCCTCACAGCATTGCTAGGCTAGGTATAGGCTACATCAGCTGTGCTGTTTGCCCTCATAAAATAAACATGAATGTCTGTCTTTACCACAACAAAGATTTTTTTTTTGAGCAGTGGGAAATATCTTAAGGTGTCAGATCATGGGAATGGCTGTTAAAAAATTCATCACAGCAGATTGGAAAGTGGGACAAGACAGAGAAAATGACAGAACGGCTCAAATGAGAGCTTCCAGACTGGGGAGGCACAGAATGAAACATTGATTAGGCACGATCCAACATTAGTCTGGAAGAAACCCACACTGTAACTGGCACTGCAAGTGAAGTAGCAGGACAAATGGAACTCTCCCTGAGGAAGGGGCTCCACTGCCAGATGGCAAAAGCTATAGCCTAGGCGTTTTCTCAATGGTTGAGGGAGACAGACACACACACACACACACACACACACACACACACACAGACACAAAAAGGAGTTGGTGGCAGTTTGCCTTTCTAAATTTAGCAGAAAGCAGCTCAGCTGACCTGAGACAAAGAGATCGAAAAGGGAGTCACACTTTCCTCACCTCAAGTGTGAACAGAATGAATAATTTAAATTGTGCCTTAGAGAAAACCTGTTTTTTTTCCACCAACTACAACTCGTAAGGAGTCAAGCATGGCATGAAACGGATGTGGCCTTTTGCAGCCAGCATTTGCCTACAGATGTAAATCACCCCTCGGCTCAATGGTGTTTTGGGGTGGAAGGGCACAGTAAGTACAGGCAGGTCCCACGGGACTGGTCATTAGTGGCAGGAAGTGCCCAGAGCTTTGTCAGATTTCAGAGCATGTTTTGGTGGCCACATTCAGGGCGGTGAGTCACGCTTTTTGGTTGGTCACTGAGCCACACCTACAGACTGAAGCCAGGCCTATGGCCTGAGGCACACTGCCACAACAGGGGCAGGCATACAACCATTTGTTTGTGTGTGTGTGTGTGTGTAACTCAGTCATTTGGAAAATTACAAAAAAACAAAAACAGTCCAGAAAAACATTCCTGTAGATGAGCACGTAGGCATAGTGATGTAGTTACGATCAAGTTGTACAACTATAGCCCACTACTGTGTTCAAAGAGCGATCAGAACTGTCCAAAATTCAAAACATTCAAACTTGAAAGAGTCTTGAAACATGGCCTTATTAAGCATAGATGTGTGCCAGTACAAAGCTTGAGGTCAAATGGCTCTACGCAAGCACTGACTCTGCAACAATGGCTTTCTACAAACCTATAGCATAACGGAACAAAACATGAAACCAGGGCATGTGTCCTATGTGAAATTCTTCTCCACGTCTAAAGCAATGAGCCAGAAGGATGTGGTCTGAATGTGCACATACATAATAGACTCTGCATTATTATGGAAGCCTTTTAAGCAAGGACTTGCTATACATGAGATCAACAGAGCCCTGAGGGAAGACCCATTTTTATTTGCCAATGTGCACAAACACAGATTGACAGTGCCACATGCATAGGCAATGAGAGCAAGTTCAAATATTAGAACATAAAATAACATGCTTTAAATAACAACTAACGCTTTAAAAAAAAAAAATAACAAATACCAAATAAAACCAGCAATACAGTGTGGTATTTAAGGTAGGCTACAGTAGCCTAGTCACCATATTCAGCTACCGGCAAGAAGGAGGAAATGAAATGTTTAACGCCAAGAAATCCATCGTTACTGAGCAGCCTAGATTTTGCATTGTGCTGTTTTCACAAATTAACACAACTGCAAGGAATTACAAATGAATTATATCGGAGCTAACTAATTTCACTGGTTGCAGAGAAGTGAGGAAAACAACAGACTGAGTGACGGTAAATGATTTGTGCTGGAGCCTTCCTTGTCACCTACTCACAACAAGTAAACAACCAACGGACACCACCATTCCCCGAGAAAGCGTGGAAATCTCTTTACAGTCTCACTGGTAGCAATGAAGTCTAGGCTAAATTAAACTTACCGTTCACAGCAGATATGGCACTCAACACAAAACAGAGGGTAAAAAGCGGCAAACAAAGTGAGATGCGATTTTGGCGCTTCATAATGGCTTTAGATACTTCTTTGTATCTAACTTGCGAATGTTCAACTCGACTCCGACGACAAAGGCTCTGAACTGTTGGAGCGACTGAAGTCCGTGTAGAGGACTGGGAGGCGTTAGTGCGGCAGCACGTGTATGTGTGCTTTCATCCAATTACAGCCTGCATTATAATTATAGGCCCTCCCCCAGGGACTGATTAAGCTAACAGTTAAATGTAGCGTCGCAGCAGAGCGCGCAGCAGCAGACTTGACACTATACTGTAAACACCACAAGATCCAGCTTGCTTTGATTTTGAAACGTTAGAATAGCTTTTGGCTATTTATGCCCTTCTAAGTTAATGATAGCCTAGGCTATAGGCCTACATTATCACACATCAGTTAACTGTCACATTAATTCAACCAATGCAAATAATACAAATATACCAGGGATGCACGATACGAATTTCTGCTGCTATTCGATATATCGATATTTTCAAACTTATTTTGGCAAAATGCCCATGCCGATACCAATAGGCCTACATCTTTAGACTTGTGTAGACTTGTATGTAAACTTGGACTTTTACTTAACTCAGAAATGGACAATCACTCATGGAAATTGAGGAATGGAGCAGGATGAAGTAGATGTAAGTTTTGCAATTTGATATGACATTTTCAAATAAACATGCAGGCCTAGATCTCATCCTATTTGAAAAGAGATTGTATGATGCTTTTAAACTCAGATAGGTTGTGCCAATGATAGGCTAGGCCTATATCCTGATGATTTATCTACCAGGAAAAGGCGTTTTGGAAAGTTTCAGATCTGCCTGTTAAAAATACAATACTTAAGCTGTTATCTGGCAATACCGATGTCGTATCAATACCTATCATGCATCTCTTAAAAATACATCATTCACACATTTATATCTTGTTCTGTCACTCTTTCTCTCATACCTCTGTGTGTATGTGTCTTTATTTAGAGAGAGGTGGGTATAGGCATTAGACACTAGTAATATGCAGTGATAGCTATAGCAGAGAGAGGTGGGTAGGCATTAGGCACCAGTGATAGTGATAGCTATAGCATAGAGAGGTGGGTATAGGCATTATATATAGCTATAACATAATGGATCTTTTTCGAAATATGGTGTAGGCTACTGCTGAGGGCCGATGCTGATTGAGATCATGATGGTGGGTGGACTCAGGATCCATCTTTGATCTCAGACCAAGTTTATATGTTGATTCAGTGTGTGGGTGTTGCTTAAGAATCCCTCTTCCTTTGATGCTTTTGTTTGTTTCAAAGCAGAAGACTGGTCCTTGAAGGCAGATGTCGAGCACTGATCAACCATAACATAATGTATTGATTTATTTATTATTGCAGCACAGCTGATCAGATGCATGGGTGTGTTTTCTCACACACATCACTTTGATGTACTCTAATAAGAAACATCTGTAGGAGTGATCATGAGCTTAAACCGTGACCAATCCCCTGCCCAAATCTAATTAACCATATTTGTTATTTCTATCTCATGAACAACCATCTGAGTTTAATTAAACCAAAAACTGCCAGATATGTCAACACTCCTTACTAAAGAAACAATCAATAGCTATTGCTTGTGCTCAACCCATTCATTAATTTAAGACCCTCTGTGTTGATTAGAGAATAGGCTATAGAGTGACAGTGAATGTGGCGCTTCAGACGAATACATCAGTGTTCTGCCTTGCAGGCTAAGTGCTTTTAAGAGGGCTTGTCTCCAAGTGCCCTTCATTTTCTTTGCATACTTTGTCTTGGATAAATTGATTGAGATTGAAGTGAGTCATAGTTTTCCTCTCTGCAGAGCGTTTCGGCGTTCATCCTGTAATGCACATTAGTAGAACGGTGAGATCACGGACTGCGGCCGCCATTCATATATGATTAGATCGCTCTACATCAAATAGGTTATTAGGACCAAACACTTGTCCTTAGTTCTCGATATCACTGTTTTTGTGCATGCTGATAGGCCTACTTTCTACTTTCTACTACAAACCTTTATAATAAATCTGTGATAAATATTTAGCTGGAATTCATTACAGATTTATTTGATGTCCAGTGATTTGGATAATGCAAAAATATCACTGTTTTAGTCATTAAAAAATATATGAATGACCTATCTTAGTCTATAGGCCTATACAAATAGCTTTATAATAAAGAGTTCCAAGTCAACATAGACTGTTCATTTATTTATTTATTTGACAAGTTGACAACCTGAGATAGCAGAATGAAAGGTGGATAAGTGGAGAAAAATGGAACTTGATGTTAGTGCAGAACTGTTTTTTAAAGGGAACTTGATGTTAGTGCAGAACTGTTTTTTAAAGGAAACTTGATGTTAGTGCAGAACTGTTTTTTAAAGGGAACTTGATGTTAGTGCAGAACTGTTTTAAAGGGAACTTGATGTTAGTGCAGAACTGTTTTTTAAAGGGAACTTGATGTTATTGCAGCACTGTTTTTAGGTGAATAGCTCCTCCCAATGGTCAATATTGGAATAAGAAAAGATGAAAATATTTCCATGCAAAAATAAAATAAATTGTTTTAGTGGTTATAATTCACAGTAAATTAGTTTTAATGGGCACTGTATTGGTCCCAATTCTCTGTTGTCTACTATAAACTATGTTTACTGTGTAAAATGGCATTAATATCAACCATTTTCAGTGGATACACAAATGTACAATAACTACAATCTGTGTAAATCCTAATAGAATGTGTGCTGGACCACAATTTAATAGCCTATTTTATGGAGATAACTGTTTAAGTAGCTAATGGACTATTGTGGTTCTGTATGTTAATTTCTTTGTGTAATCAGGGGCCTGTGGGATGCTATTGGCTATCCAGACGGTGGGGGTGGGGGATGACACCCCCCCTCTCTCAAAGGACCAGACCACTAAAGGGTTGAGTTAAGTAAAAGGGTTGAGTACTGTTCCAGGTTGGATAGAGGAAGGGGGTGGAATGGGATTCCAGATACTGGGTTGAGAAGATAACCCTGATAACCTTGTAGGCACCAATGTGTACATTTACATGTATTTATTTAGCACCAATGTGCACATTTACATGTATTTATTTAGCAGACACTGTATCCTAAGTGACTTACATATGTCAATACATTACAATGAATTACATTGTCCCAGACCAACATCTTCTTGCAATAGCCATCAACAGCACTCAACCATCCCCTAGAATGTTATGACTTTCCCACAACAACCGGAAATAGGCCTACCATATTGTCATAAAATCTTATTTACAGTATTTGTGTTGGAAATAATTTGATTTCAGGGTCAGCATGCATTATTTCTGTTGGGTAATGTCTGCTATGATTTCAAATATAATTAGAAACACACGTACATAATGCTTCCGATTTTTTTTTTTTAAATGGTTGACAAGTCTTGAATCATTCATGTCATCTAAGCCCATTGCTGACAAGGAGGGTAATTGTCCTAGCTTATGCACTAAGCCTATGGGTGCATAAGTTAAGACAAGATAACATGAAATTGCCTGACATTTAGCCTGCGACACACGTGTATGGCCATCCATGTACGCTAGAGCTATGTAGGACAGCAGCCTGTGATGCGCTGTTTCAACCGAGGGTAGGCCTGTTATGTCCGACAGCGTCTGTCTTCTAGACCCTGCAACACTAAGGCACCCACTAAGGCGGTTTCAGGGAAGACGGAGGAAAAAAAGTTCGGTTTCGTACGTGTGGACTAGCCCTAACTAAGGCACCCACAACCAGCTGCTGTGTTTATGTGTCTCGCGTGACGCAAAAGTGGCTCTCGCCCAATGCTAGAGCCATATGCAAATGAGCTGTCCTCAAATGGAAGAGCTCAGTCGTCAGTGTTTGTTTTGTGCGTGGTGAGTTAGGCTACGGAGTGGATGCTATGTGACTGATAAACTGAAAACCGTTTTATTGACATGGATGTAATTCGCGAGGATATTTTCGACTGCGTCTTGTGGTATGACATGATATGTGGATACGACGCACGCAAGTTTCATTTACTGCACAATGTAGGTGCCACTGATGATGATGATGCTGTTGCGTTGATGCCAAAATGTCAGATTTTAGCGGTTAAAACCAGTTAGCATACTCAACTGTAGTCCATTACTAAACCATTTACAGTGATACGTTTACAGATATTAAATCACCTAGCCTGTTTTATAAGTCAGCGGCGTTAGTTTGAGCACATAATTGACGTTTTGTTTACATGTGTTCAATGGAAGCCGGAAATCCATAAATAGCGGCGTCCAAAGAATATTTTGCCGGATAGCGAGACAGCGGTGTGTTTAGTGCATTGACAATGGTAAACTGTGCTATGACGTCAAACAAGCTTGCCAACTGTAACTGTGCTTAATGATTCCATTAGTGACTTGGTAGGCTATTGAGGCCGCCTGGAGGCAGTGACCAAGACTTTCATTGGCAATATAAGAGGCGTCAGGTGGGACATCTTATTCCTTCGATTCCCTTTATATCACTTATCACGGAGTAGACACATAAAATGTTATAATCTCCATTCGCATTTCCCAGGGATCATCTGGCATTATGAGTTCACACAACGAAGGAGATTCTTACACCATGGCACCCGAGATGCCAGCCATGTTTGATGGCATGAAGTTGGCAGCTGTGGCAACAGTGTTGTATGTCATTGTGCGGTACTTGAATCTGAAAAGTCCCACCGCACCACCTGATATCACCTTCCAAGACACACCTCTCAACCTCTACATCCTAAAGTCCTGCCCCATCCTTACCAAAGAGTGAGTCTGCTGACAGATGCTGAAAGACTTCCACACAAGTGATACTTAACTAAGACAAAACTAAGACGATTTTAGACAGATACATTTTTCTGCATGAGAGAAACCTCAAGCAGCAACTGTGAACCCTGCAGTGCATTGGAGTCTGTCTGTCATGGCTAATTTAAATTGCCGTATTGTATGTGTTTTACAGCTATATTCCACCATTACTATGGGGTAAAAGTGGACATTTCCAAACGGCTCTTTATGGAAAGATGGGACGCGTTGGCTCCCCACATCCGAATGGGCTTCGGAAATACCTTCCCATGCAAGATGGAGCGACAGCCACCTTTGATCTCTTTGAGCCTTTA
The DNA here is from genome assembly GCF_017589495.1 of Alosa alosa. NCBI lineage: Eukaryota > Metazoa > Chordata > Actinopteri > Clupeiformes > Clupeidae > Alosa > Alosa alosa. The sequence continues at coordinate 33,691,375 of NC_063199.1, read as the reverse complement.
TCTGACCATATTACAGGGGGTAAGTGCCTAGTGGCATTGTCAGCCTTTTTGTATGAATTGCTTTTAGTAAGACTGTGTCCATATTTATTTGGATATTAAACTACAACAACTATTAATAAGTCAATTTCAGTCTAAATGTATTTTAGTGGATTGCTTTCAAGCATTATCAATACAGATGTTTGTCTTGGTGTTGTTTATGTTGTTCATTCCATGTGTCCATTGAGACTATGTGGTGCCATTTTCCGGTTTCCCGGATTTCCTGGTTTCCCGGTCTAAGTTTCCCTGACTTTCCTTGACAATAAACCTGAATTTCTATTACTTGTTATAATGAATAGTACAATATACTTACCTATGATTTCAGAGCAGCTGCATGACATTCAAGATTTTTTTACTTTTTTAGAGCAGAAAATGAATAAATGGCCATTGAATAAACAAAGTTGGGCTACTCAAACAAGCAGTAAAGCTAATAACCAGATATACACCAATTCTGCTTGGAAATATATTTGTATTAATGTATTTTGGCAAGTACATTTTACACTGCTACAACAAAATTTCCTGATATTCCAAAAATAAAATTCCCTGACTTTCCGTGTCTGGAATAGACTTTCCAAAATTCCATGATATTCCAGAAATTACATGACAATTACATGATTTATTCAATAAAAAAATTCCAAAAAACTCTAAAATTCCAGCTTCATTGTGAAATCAACTTTGTGTACAGACGACATTACCATGGTGATATGCCCAGGGATTGGCAACCACAGCGAGAAGCACTACATCCGCACCTTTGTCGGTTACTCCCAGAGCCAAGGATACAGATGTGCCGTCCTGAATCACCTGGGAGCGCTGCCAAACATTGAGCTTACCTCACCCCGCATGTTTACATATGGTAAGGGACACACTTCAGGGATCTCACCGAACCTGGACATTTTACAATTACACACATGATGAAAAGATTAGTTGGTCATTCAGTGCTAACTCAAATTTGGTCATTCAAATAAATTAAATTAAATGTTTCAAGGCATTTGGAAGATGAGATGTCACCTAACAAACTGAAAATAAAGTATAGAAGTAATATAGAAGTCCGTCACATTACTTTTGAAATGCGCTTCACAGGCTGCACATGGGAGTTTGCTGCAATGCTGGGCTACATGAAGAAGGCTTTCCCCCAGACGCAGTTCATTGTGGTCGGCTTCAGCCTGGGAGGGAACATTGTCTGCAAGTTTCTTGGAGAGAACCGGACCAATCAGGAGAGGGTGCTGTGCTGTGTCAGTGTCTGCCAGGGCTATAGTGCCCTAAGGTGAGCAAGTGCTAACATCTGGTTTGACATGAATGTGGCGTGTACCGTCGCAGTCCTGCTGAATGCACTTGTGTGCTCTGTGGCGTGTACCGTCGCAGTCCTGCTGAATGCACTTGTGTGCTCTGTGGCGTGTACCGTCGCAGTCCTGCTGAATGCACTTGTGTGCTCTGTGGCGTGTACCGTCGCAGTCCTGCTGAATGCACTTGTGTGCTCTGTGCAGGGCCCAGGATACCTTCCTACAGTGGGACCAGTGCAGGAGGCTCTACAACTTCCTCATGGCAGACAACATGAAAAAGATCATCTTATCACACAGGTGCAGAAAGGCCTCAGCACACACAGTAGCATCTGACTTGGGATGGCCTAGCCTTGTGGCTACATGCTTAGCACACACAGTAGCATCTGACTTGGGATGGCCTAGCCTTGTGGCTACATGCTTAGCACACACAGTAGCATCTGACTTGGGATGGCCTTGCCTTCTGGCTACATGCTCTACATTGCAATGTAAAAAGGCTGTTCATGAGTTAACGTTCCAAATTTTGCAAAAGAAAAAGACAAGCAAGCGAAAAGCGTGTTTGGCGACATCACTAGCCAAGGAGTCATGGAGTCGCGCAGGATCCGTGTGCACCCCTATGCTATTCCTTACCTAAGGCAGGAGTCGAGCAGGATCCGTGTGCACCCCTATGCTATTCCTTACCTGAGAAGATGGGAGGCGAGAGGGGAGGTGGTGGGTGGAAAGCGAGAGCGCAAACCAGTTGCAGCAGCATGGACAGGTAGGCTGGGAATAAGTGACCTGATAGGAATAAGGCTGTAGGCATGGCAACGCTCCTCACAAACTTCCGTTTAAAAACGCCATTTTGCTGACTACTACATGTGCTCTAGTAACTGTATACAGTATCCCCTTTTAGAATCCTTTTTGTTACAGATGAGATGTAGAGCTCACAATTTTCACATTTTTGCTTTATTTTAAAGAGCTAGCTATTGCAACTACATAGTCGTTGTAGTGTAATTATCATGCCATTTATAAAAGATCACTGAAAACTGGAAGCTTAGATTATCTAGCTTCATCTTGATGTGATTTCACATTTTCAGGGGAAGCCTCTTTGGAATGAATTCAAGCAAAATGAAGGATGCAGACCTGAGCCACCTCTATACAGCCACCTCCCTCATGCAGATAGACGACAACATCATGAGGTACAGCCTAGCACTGCTCATAGTCTGTGTGCACTGACTGCTGTAGAAATGAATCTAGCCTTGTAAGATTGTCCGAAGGATGTTTTGTAAAACCATTAGTAGTCAGGGATGCGCAGAATTGAAGGTAAAAAGAACTGAATGAGAATTCTAAACAACTAACTACTGTGGCCTTTACAGCATAGGGGCCTATCACTAACCTATTTGGTAATGAGTATATTCACTGTTCACTATTCACTATTCACTATTCAAAAAACCATGTCTGATTCAGGCATATATGATAAGTTTTAATTGAAAGCCCTAATCAATTGATAAATTATATTGAGGAAAATATTTAACTGTTCAATTTAGAAACAATGTGAAAGAAATATATGAGACTATATGAGTATCTCGATTTGCACCATGGTGCTGTACGGGGCATTTTTACAATAACGTCAACTGACTTCTAGGAAAGGTCTTTCAATATGAATTATTGACATCTACATTTGATTTGTGCTGTTGACATGCAAAGCTATTATGTAATGACACTCAAATATCCAATATGACCTATTTGAAGGCCGTAGGAACTCCGTGGCATTGCCATGGCAGCCACTGGCTCTGGTCTGGACCCAGAACCAGACCAGACTGAATGTAGACCCACCCATAGGGAACCCATAGGAACCCACACAAACCCATAGGAACCCATAGGAACCCACACGAACCCACACGAACCCATAGGAACCCACACGAACCCTTACGAAAGCAACATTCGAATTGAGCTGTACCTGTTTGTCCCAAACCCCCTTAAAGAGCATTAAGAATAGATGGAGAAGGAAAAAAGGGTATGTTGATATCTTAAAGGGTATGTTGATATCTTAAAAGGTATGTTGATATCTTAAAAAGGGTATGTTGATATCTTAAAAGGTATGTTGATATCTTAAAAAGGGTATGTTGATATCTTAAAAAGTATGTTGATATCTTAAAAGGTATGTTTATCTTAAAAGGTATGTTGATATCTTAAAGGGTATGTTGATATCTTAAAAGGTACGTTGATATCTTAAAAGGTATGTTGATATCTTAAAAGGTACGTTGATATCTTAAAAGGGTATGTTGATATCTTAAAAAGGGTATGTTGATATCTTAATGTTGATCTTAAGGTCGCAGATGAGAAATAGCCCTCCTCTGGTATCAGCCCAAGTTCAACTGAAGATCTCAAAAGTCTGTTTTTCTTCTCAATCTATTGTTATTGCTCCTTAGTTCTTCTGGGGGGGGCAGACGGGTAAGATCTCAATAAGAGCTTGTTTATTTCTTGTGAGACACAAGAGATTTTCCTTTAGGCAGCTGCTATGTGAGGGGTCTGACAACATCTATCTGAAAAGCTTATTGTGACATCATCCTCTGTGTTTCCATTTTCCAGGAAGTTCCATGGACACGACTCCTTAAAAGACTACTATGAGAAGGAGAGCTGTGTGCACTATATCCATAATGTACGTATTCTCCCGTCCAGTGCACTATATCCATAATGTACGTATTCTCCCGTCCAGTGCACTATGTCCATAATGTACGCATTCTCACTTCCAGTGCATAATGCACGTTTCAGCATTGCAGGGAATATTAAAGCTAAGTTGTATTTAGCATAAAAATATGCATGAATCAGTGACAAATATAATCATCATGCTGACATTTTGTAACAGGTCAATGTCCCACTCCTCCTGGTCAACTCATCAGACGATCCGCTTGTCCATCAGTCTCTATTAACGATACCACGTGCACTTGCAGGTATGTTCTGCCTTTATTGAGTCCTTGATTTCTCATGTTATCCATATTATATATATATATATATATATATATATATATATATATATATATATATATATATATATATATATATATATATATATATATATATATATATATTTAAGCTTTGGACTAAAGTCTGCCAAATCCATAACCATAACCATATATAAACTACTATGGATGTTCCGCAATGATGTGACAGTTGCAGGTCTCATTGGCTCAGTTCCAACTTGATCATTTCCTTGTTGATTTCTGCTACTTACTTTCACATCTACAGTCAGATTTGTTAATACTTGTTAAGAAAAATGTTCTATGTGATGGTCAGGTGTGTGTGTGTGTGTGTGTGTGTGTGTGTCTTCTGCTGGGCTCCAGTTCATCCAGCTGGCTTGTGAGAGCAGCAGCGCCTGTGCTGCATTAGCGCTAATTCATTTCGAGTGGAGGAGCTTTAACGGCTGAGCATATTGACACCGTTGTGTGGCCACATCTCATTCAGGCATCTGTCTCTAGCATGCACCGTCACACGCATGCCCTCGTTGTGTTAATGGCCCTAAGCTCCTCTCTCTCTCTCTCTCTCTCTCTCTCTCTCTCTCTCTCTCTCTCTCCGTCTCTCCTCTCTCCGTGCTGAATTTTTCAGGGCCATGCGATCCCTCCCCTGGGGGATCTATTTATAGGAGGTCTTGGCTCTGCTTCCTGCTCAGCCATGGTCTTGGATGGGTCAGCCTGTTCTAGCATTCCGCCTCCACCTTTCGGCCATCTCTCTCTGGTCCCACTCGGAGGTCTGTCCTGGTCGCACACAGGTGGGATGTGGAAGCGGAGTAGTAACAGAGCAGTTCCGTGGCGGTGGCTGTTTGTTGTTTGTGTTTACGATGGCGTGGCGCGAGGGAGGGCCATCTGCCCTGTCTGCTGCAGGGAGGGGGCGTGGCTGGGTCAGGAGGAAGGACTCCGCTCAGAGAGACCGCACCCCCCCCCCCCAGTTCAGCTCTGCTCTGGCAGCACAGCGTGGGTAGAGACTCCATCTGGGGCTGGGAATTAGCCATCAGCCAGACGCTGCTTCCCTACTAACCTACTTTCCCAAGCCAGGCAGAACCTGCCGTGATGATGATGATGATGATGATGATGGCAGAGAGCTGTGTAAGCCTGGGCATGGTTTGGCTAGCGAGGCTAGGGCGGTCATTCCGGAATCCTGACTTAGAGTAGCCGCCGGGGCTGCACGGACGGACAGCGTCCTGCGTTGCTGACAGACTCACCGCAGTGTCGCGTGTCCGGGTCAGCTGGCCTCTCGATTTGCTGGCTACTGATCGGCCAGGCCTCGGAGATGAGAGGGACAAGAGGCCGAGAGGTTCGGGAGGTTTAGGGTGTCCGAAAGAGAAAGGGCGAAGGCTGTGACCTGAAATCAAGCCGTGTTCCTCGATCCTGCTGCTGAGTTTTGTATTCATGTGCTGGGTTTCATTTGACTGGCTCCTAAATGCAGTTTAATAAACAATGTTTGAATGAAGGAAGCAGTCCACACTAAGAGTAGCTCAGGGCATGCAGTTTCAAATGCATCCATCGGATCTGACTTGGTAAGAGGCAGCTTATTGAAAGCCTTTGAGCGATAATAGTAATCTGTTTTGCCTTCTGACTGGTTAATTGATTATGACTATTGTCCGATGTGAGCGTGGTTGTTCACTGAATTCTTCCTCTCACTGTGCTCCCCACAGAAAAGAAGTCCAACGTGATCTTTGCCCTGACGCTCCACGGGGGTCACCTGGGCTTCTTCGAGGGGGCGGCCCTCTTCCCCCAGCCCCTCACCTGGATGGACAAGGTGATCATGAGCTACGCCAACGCCATCTGCCAGTGGGAGAGGAAACGGCCTGCCTGCCAGGCGAGCTGCCCAGCGGCCACGCACCAGGACACAGAGGGCAAAGGCGAGGCCTAGCTCCCAAACCCCTCCTGCACCACACACACACTTCTGTTGTCCTTTTACCGACAGCCCATCCACCTTAAACAACACAGTGCTGCTCTCCGCTGAGTCACTACAAAGGAGGTCGTCCCCTCACACAGCAGTTTACTTTCAGCTTGGTCTCCATGTCCACGGGGCCGGTGGGATACCTGGAGGAATGACATTGCTTGGCCTGTGCCAGTGTGGTCGCTACGCAGAGCACTCATGAATGGAGAGACCCACAAGCTGTTCATGTTTTTATCAACCAAGGATCCTGTAGACACCCAGAGAGGGGACAGACTTGCTACAAAGTGTTTGTCATTTACATTCTTACATTATTTGAAAAACTGCTTTTTTTCTCTTCAGCTGTTTTATTTCCTATCGAATAGCCTTTGGTAAGAATGCTTGTAGACACATTTTTTTTTCATTTTGGTTTTTGTTTCAATGTGAGACCTTTTGTGTCCTGTCTTACAAGAAAACTATGTTACACTTCACAGTAGTAACATAAGTCACTAAACCTTGATTTAAATGGTTCGTCCACTATTGAATTTTAAAGAACATCACCATACTTCAGCTACACCTGCCTTTAGTACTCCAAACAACTGAAACTTTAGTCCAAACTGTATGGCGTTAGTAGAGATGCCTGTCTTTTACACTCGTGCGTGACTTGTCCTCCTGTGAACCCTAAAGTTGCCTTATCGCCTCCTGTCCTGTGCACCAGGCCTCAACCGGCTGTCCTGCTGTCCTGTGCACCAGGCCTCAACTGGCTGTTCTGTGAGACAGAGGCTCCACCTGGTGGTTCACTGCAGTCAGACCAAATGCTCTTAGTCTTGGCTCTAGAATTTAATCCCAGTTCACTAAGTTGATTGCACTAATGGACAGTGAGGAGCATGTACCTTATGATTCTACTTTGACATTTTTAAAGTGAATGTTACACTTACTAATGTAGGAAGAGTAACCCAAAATGGGTGGGTTTTTTTCTTGCCATTGTGCAGGACATAGCTGTGTCCCTCTCTACCATTCAGATTTGAGCATGGGTATTTGAGCATGGGTATTTGTCCACTGAGTTCATGCAGGTGCGATGCACATCAGTAAAATGATGTGGCAGATTTTATTCTCCAGAGTAGTTTCTAGTACTGTATGTGAGAGTGGGCACTTCATCTGTGCATATGCTCAGACAAAAAAAAACATATTTTAGGGAGTCAGTTTTAGATTGATATTTCAATATTTTCATTTGATTGTTGATTTCACTGATTCACTTTAGGTTCCTGCGTGTTGGGATTTCCTGGTGTGTATGTAAGTGCTCTTAATGGGAGCCAGTGTCATTTTATTTGTAAAGGGAGAAGCCTAGTGAGCAACATTGGAAAACCGAGGGAAGTCTATGAGGAACAACCAGCACACAAGTGCATTGGTGTCATGACCTTCAGCTGGCTTTTGTGTTGAAACTCAATACCCAACAGGGAGCATATTATGGTCTTCAGTAGAACATGGACCATTACCTGTCTTTTGGCTGTTTGGGGATAAATATATTGGAAGGACCTTGGTTTATCTGACTTCGGTTTGTGTCTTATGTGTTGGGAGAATCCTTTGAGCATTGTGTTACAAAACAACTTGCCAGGAAATAAATGGACCAGTAGCTTGGCAACAACAGAATCAAAAGAAGGAAATTTTAGATTGTGCATTATGTCATTGGTGTATTGTTCCAGTGGGTATTCAGTGTCAGTGACCAACTAGAATGCATTACAGAAAAGGTATTTATTCTTGGTATAATTGCCATTATTGAGCCTTATCTCATGTTTTTGCATAAAGTCATGTTTTATCTTGTCTTGATGATGTTAACCCCCATAGCTAAGAAATTATGAAGAAAGTGGTGTGTATGTATTATGCCAAGATTGGAAGATAAAACTGTGTTCTTCAATAAATTATTTTCTTGTATAAACCTTTTTGTCCCTTTTACATCAGTTTACAACAAATATATTTCATTTTAGAAACATGTTTATATGTGGTATAGTTGGTGCTTCTTTACATCCAAAATTCAATTTAAATCTAAATGATATGATGACATTTACTCCAGTTTTGCTATAGGTACACCACAAATCAATTTTAATCTATGTTCTGCTTTTGCACCAAGTCCATTCACTTCTATTTAGCTTTTTAGACAATGAAGTAGGCAGTCATCTTTATATACAGTTTATTGTACACACTTGTGCTGAGGCTACTGACATGTTGGGGATCTATAGAGGGTTCAGCTCTCTATGTACACACATTTTCCATTGGAGTCAAATAAAAACAAAACAAAATAATAGACACATGGTCTCCAGGACATCACTGTCTGGACAAAAGGTTTTGGAACCTTGACTGTACTATTGGGGTGCAATTCACATCAGGGGCATGACTGAGACTGTTTTAGAACGAGAAAACCACTTAGCAAACAGGAGCGTCATTGGGAAAGGCGTATTCCTCAGTCCTTTGTAAAGTTAAGGATAATCAAATTATTATTATTGTATTATTAATAAGTTATGGATAATCAAATGATTATTATTGGTTTATTAATAAAAATGGTCCACAGCAAACCCACTAGACCCAATGGCAGTCAGGTTCCAGATGTGCTTTGAGCTCTGTATCTCAGCAGTTGACCAGCTAGTGAATAACAACAGTGGATGTTTAAGGCCCTAAGTGGCTTCCGCTGAATAGAAGGAGTGTGTTGGTTGGTCAAAGCTTTCTCTCGTGTGGCTTCCATTCGTGTGTTAGTTGGTCAAAGCTTTCTCTCGTGCGGCTTCCATTCGTGTGTTAGTTGGTCAAAGCTTTCTCTCAGGCATGGATGTATTTTACACTGTTCACATTAACCTACAATTTTGTTGAAAGGAATAACATTATTACATTTCTCCCCTGGGGTGTGTGTGTGTGTGTGTGGTCCCATTGGTCATGTTCAGTCGAACAGCTTTGCTGCTATTGCCTTGCCGTCATACTTGTTACCTTTACCGTCAAACTCAGAAGGCAGAATATCAGCGTCAAATTCCTTGTAATAGTTTTCTAGCTCATCTCCGTGGACAAACACCTGCAGGAGACAAAGGGGATAGCCGTCAGGTAGGGTTCACATTTTGCACACGGGCCCATATGCTTTTTAGAAAATTAATAGCACAGCCCCTTCTTAATCTGGTAGAATAGTCCATAATCTCCTTTCATCACACCTAGATTCATCATTAAATTGCGCTGTCTTTCCAGCTGGGTGGTTCTGCATGTTTTTCCCTCATCAAGCTGTTTCATTGCTAAGTGGTTTAGGTGGTCACATGGTCAGTCAACCGTAACTGTTGGATACATATCAACTGGTACTGTAAGGGGGAGGGAGCAGTTTGTTAATCATTCCTGTGGTTGTGCAGATGGTCAGATGTTTATGCATGTGTTGCACTTCTCATTGGACGGACAGTATACATGTGTTGCCCTGTTCTCATTGGACGGCCAGTATGCATGTGTTGCACTGTTCTCATTGGACGGTCAGACTTACTCGCTCCAGCAGCTTGCCCTTCATCAGGGGCTTGACCACGTTGTACGTGGTGGTGAAGTACCAGGGCTGGTGGATGAAGTGCACGGCCTTAAAACGGGCTGGGAAGGAGTCCTGCCAAACAACAGCACATTTCACATCCCCACAACACAGTCTTGCTAAGAATGGGAACAGTTTATGGAATAAAGACAGACAATTATGCTTATACAGATTAAGTGCACTTAAAGGGACACCAGGCAAGCCTGAGTGCTTTTTCTCTACAAAGTTCCTCTATCGTCTGTACATGTCGATACGTGTGCGAGCCCTTGCTCGGTCTGAAGCTCTTTTCCTTTTCTTTGCATCTTCCGTCAAGGGTTTTCGCTGCTTCTTCACCGGCTCTGCCATTATACACACGTTTGCAACAATCTCTAGCGTTTTGTTAGCCTGCCTGCTTCGGTTTGCGGGTAGGATACACTGAACTTGCAAGCGGGATATTCTTCCTACAGGCAGTAGGGGCGGGCGAGAGAGTCTTCATTCGCCCTGTAACGAGTCATTTAACCATATACCAACTTACGACGATGAGTAATTAACACGAAAATGTTGCCTGGTGTTCCTTTAAAAAAATAACAAAATAATTGGGCTGAAACAAATGCATTCCACTCACATGTTAGCAGTGTTGTAGTACTCGAGTCCGAGACTCGAACTCGAGTCCAAGTCATTAGCTAAATTTAGAGACTCGTGACTTGACTTGTACTTGAGCACTGAATGACTCGACTTTTTTGGTAATATATCATAAGGCTATAATTGTAGTATGTCATTAGGCTATAATTTGCTATATGATTTTAATATCTAAATTATGTGTAAGCCTAATGCTAATTTTAGTGCAAGGGAATGTTAGGCTACTGCTTCATGTCATACATCGCAAGTCACGTCATGTTCACATGCAAAGCAAACTAACGTTAACTTTAACACCAAAATGCCTGGAGACATGGCCGTCGCCATGTCAATGTAGTATTGCCAGGCAATATTAGTTCTCATAAATGACATGACATTACCTACGATTACACTCAACCTAGGCTAAACATCACACACAGCTGCTGGATAGCTGATCATGGTGACTTGGTGAACAGTGTTTTTCCTGACTGACGCTAGAAGAGGTTCCATTCATTCATTTGTTATTTGGGGCGTGCCCTGCCGTGCTTCTGTCTGTTCATTTGCAGCAGGCTATTATCGGATCGAAAGAAAATAAAGTAAAAGTTTTCCCAATCAAGATATAGCATACTTCTTAATTTTTGTGTCATAACATATATAGGCATAACATTAAATTGCCTAGTAGAGTGTCCATGTAGCGTGTCAATGTAGGCCTACGTGTCTGCGCAAGTGAAACTGACAAACTGAACCACTCGTGGGTAGGCCAGAAACAACTATATTTAAAACCACGAATGAAGTGGATTACTGTTACTGTTCAAACGAGCGATTTGATAGCCTAATCCACTGCACGAAAAAAAAGGAAACAGCAACTTGTTCTATTTCTAACAGATGAATATCGTAGCAAATAGTCATGGGCGGATTATGAACTTTCAGGCCCCTGGGCTCCAGATGTACTAAGGGCCCCCCATTAATTGTCGTATATGTGGAAGGGGGGGGTTTGGGGGTCCTCCCCCAGAAAAATTTTAATTTGTTTGATGTGATTTCCTGTTTTCTGGTGCATTTTGGGGATGGCCAATACTAAATTCAATCAGATTCATAGCCTACATACTGATTTGTTGATATTGAGGCAATGATTCCATGCAAAGGCTTGGGCTTCAGGGCCCCCTGACCCCTTGGGCCCCTGGGCCTGGGCCCGGTAGGCCCGTGCAGTAATCCATCCCTGCAAATAGTAGCCTATGGCGATGGCAGCTTAAAAAACATTTATTTCACTCATCTCGCTGAAATGAACGTAGAATGTGGCCTGTTGCGCAAAGAAATTAATTAGGCAGATGATCTGCATCTCCGTTGACCGAAAGCTAGTTTTCATCTCTATTGTTGGCGTGAAATATGTCTCCATAGTGTCAGTGAAGTGATAACATTATGCAGTTGCAGGTAGCCAGTGTTCACGTCACGGGAGTCAGAATGAAGCTACCAAGACGGGCCCTGCTCTGTTTCTGTCCCTCCCAAACTGCGCTAAAATTGTGTAGTCTTTTTAACAGCCAGAATTAAAAAAATGCCCAGGGAGGCCCTTTTATGATCCACATTACCTCTTACAAAATAGACCTACTCCAACATCCATCTTGTGAAGTATGAACTTCTACAACACTGCCTACAGAGTACAATTGTCAGCAGTCAGTAACAGCATAATGTGACTTAATGGCCTGTGTGATTGGGATGTGGCTTGCTCATTTATTATGAGTAGGCCTATAGGCTATGGTATGGCTATGGTATGGTTTTCTCTCCGATATAATAAATACAACACATTGGGTTTGGCAAGAAATTTGGCAATACTACTTTCACACAAGTGATGGCACCCCTGCATGGAGACAGAAGATTGTCTGTTTTGCTTTTAAGGATTTCATCTGCAATGAGAAAAAATGGAACGACATGTAGGCTATGCTTACTTTAGTGCTGGACTTGGACTCGACTTGATCAATAGGGACTCATTTCGGACTCGGCGTGGATCAATAGTAACTTCGACTTCGGACTTGACTTCGGATGAGTAGTGGACTCGACTTCGGACTTGACTTGGAATTTTTTAATGACTTGGACTTGACTCGGACTTGAACACTGGGGACTCGAACCTGGACTCGGACTCGAGGCATAGTGACTTGAATACAACACTGCATGTTAGTTATACACTCATATTGTATTTACAATGTTACCTGTAGCATGTCCACCATTTTCTTCAGCTCAGTAGGTTTGATGCCTGAAGCCTGCTGCATGGTGAAGCCCTTGAAGTTTTCAATGATGCAGAAGCCGTTGATCTGGGTCTCCTCATTCTCCAGGGTTTCTAGAGAGCACACACACACACACACACACACACACACACCAGGATCACACAGTAGGCCCTCAGGATCTAGAGAGAGCACACACACACACACACACACACACACACACACACACACACACACACGATACACAATGACACAAGCACACTGATTCACATTTCCAGTTTTCTGGATGGATATCCAAGATGGATGATGTCAGAAATACAGTAAGTGTGTGACAGACACATACCTCGTCGAAGGTGATCTCCTCATAGTCCCAGTTCTCGATGTTGAAGAGCAGCACGATGCGTCCGTACTTGTCCCTGCTGGACAGGATGCCGGGGTAGCCGGCCTCGATGGTGCTCCGCACCGCCTCAGGGGTCAGGTTCTCAAACAGCTCGGGGTAGTCGCGCCTGAAGCGCACATAACCTGCCCGCACGAAAGCAGAGCAACATCACAATCTACCAGTATTATAAAAACAGAGCAACGTCACTATCTACCAGTATTATAAAAACAGAGCAACATCACTATCTACCAGTATTATAAAAACACTGTTAATACAATAACTAGATGTAGAACTGTGTTTATGTGTATGTGTATTGGATGACCTTCGGCTCTAATTCAGCTGAAATGGACTGAGAATGACTATGTTTTTGATATGCATGATGTCCAAATCTACAATAAAACAGTGATGATGTCTGTGTATTAAGATTGACTAGCCTACTATATTCACTGGTGTCTGTGTGCATGACGTCCAGGGCTACAGGAGCTTTGGGATGGTGTCTGTGTGCATGGGTATTGGGATGGTGTGTGTGTGTGTGTGTGTGTGTGTGTTTGTGTGTGTGGTGTCTTACCCTTCATGAGTTCATAGGCTCTGTTCACTTCATATTTCCTGGCACGGATGAACCTGAGCAGGACGCCATCAGGCTTATCCCCAAAGGTGTCCAGCACTCCCTTGCCCAGGTCCTCCCCCCCCTTGTCCTTAATGATGCCCCTCAGCTCCTTTACTGCAGACACCCTCTTCTCATCCGTCTCGTTCAGCTCATCTTTAGCCTGCACAGGACAACATTAGAGTGAACCTGTTCCTGTGTAACCTGTGTAAAACTGCAATCTGCCATAATAAGTCATAGTGTAGGCTTGATTGCTACTTAGAAAGAACAAAAGAATCTAAACACAAAAATTTATTGAGATAAATTATGAGGATAATAAATCATGTTCAAAGTAAGATGTTTAAAAAAGCTTTATGATCATGAAAAGACTGGTATAAATCAAACCAAACACCGTAAACATCACTATGATGACAGATAACCATCCTCTCACACCTTTTGCATGGTGTGGTCAGGCAGCTTGGCACAGGGCCCGAACACGGGTCCATGGTCCTTGACCGTCAGGTGCTCAAGTTTAGCACGCAGGGCCTGCTCCTCCTCGGACACCACACGATACGTTCCACTCTGGATGGGAGAAAACATGTGTGTGTGTGTGTGTGTGAAGGGAGGTTGGGGGGCACACAATCATAACACAGCGAAAGCCTCTCACGACTCAAGAGCGCTCGAGACTCACTGTTAGCAGCTTTATTCCTGGCCATGAGCTCAGGGACTCAATAGAACCCAGTGTGAGGGTTTCATAATCTGACTCACATGAATGCAGAAAAGCCTAGTAAACCTTTGTCTGAGATCAGAGATTAGTGGCTATTGCTAACAACAGTATCATTCTCTTAAGATCTGTCAAGTGTTCTGTGAATATCCTCAGATCCCTGGTCCACGTGAGGGAAAGGGGGGGTTGGAAGGTAATGTACAGATATTGCGTGGGGACCATCACATGATCTACTATGTCATAACAACAGGGGGATCAGACATCAGTCCTTCTCCACATAAGGTAAATCATAAATACGTTTACTAACTGTACTCATGTACTGAATGCAAACATATAAATAAAAAATAAAGCAAGTCAACAAGTAAAGGGAATTGACTTGGACCTGAATTGACCTGGAATTCAATCATTTCTACCCTCACTCATAATACATTTTCAATCATGCTCCACTACATTGCATAATGGCATTAGACTGATTATATAGATATGGATTTACTCACAACAACAGCCATGTCTTCAGATCCTCCGAACACTGTTGACTTCACTGTGAATGGAGGAGGCAGTTGAAATGCTTTAAACACATGAGGACAGCGTGGTGTCTGTTGCTCTCGACCAACTTTCATTCGACTTATTCCCCTGGGAGAGGCTTTGAGCGCTCCTTGTGAAGGAACAATTTCTCCCTTGATGAATCCAATGCATCTCCAATGAAAAATATACTGTATCTATACAACCTAAACACTTACAGGTCAGTGGGATTTAAAAGCCTTATCCAACCACAGATGATAAATTAAGATTTAACACTTATCCAACCACAGATGATAAATTAAGATTTAACACTTATCCAACCACAGATGATAAATTAAGATTTAACCCAAAGGCCAGCTGAGACATGTGACTGCTGTGATTTGTTTTCTCTTCACAGTTTTCACTTGATCCCCATTCTTGCATCATCCCACACATAGCACAGCGCCATACTAACATGATCCCACACTTAGCACAGCGCCATACTAACATCATCCCACACTTAGCACAGCGCCATACTAACATGATCCCCTGACCACAGCGCCATACTAACATGATCCCACACATAGCACAGCGCCATACTAACATGATCCCACACTTAGCACAGCGCCATACTAACATGATCCCTGACCACAGCGCCATACTAACATGATCCCTGACCTCAGCGCCATACTAACATGATCCCACACATAGCACAGCGCCATACTAACATGATCCCACCTTACCACAGCGCCATACTAACATGATCCCTGACCACAGCGCCATACTAACATGATCCCTGACCTCAGCGCCATACTAACATGATCCCTGACCTAAGGATCTCTAGCTTCACTTAGTGTACTACTTGCACAGCACCTTGTTTGAGCAGACAACTAATAATGCCAGGAAGTTTTGATTACCGAAAAAGAAATTCCAAACTATCTAATTGCAGTCTAGTGTAAATAGGCCTATAATAGGCCCTTTGCCAGAGACACAGTGCTAAAAGCACCCATAATTTAAATTTAAAATTCATTGACCTCAATTCAATTCACACCCTCATGAATAGAAAAAAAGACCATTATATTTAAACTCTCTGATTGAAAATATATCTGCCCCTCCGAATACCTGTACAAAATCTTCCAAAGAGAAATAGGCCAACGACTCACCTGGGTTTAGACAGGGATGCTGCACTTGGTCCTCTGTTCCTGTGAACAGCGACGCAGGCGATTGAATGATTTGTAGTGTAACCGCTGGCAGGATTAGTGACGCCACATGAGATTATGCAGATCTGATTTTTCTGATAATCAGCAAACACACTGTGGGACCGCGAGGGAAAGCCATCAGTTTACGGCCAATCAGAGACAGGGTTGAGGAGAAAAGGTGTGGCAGAACTCCATTCAGGCAACAGTTAATTTTAGGGTGTGGGGAGGGATGGTATCAAGTATAAGTATGTATGTGTGTGTGTGTGTGTGTGGCTTACCCTGAGCAACTTGACTGAATTCCAAAACTACTTAGAATAAGAAAAGTAGCTGTTGTTACTCTCCCTGAACCGCAACGTGATTTGTTAGTTTAGACAGCTGTTCACCCTTCACGTGTGAAATCACGCATTTAGATTGTAAAATGTACTCTCAGGTAGTTTATACAGACATAAACTGTGTGGTGAATGCTGTATCAGTGCCAATGCTGGGCTATGTCTGGAAACACCATATAATATGGTTAAGTATGAAGTACGGTTACAGTTAAATTGAGTTAGTCAATACACTGAAATAATGCTCAGACATCACTATTTTAGGCACAGATTGCATCTCTTCATGTTTACCAAAACATGAAATATTCAGATTCTAGATCAGGATAGATTCTAAAGCTTTGAATGATGGGGGACTTGGAAGAACATCTTTTTCTGAGTTACAGGGCATGATAAAAAAAAAAAAATTATAACTTATATATAAATTATTTTGTGGGTACCGGTAAATAAATCATTCTTCGATTCTTCTTCAATTCGAGTGTCAAGTAAATAGGTTTTACTCAGGTTGTAGTGTTTAAAGATGAGGCTTTGACTGACATTATGAACAAAAGTGAGATATACTGTGGCAGTGTTGAGTGGTAAAGAAAGCTCTGCAGGACAAAGAAGCCCAGGTTGGTGTGTTTACCTCTTCCCCCTTTCCCACATAAGTCACAAGACTTCTGAAATACTGACATCACCCACACATTTTTACTTAAATCATGGGTAGTGAGCCAGGGTTAATCTTTTAAATCAGACTTTAGCCTCTCAATGACGGGTCTGTGCAACCAAAGCAGGAGGATTGGCAACACAATGCTGGGCTCTGTGCTCTCTCCACAGCTGAACCTCCCTGCTGGTCAAGACATCCACCACAACAGGTCAATAATCCAGCGCTAGAACAGTTTGCAACGCAGTCATTGCCCTACCGTTGCAATGAGCCATGGGGTGAGGTCAGGTCCAGCTGCTGTAGGGTGATGAGTCATCTGCCCATGCTATGTACCAAAGGATTGTACCACTTGATATCCAGTACTGTGCAAACGTCTCAGACACCTTACATGTTTTGTTTCAGCAAGGCTGTAAGGACCATATTGTTTATTTCTCACTTTCTTAATTAGAATATGTCCAGAGAACACAGGAAATATGTACACAGGCCATTTAAATACACAAAAAAAAAAAAAAATCATTCTCAAGCTACAATTGGATTTGTTGTTTTAGCAGCGTTATAATGACCAGTCCCCCAAGAGGGAAGCTCTTGATGGAGCTGTCGTTCTCTTCCCAGGGCACTGATGGGCATGCCTGACCTGCCAGAAGCTGCTGGTAGATACAGCTATGGTGGGGGTCTCGAGATCAGCTGCTGGTAGATACAGCTATGATGGGGGTCTCGAGATCAGCTGCTGACGTGACTGTGGCTAACTATAAAACTGACGCTGCGGTGTCCAGAGCTTTTTGGCAGGGCGCAAAGAGGAGGAGCCACCTGAACAGCACTGCACATCTCCGGTGACCCTCTTCATTGTGCTCCCAGGTGGCAGTAGTGTCAGCTTGCCTCATCAAGGTTCTTTGAATAGAAACCTTTGGCCACATATTTTCCACTTTAGGTGAGCCATGAACTCTTCCAGCTGTAGGTTTGCAATGAGATCTCCTCCCCACTTCTGATACCAATGTGTCAGAGCCAGAACTGGCTTCAGCTTCCCACTTGCGAGATTAGTCATTAAAATACTGTAAAAACAACCAATAGAATGGATGCAAAAGACTTTTTTTGCAATTTGTTTTCGGTTCTTTATATTCCCTCTATCTTCTGGTTGACGTCTAATAAAGACAATGAGAGAAATGTATATGGTCATCATAGTATTGCTAAAACAACTAATCTAATGGGTGCCTAACATTTTTGCACAGTAGCCTACAGTACATCGGCCAACCTTTGGTGATATGCATAGAATCAAGTCGTGTAATTCTGGCAAAAGTTTCAATGACAGTACTGGGTCAAGGACACTTTTGGTTCTAGAGTGCTAATTGCGTTCGTAATCATTTCTATTTCCCCATCTGACTCCACATTAATCTACACAGGCCGATTTAAGAGTAGCCTAGAGTAACAAGCAGGGGCTGTGCAGGGGCTCTTGCACAACTGCATTTCTTCCTTACTGCACACAGGGCACCTTTTTGTCTCCGCTAAAGCTGGGCTTGATTCTACACTTCAGGATATCGGTGGGCTAATAAAGACTTTCTCCACAACATAAATACAAAAACCTCGTATATGCACATATAGCCGAATGAATTCATTGAACCCAGAAGCCTCAGTTGAATCATCAGATATGGTCAAATGAACAATTAACTTGTGTAATAATTAAATGATTTATAATTACCTTCAACCACCATAATCTCAACTAACACCATAAACTGCAAACCACTGCAGAGCCAGCAGAATTTAGACAAAAGCTTTACCAACTCAACCATTGTTGTTTTAACACATCTGAACATCAATCAGATGATGTTATTTCTGTTGTAAGGAGTCAGATGCATTAAAGGTGGTTTTCTGTCTTCGGTGTGTTGGTTTTCTGCCCACCACATACTGGTAAATAGCTTTACTAACAAAACATTACTGTAAGAAGTTTAAAAGAAATTAGTCAGCAGCGAAGATGCTGAGGCATTCCAGTTATGTACAATTAACAAAGTTGTGTGACTGAATGGCCTTATAATAATCTCTACGATCTATTTCCTGGTTGGACTATAGCAATGTATCAAACCAACTAGGCCTTCTAGTCATTAGGGTGGTGGTGGTCTTACAGCATAGCCTGTAGCGATGCTATCTGGTGAGTAGCTAATAGCCGATTGTAATGTGGTGGTGGTGCGGAGGGCAATAGTCAAAGAGCAAACCGTGATGAAAAGCTTGGGAACCACTGACTTTGGAGTTTAAAGACATGACTGACATCAAATGTACTTTATGGTAACCTTAAATATAACATTATTCTTCCAAATTATATTACACTTTCAAATATACTTGAATACTGTTCACACAATGACTAATAGTTTAAATACTTTTATTTATAAATAACCCCAAAAGATTTAACCACAACATATCATGATGTTTTCAATAGCACATGAACAAAATGTTTAAGTTAACACATTAAGTATTAAACACTACTGTCATTACAAATGAGTTCAGTGTGGGCCTCCACCCCAAATGTAAGGCGAAGGATGTTACAGTACACACAGAACTGCAAGTTTCTGTACATGAGGGTGACTGATGTTTTTTACATGTTTAATTAAATGTTCAGGCCCATTTTCCTTCAGTTATGCCGAACTTTCAAAACAGCCGCTAAGGTCTGGTAATGAAATGGATTTCATTTTTCAAAAATTGTTGTCTGACTTAGTTCCATGTATGTGCTCGGGGCAGTCTTTAGCAATCATTTCTTTAGTTTATAATTTGTTTTAGTTTTAATCAAGTGATAAGAACAGATCCGACACACTGTGAGTGGGCACAGGGATACAACTTAGAAACGCTATTGTGCAACTCATGGAAGGTTACACAAGTTCATGTGTTAATGGCCAAAGGAGACATTTGCACCCTGGATACAGCCCTCCTCATCAGATACACCCATTTCATAGGGTAACAGACCTCGGAAGTTTGCCTACAAAAAGGACCCAAAAGCTGCCATCTTTGCCCATATAAGGAGATCTGTGTACCATCTTTGCCCAAATAAGGAGATCCGGATCTCCTTATATGGGCAAAGATGGCAGCTTTGGGTTCTTTTTGTGAGCAAACTTCAGAGGTCTATGTCAGCGGAGCACACCCCTCTCTGTCCAACATGTGCCCCTCCTGTCAGTCATACGGCACCAGCCGAGCTCTCCGCCACCTCACTGGCCACAGTCCATATGCTCTGGCCAGTACTGGTCCAGCATGTAGTGGCTGAGGGAGGGGTCAGGGCCGGGCTGAGCGGGTGCCCTCTCCCTCTCAGAGTCATCCTGCTCCCACTGCTCCTCCACTAGCTTGTAGAGATCCAGCGCAGCCCGGGCATCTTCCACCGAGCAGTGTCCCGCCTTCCCAACCTGAGGCACAGAGAGACCACAGAGGTCAACCTCCAACAAGTCCCATAGACCTGATGCAAATGCTTCTGAGGTGATGTGAAACTAAGGACATGTATCAGTGCAGGTATTCTTGCTTGTTACTAAACTGATTCAATTGAAACATCCAAGACAAGCCTCCTAACAGTCATGTCACACTGCTGCAACAAACCCAGCACTTAGCATTTAGCACTTTGAGTCCCTTATCTGGTTTGTTTTGGATGAACTAGAGTGGTGGACACCGAAGTTTTGACGGTGGGTCCAGTCTCAACTTTCTGACTCGTTTTGAATCGCCTTTGACTGCTTCAGAGTGGCTGGCTATGGGCATGCACCTTAAAACAACCCTTAACGTTCGTTTTCAAAAGTGTGCAACTCACGGAGTGGTTAGTGTTGTTCGTTGATTATTAAAAACAAATATATTGGCGCATTGTATGATTTCAATCCGTGTTATTTGCTATTGTAGAACAATTTTTTCAGATTCCTCACAACCGCATATAAACTTCCGCTCAATATTTGAGTCTGAAGCAAAGCTGAATGAAAAAGTCTTGCGGGAAGACTACAACCAGGTTTTCCCGCAGCACTTTGCAGCTAAGGCGGCCGCCTTAGCAACACATGCTTGCCGCCTTAACTAGCCTACGTCGTCAAAAAAAAAAAAAAAAAAAAAAAAATATATATATATATATATATATATATATATATATATATATAGGTAGGCCTATATGAGCGATGTCTGTTACTCTAGGCCTGTTTTCTCCTTTTCATTTCAAACCATAACCAATGCCAGTCTCCCTTCTCTGCAGAACGCATGCAAAATAATAATAAAAAACGTGTTTTTACAATCTTTAAATGCCATCTTTAAATGTAAAATTATGGCCGGGTTCTATTATTTACTTTATTTGGGGCTTGTAATCAATGCAGTTATTTTTACGTTTTTTTGTGAGGCATGTGTTTCGTTTGGAGTGGCTGCTGTCTTTAAATTATTCAAAGTTTACAAACTATTCCAAAGTTTTTATAGTCGGTTGTTAACTTATATTATAAGTTATACTACCTCAAACAACAAAGTATACACGGTTTTCTGGAACAAATCTTCAATGGACTCCCTCGTTTTGCATTGCATTCGATAATCGACTTGTACGGACTTTCCTTCGAGAGGAGCTGGTAGGGAGATAGTTTGGTAAGTGTTAACAGTCTTCTGTGATAAACTCCGGATTCGCTAACTAGGTTGTTGGTGCTTCATTTTATGTGTAGGGACCCTGAGCAAGCTACTGACGAGGTTTGGTGCTGTTTTGACCAATATTACTGGTTAAAAAAAAAAGCCATTTGGAAAGCGTTTGGCATACCGCCCCTATCTACGCCACTGTTTGGGATTTGGGGCTGTAGCATATGCTGGGCCAAGCTCTGTAGTGGTTGATCGACAAAAAATACTTTCTCCACGGCTTATTTGAATTGTGTATTAATGCAGAAAAACAACTTTTGGTCAATTTTCTGGAATTACACTTTAAGGGTTGTTTTAAGGACATGTTTGTGCATACACATAGCCAGCCACTCTGAAGCAGTCAAAAGCGATACAAAACTAGTCAGAAAGTTGAGACAGGACCACCCATCTTCAAAATTTCAGTGTCCACCACTCTAGTTCATCCAAACAAACCAGAAAAGGGACAAAGTGCTAAATACCGAAATTATCCTTTAGGGCTATACAATGGTCCAGAGATAACCACTGAAACTACAGTTAAACTGATGAGCTAAAGACGGGGAACTGACAGGGGCTTGCTAGACTAGTGCTTTAGTCAAGGCCTCACCTGAATATTTCTATTGAGGAGTCTTCGCGTTAGAGTCTTCAGTGATGCGCCACTTTTAGAAGGTAAACCACACATCTGTCGAAGTGCTCGCGATGACATCGTATCCCTGATCATATGCCAAGGGTGTGAGAACCCCAGGGCCTTAAAGTCGTTGTGAAGCGCATGACCGATAACCACCTTATCCTTAATTAGAGTTACAATCTAAAAACAACAAGGTGCACAAAGAGCATGTTAATATAGTGCAATCACAAAACATTTTAATATTTCACCTGAAGAATGGCAAACACCTACCACAAAAAAACACTCCAAGAAACCTACCTCTGTCCACACAAAACACACACCAAGAAACCTACCACTTCCCACACAAAACACACACCAAGAAACCTACCTCTGTCCTGGCCTTTTGAAAAGGGACGGCATGCTGGAGGTGCTGCTTTCTGATTCCACTCCAGCGAGTGCGGTAGTTTGTGACGGGCCGACTTGGCAGAATATACTGGTCATACAGTACAGCACCATCATAGTTCAAGACACTACAGCGTGCCAGCTCACTGCAATGTCCGTCAGGGCCCGTACCCACCATCTCACAGTCTATGGCCACAACTTTGGCACGACACCTGCCAATGCAGGGTGAGCATCGGCCACTGGAGGGTGGGCTCGCCTCGGAGGCAAAACCACTGTCCAACTCCCAACGTTCACCGAATGTAGGAACCCTCTTCTCCATAATGGGCTGCAAGTGATCAATAGTGGATTCCTGGTCACCTGTGCTTTTACTGAATACAGAAGCGGGAGTGTCAACAACACAATCATCTGTCCCAGAATATGCACTGCATCCTAGGTCATCTCCTTTAATCTCACACAATTTCCTTTTCTTTGCAGAGCTGGTCGCTTTATGAGCGTCGGTACCATCGTCTGGTTTTTCTTTGGTCTTTCGTTTTGTAGGCTTCCTCTTAGACTTCTTGTATACTTTTGAAATACTGTATGTATGTGCCCGAGGCTGTCCATTCAGTGGGCCACAGGGGGAAATTCTTCCACATGTGATCTCTATGCCCGACATGTTCACTGTCTGAAATAGCTCACATCTGAAAGATGAATAGACACGGAGATGGAGTTGGTGACAGACTTTTCAATTGCTATCTTAACGTTACAAAGCCTAATGAACTTCCGCTGAATAGCGTTATGTGGTTAGCTATCTTTTCACTAAGCTATTTAAAAGGAACACGCCAGTTAACGTGAACGTCGTTTTTCATTTACTCTTGCCATCCATACAGCAAAACACAGCTTTACATTTTCGTAAATTCAATAGAAGTGTAAGGTAAAACGTTTTAATTAAACGATACTGCTTTCTGCATGGAATTGTTTTCTAAAAGGGGAAAGCTTCACCACCGGCTTGAATGGTGCTAACTTTACTAGCAGCTAGTAGCTGCTACTAGCTAGCGCTGTTCATGATACAAAGTCACTTAACAGACTAGCTACTGCGTGTTTATTTAGATTACATATATTTTACCTCATACGTTACTGTCTCATATTCACTGTAAAATTGACAAGCAAGGCAAATATTAGCATTCATAGGTTGTGCGAGCATAGCTAAAATCCTACCTTAGCACACGTGGACCCGGTCACACAGACGTGTGGGCAGAAATAGAACAAGTTCGGGCAAGTCCTTAAAGGTGGGTAGCTATTGGTCCGTTCAAGTACATCGCTGCAATAAACAATAATAGCAGGCTCACCCATTTTCACTCCGGTTTGAGGAAAAGCATCACGTGACTTTGGACAACCAAGCAAAGAACCCTCGCTTTAACACCGAACATGTGTCTATGGTCGGAACAGTGGCCCCTACAAGTAGCCAAGGATAAATTAGTGCTGCCACGTTGTGGCCAAATCATTTTTAAAATACCCTTTAGTTTGTAGCAAGATAACTAATTACATTAATTGAACAGAATTATGAATATGAATTAAATGAACAGAAACATTTCAACAGAACAATACACACACAGGCATAACAGTTTGTAGCATAAGAACTTCATTAACAAAATGTAGGCTAGAACATAAACTACTATCTAAAAAACACAGTTTATCAACAGGCCTCAGGAGAGCTTTCTAGTTTCTAGGACAGACAGTATGGCTGCCGCTGCCCTGGGGTTTAGGGGCCAAACCAAGTGATCAGCTTTTAGTTTGGAGTTAGAACAGCCACCAGGTCTTGATGGAGTGATCAACCTCATTGGAGTAAAGGTTAACTCAGGTATCATCTGGCACCAAGCCATTCAACATTTTGCTGGCCTACATTTTTATTTAATTTCTTTTATTTATTTATTTGGCTGACGCTTATATATCCAAAGCGACTTACTTAATCAAATATTACAAGAGCCAGTCTCCCTGGACCAACTCAGAGTAAATTAATCAAGGCTCCTCGCTTCTCCCTTGCATCAAGTTAGCGAGTGTTTTTATTGTTGATGATAAGATGGAGCAGAAAATATCCAGGCATGAGAAAAGAAAAACTGCCTGTGTGTGTGTGTGGAACTATCTGGGCATGAGAAAAGAAAAACTGCCTGTGTGTGGGTGTGGAACTATCTGGGCATGAGAAAAGAAAAACTGCCTGTGTGTGTGTGTGTGGAACTATCTGGGCATGAGAAAAGAAAAACTGCCTGTGTGTGGGTGTGGAACTATCTGGGCATGAGAAAAGAAAAACTGCCTGTGTGTGTGTGGAACTATCCGGGTATGAGAAAAGAAAAACTGCCTGTGTGTGTGTGTGGAACTATCCGGGTATGAGAAAAGAAAAACTGCCTGTGTGTAATGGCGGAACAGCATCCGGGTGAACTCGAGTGTTCCTCCTCATGTTTGATGTCAACAAATAGCAATGTTATGCTTATCAGCTGATTTGGCCCACTAAATTACATGAGTAGCCTGCAAAATCATTCTATATTGATCTAAATACACAGTTCCTGTTTGCCTTCAGAAACTGCATTTTTTAATGTCACACCAAGTTTTCAAAGGGGTCAGGAACTGTGGAATGCAGTTTGTTTATTCTGAGCAGAATTGTGGAATGTAGTTTGTTTATTCTGAGCTGAAATACCTGTTCAGAGGTGCCAGAAGTTGGTTGACTGATGGGTTGATGGCCTAAACCCCCATCTCAACCTGCTGTTTGTGTTAATCAAATTTGACCAGTTTTGTTTGCTATGTTGCCCACCCAATATTTCTATCAGCCCACAGTAATATACCGGCAGGTCAGAATCGGCCCTGCTTCCATTTGTTTAGTTTTTCTACATTTATTTTAACTAATGAAACAGAAAACATAATGAATTGAATTGCATCCACAGGTCCTTATGCACAAGCCATTTCCACTGGTGGCCTAAATAAAACAGATAAGATGCCTTCCAATCCACCAGGTAAACTAAACTAAATAAATATAGCCTTTTCATGGGCTTATAAAATTGACTAAATTAATATTTGTTGTTAGCATGAAAGTATGCAGGCTACTTCTTAGCTGACCAAGTGCCCGAACGGGTGGGGTTTCAAAGTGCACTAGATTGATTCATTTAAATGCTACAATATACAACATTTTCTTCCAGGGGGGACTCTGGTCTCTATACTGCAAACCCATTGCTTGTTGTGGTCAATGTCAAAGGGTGCTGTCAGGCGTTCTCCAGTGTCAGAGGTCAATTATGTTTGCGGAAATATTTGATGCAGATATTCAGGGATGCCTTGTTAAGCGCTGTTAAATAAAGGAAACGGCTTTGAGTAACAATAAATCATTGCTGAGATAATCTGTTCTTGCTTTTGGCTTGTACAATTAACCCTGCAGCTTCACTTTGCTAATATGACCTCAACTCAAGTCTTTATCCACTGCATTTGGACTTACCAGACTGGCAAATCTAGGCCTTGTGCAGAATTCACAGATTGGGATCAAATTTCCCTTTTGAATTGGAATTGGCTTGAATTTACCCTTGGGGATCAATAAAGTATCTATCTATCTATAAGCAGAGACCAAATTTCCCTCACGGGATCAAGAGTATACTTCTCTCTGCACGACTCGTGACTAGACTGTGCAGTGTAAAGAAGTCCTAACATGCTTGAAAATTACAATCCATTTGGCTTAAGCAGGCACACTGTGCTTTGCATCTCGCTAGTGTGATCTGCATACTGTACAGGTAGGCTAACAACGGACTCCTGATTTTCTTGGTTTTATTGCCATGTGTGTTCCATAGGTTTAATGAGTTCTCTTATAAGACTAACAAATGAATTCTCTTATGACTACTCCCATCTTACTCTGGGTAGGAATGACAACAGAAAACAGTTCAATGGCCTACGTAAGGTTGACAAGGCATGGAAATTAACAGATTTTTTGCATGTCCCTGAATCTTGTATCATGGCAACAGCATTCATGATCATATCCACCTTGGCCATGTAGAAAACATCCATCCATGGAGACAGAAAAACTACAAGCTGCAAAATGATTAAAGCTTGAGCTTTGAGATAAGGTAAGTATTATAGTTGCAGTTATCTTGAGGTAGCAGACATGATCTACACATTTCTGTGCCCCATGACATTTTGGCCACCCATAACCAGCTACAAAACATACATCCACCGAGAGGAAAATTACTATTGCTTGATATCAAAGCTTGTACTAAGAGATGCGGTCCAGTATCCCTGCTGTCTGAGGCCCTTGACATTCTTGCATTCCTTTACAATACTGAAAGAAAACAGAAAACATGACCTTGTTGTAACCAATTTCTTTTCAGAGAACATGGTGATACAGCAACTGGTTTAGTGGGCCTTTTATTTCACAATCCTTCCAAATGTACAAAATGAGACAAGATACAAAATAAAACAAAACAAAAAATAAAAACAGGAACAAGGAACAGGAACACACCCCTTTTTTTCAGAAAACAAAACAATGCGCGACTGGAAACTGGTCTCATCACCAAAGTGCATTTCTCCATGGTTCAGAGCAAGGGAAAAATAATCTCGATTTCAAAGGCAGTCCACCTTTTGAAGACATTTTTTTTTTTAAATCACACACAGCCTGGCCATCATCCCAGTCCACAGCATTCCCAGCAGGGCAGAGGGGGGGCTGCCATCATGACTTGGGTCAGAGCATTCTGTAGTTCTCTAGAAGTATGGAATATAATTTAGTCCTCCCTTGAGTGCAGGTGGGCTGACGAGATGTTTAGAGCTCAACCTTCTTCTTCTTTTTGGGCTTCTTGTCATCTTCCTGCACCACCAGAGGATTTGTGGCCTCCCTCTTCAGGTAGGAGATGAAATCACTGACCTCACGACCTCCCTGTGAAAGCACCAACACGTTTATCAAGAAACATTTCAAACATACATGTGTATTTATAAAACACAAAACCAATATTTAGAGTGGTGAACTGAAAACGAACCTCATATTTCTTTGGACTGTCTTTCTGCCCAGCTGGGGAGAAAAAGAGTGTGGGGAATCTGAAAGGCAAGACACGAGCAGGTCAGTTCAGAGTCTTGTTTGAATAGCACGTCCAAGACTAGTATTGAGAATGTCTTTTTTTCTTACCCCCGAACTTCATACTGCGAAGGCACATCATTTGCTGTTGCATCCATCTTTGCAATGACGATGTTGGGATCATTGGCAAGCTAAAAGACAAAGGGGGAAAAAACATAACTTACATGCTCAATAATAAGAACATACAGAAAAGTAAACCAAATCCTGACAGCCCTATACATCCAAAACACATCACATGGTCAGCACATGAACCAGACAGAGCTACTCTGTACTTTTTTAGACGGAGTAGCTGTCGGAACGAAGTGTTGCCGTAACATCAATCACCACTTTAGCATCTCGGTTTCATTTCAGTAATTGAACTGGTCACACCAAACGAGAAGGATTGAAATTCTACTGCTGTTGGCCACTTTACACTAGATGCATGACCTGTTGATTTCCCTTTCAGCACCAATGCTAAGCCCTGCGACACACTGCATTGCGTGTGCGTGACATGTGATCTGTTGATTTTCATTTTGGTGCCCACATTAACAGGTTGGAACACATTGCCTGTGTGAGACTCATGCGTCTTAGGCACACCTTTCGCTTTTAATGAAAATCAAGATGTTCCGGTGTGGAGCCTGTCTTTCACACTTGAGGCACGTGGTTCAAGCAAGGTAGATAGATTTCGTGTGCTGTTGCAGAAACACAACCACACACCGCCATCACACAAATGTGAGGTAGGCAGTATAAAACAGCTGTATGGCAACACACCCCATCAAGAAACAAACATCATGGAATGGTTTTATTTCTCATCTGTAGTGTAGTAGGTACACTAGGTTCTTCTTACAGATAGTGATATCACCGAGACAAGACAGCTTGGCTAATGTGCACAATTGTAACCCAGTTCACCTGGTACTGGCCTTGCCGACAAAAAGATCTTCCAACACCATGAAATTAAAATACTTGAAGTGCAGTTTAATTCTCAAAGGGCCTTTCTCAAACCAACCGTAGAGTCCACAATACTATAAAGGCTCATCCCAAGGGAATTGGCAAGTAGTAGTAGCTTTAGTAGTAGTTTACAAAGCTCTTCATCAGTATGCCTCTACAGATCTGCGTCAATGCTTCGCAGCCATGAGTTAAGTTGTTAACGTCTGTGCGGCACCTTAACTTTAAATGTTATGTCATCTTTTGCCAATTGCAACATGAATTCATTTACAATTACAAAGTTTGTAATATTTTCAACCAGTCATTGAAATGTGACAATCTTGTCATTTCATGATGCTTCTGATGTGCAACTTTGGTTTTATCACACCTACCTTCTCTCCCAGTTCATTGTACTTGGGCTCGAGGCTCTTGCAGTGGCCACACCATGGTGCATAGAACTCAATCAGGACATCCTTGCTGTCGTCATTCACAATGGAGTCAAAGTTCTCAGCCACGAGCACCTGTAGGGTGAGGCAGGCAAAATATTACCACACACACACACACACACACACACGTTCGCCATGTCCCCCAAAAGGGTTGTCACTACACTGTTTACATTCAAGTCTCATTGAGGAATACAAAACTGCTGTGTGACAAATCACGTGCCATATGGCTTGACATCTCAAGCAGTTTGTTTGCTAAAGATTTCTTGATGGGATTGATGGGATGGGATTTCTCAAATCTTTATCAGCCGTACCTTGACTGGTCCATCATTGTTTTCGGGAATAGGTTCAGACTTCAGGTAGCGCTTAAGATTGCCATCAAAGTAGTCCTGCAGGAACCGCTCCAAAGCTTTGCCATCACGGCTGCACAAGAGAAGGGAACGTCAGACACTTCTGTGGGGGGCGCAAAAGGCCACAGTGTCCGTACCCTGGGTCCAAGTGCCCACAGGTTCGAAGAGAAACAAAAAAAATCTCTCTCTCTCTCGTTATGTAATAGCACAAAATACACAGGGCATTTAATAGTATGTATTGTTAGTTAGTACTGACAGATAGTATGTACTGACTGGGACACACATACACACAATCTAAAAATGTCACTTACGAGAACTCCTCCTGCATCACATATTTGTCGCCTTTGGCTGTGCGGATGCCCACAACAGGGATTTCTCCAGCGCTGGCATCCAGACCCATCTCTGAGAGGTCGTGGCTGAAACTGTTTTTGTTGGCCACAGCAAAGTTCAACTTCTTGCCCTGATCCAGGAATCCTTTGGCGACCTTCATCACTCTGCAAAACAAGATATTGACATTTATTTCTGTTTTAGTTTACCTTCAGTATCCAGGGAAACACTGCATGGCATACAAAGGCATGGAGGCAGTGAAAAAAAGAAAATTTAGTATGTAAGCCATCCCCTTTGTATTCGTTTATACATGCTGGGGGTCCTGGCTACCAGTCTATAGATAGACATATGCGACATATGAACCAGTATACTTCTCTTCAGGATAGAGTGGTACTACTTCAAATGGGAAAACTTTCTTCAGTACAGAAATGACCCTTGGAGATAACCCTTAGGCTTACACCCCCCCGCCCCCCTATTTTTCCCACATTCCCATATACATGTATGTATACATGTATGCGCGCATACATGCATGTATATTTCTGTATTTAATTGGTATTATTGTGTCTTTCCAGTGTTTCAAAATCCAATAAATGTCCAAACCCAATAAGTATGGAAGCAGATTGAGGACACACTGGATGAGGATGACCCTGACACTGATAGACCCAGCTGGTGCAGGCAGCTACCGGTAAGGAAGGCAGAAACAGGCCCAGAAATATTGTTGAGAAAAGGTTAGGAGGGAGAAGGGTGAGTTACCTGTTCCTCCAGGTTAGGAGGGAAGCAGGTAGAGTTACCTGTTCCTCCAGTAGGTTAGGAGGGAAGCAGGGTGAATTACCTGAAAAGGTTAGGAGGGAGGAAGGTGAGAGTTACCTGTTCCTCCAATAGTTGGAGCCCTTGGGGTTCTTCTCGTAGTCGACGTCGTAGTACGCCACCAGCAGGTCCTTCCCCCGGAGCAAGTCCTTGTTGTCATCAGTCATGTGGGGGCACATTCCAAAACTACAGGCAGAGAGTGATAAGAATAGAAATGAGTAATAGAATAAATAGAGTAATAAGAATAGAAATAAGAATATAAGAGTAAGAATAGAAATGGAAATTAAGTGCAAAGAGTAATTAGCCTGGAAAAACCCAGACGTACTTCCGGCAAATTCGAGATTCGCTCTGAAAGTTCGTCTGGCCAAGAACCCATTCTAGCCCATTTCCAATTATTTTCCTAGATCGAGGCACCAATCAGAACCCTTGAGGCGGGCTTTACACGATGACGATAGCGCACCCTGTTGAAGAAGCCAGGTTTTTTGGGGGAAAAAAACAAACAAACACACATCAACCTGCTGCTGCGGCTTGTTTAAAGCTGATCACGTTGGTGTAAGACAGGGAGTTAGAAGTTTCTTAACTGCTTCCTTATGTTTGTTGCACTGTTGGACTTACTCATTTGCACTATCACCATGACCACTATCACCACTGCACCATTACATGCATTCACACAGAGCACCTTACCTTACCATGCACAGAGAATCACAGGCTCAGTCCCTGCCTCAGTCATTGCAAGCGCCTCTGATTGATTAATCACCACTATGTGAACTGTTTTTAGAATTGATTTAGATTAAGTGTTAGTTGGTATAATTTGTATTTTAGTATATTTAGCATATTCTTTATCTTCTACTGTCCTTATTGCTTAGTTGTGTTTTTATATTATATACTTTCATTACTCTTTCTGCTGTTAAAGAATGTGTTTGTGTTGTCTGTATGCTGCTGAGACCATGAATTTCCCCTGGGGATCAATAAAATATCCATCTATCTATCTATCTATCTATCTATCTATCTTGGAATATGCAACATTGTACAAACATGTATTTCAGGAATACCTATGTGATATCTGCAACAGTGGTAGGCTACTAAAAACGGTTTGATATTCTGTTCATTTATAGGACTATAGTAGCTGGACACGTAGACGACAGAAAACACATAGGCTACTTTTGAATTGGTGTGCTATGCGAGCATAACTCGAATGCTACACTTCAGTGTATGCCTTGATTCCGGCATAATTGCTTTGAACGTTTCGGTCTCTCGTCCCCCATTCCTGCTTTATATGTCCCAGTCAGCCAGAAAGGACGAATGAAACAAAATGCTCGTTTGAACGTGAACGGTTTTGTTCAGAGCTGAAAATGCGATTGTGTTTGACAGAGGGCAGATGTAATAGTGACAAAATATTAGCTTTCAGTGTGGCATGATGTCTTTGTAAATTAGCCTATGTTTAATTAAAAAGTGGTTAATTCTTCCTACTTCTCCCTAGAACCAGACAGTATTGCAAATTGTGTGTTTCCGTCACTCTGTCTCTTTCGTTGCTCTGATTGGTTTTTGGCCTCCTATTAAGGCCCAGGCATTTTGATCGGCGTCCGTTTGGGAACGCCCTTTGGAAATGGGCTGTGAACGAACCTTCCCCAGACCCACTCTCAGTTACGACTGAGAAGGGTCTGGTTTTAACCGGGCTAAAGAGTAATACGAATATCAATGGAAATTAAGTCCAAGAGTAAGAATAATATAAATGGAAATTAAGTGTAGAGAGTGATAAGAATAGAAGGGCAAATTATTAGTTAAGGATAAGTATGTGTATGTGAGTGTGTGTGTATAAGTATATATACTCTTTTGATCCCGTGAGGGAAATTTGGTCTCTGCATTTATCCCAGTCCGTGAATTAGTGAAACACACTCAGCACACAGTGAACACACAGTGAGGTGAAGCACACACTAATCCAGGAGCAGTGAGCTGCCTGCAACAACAGTGGCGCTCGGGGAGCAGTGATGGGTTAGGTGCTAGGGGTGGGCGATATATATCGTCTGCGATAATATCGTGATTGTTGTTTTAACGATGTGCAAATTTAATTTAATATTATTCGAGTATTTAAATTACTTATGGGTCCCAGCCATATCTCATGCATTCAGCATTATATATAGCATTATATCTCCAGAACGGCTTGACGTACATGCTTCAAATTTGGTACGAGTGTTTTTATGGACTCAAAGATGAAGTGAGATGAAGTTGGAGGTTGAAGGTCAAATGTCAAGGTCAAAAACACCATGTCACACAAGATTCAAATTTGGTTACTCCAAAAGCACCTTTGCAGGTATCACAATTACCCTACCAACCAGCTAGCAGCAAGCTCAACAGCCCCACCAACACCCTAACCAGCAGACTGCATCCCCTCGTGTAATTCCTCGGAATTGCATTTCTAGTTTCAAAGTGTGTTCTAAACAACATAATGGCATATTAATCCTTCATGTGCATGAGGCCCATATAGCAATGAATATGAAGATCATGTTAAAAGTTAGCTGGCAAAAACATAAATATGTAGGTTACATACCTAATGTCACTGAGCTGTCAAAGAGGCTACGAAACCATCTCCGTACGTTATCGCTAATTAAACTCAGCTGACTGGTGTTAGCGCATATCCATAGTTGCTGTTAAAATGCCTACTAGGCTAGCGTTGGGATTCTAAACACTTCAACACCGACATGTAGCCCAACATGTTCAAAACTATTGCGTGTTATGGGGGAAGACATGAAACTTCTTGAAGCATTTGGGAACACACTGAATTAACTGGAAAGTAGAGTCCCTGTTAGATTAGCTTGCTTGCAAATGCCGTTGTCCATGACCTGGCAGTTTTATGGCAAGCGGTTTTAACATACCTTATGGCAAAACGCCCACACTGGGTAAACTTGAAAGCAGAGCTTTCGCCTACCATTGTGTGTGCATGCATGGCAAGCTGTTTTAACATTTAAATGTATTATTCGTAGGAGCAATGAGATATTGATAGTAAATTGAATATAGCAGTTCAATTTCATGTTCAAATTTGTCTTATCAATAATAAAAAAAGCAATTCATGCTTTAGACCATTTTAATTTAAAACATTTTAAAAACAAAGTACCGGTTTTAGCACCGGTATCGGATAAAACCCAAACGATACCCAACCCTACTTATGGGGAAAAAACACTCAAAATCACACATTGAAACCCCATTCATTCACTAAATCCAGGAGGTGTATGCAAGAGAAGCCCCGTTGCAGCAGAGCAAGTGTCACATGATCGCTAGTGGGTCCACCTTGTCACACGCAGGCCTAATGTTTATTTTGTGTAGCGAGATCAAGACGTAGCCTACTTGGGATTTTATGCAGCTACTTCTGTTCACGTAGCATTGATGAGACAGTCACATTATTTCCTACATGGTATTATATGGAGAGAAAACACTTGCCTTTGAGTATTTTAAGTCAGTTGTAAACAAAGAACTCCTCATGTAACCCTTTTGTAAATTGACTGAAGTTCGCTCTAAATATCTATGTGTATCGATTATGCTAACCGTTAGCATCTCTATGGGATTTCTCATATACATTAGCCATAAGCTAACGCATTAGTTTCTATTCTGTAACTTGGAATGCTTTCTCTTAGACAAAACATCGAAGGAAATAACCGAGATGTACTCTGTTGGTCTGCTTAGTTTTACAGTGAATCCTAAGTAAAGGTTTTTGAAAGGAACTTCAGCTTCAGACTTTCTCTTGGGAAACTGTTAGGCCTAGTCATCTTCTCTAATGTAGCTAGCTGGCTAGACCATGTCATTGCCACACACACACACAAGTGGGGGCAAAATTGGAAATGTGTCAGAGTGACAATGCATTGGTTGATTTGGTTAAAAAGTCACAGGTTAGGTTATTGGTTATTATTGTATTGATGCTATTCATAAATAATGAGCTGTAAAGTAACTCAGACTTTTACAATTTTTTTTAAAGGATATCGACTAATTATCGTCATCGTCAAAATCACAAAAAATAGAGATATTATTTTTTGTCCATATCGCCCACCACTTGCTCAAGGCCGTGCCTACTGGTCGGGGTTCGAACCGGCAACCCTCTGGTTACAAGTCCGAAGCGCTAACCAGTAGGCCACGGCTGCCCCTAGTTATGAACCGACATACATTAGCAACCAGGCAACACTCATGGTAGTCATGAAAAATGTACACCGGTCCAAAAGCAAAATACGGTCTTCACAAGAATGAGTAATGTTTTAACTTACATGCTGTCCTGAATGAATCGCTTGATCTTGGCATTGGTCAATTTCTCCTCACTGAACTTAACACTGCTGTCCTCAAACTTATTGGTCAGATGTGGTGGCCGGAAAAGAATGACACCCCTGCAAAAACATCATAACAAATCAGTCTCATGCTAAAATCATATTCCAAGAAGAGAAAGAGAACACTTCTGAGAAGAGAAAGTGAAAGCTTTGGGAATGACTCCTCCACTGAAACGCTATTTACTCTGCTTCAACGTCGTATTTCTTCAGCAGGTCTTCGTTGTTGGTGTGGGCAAAGCGGTAGGACTCTCTGAGGGCACTAGCAGACTTGAGGAACTCTGCCTGGGCTGAACTGCCACCATCAGCAAAGAAACCTAAGCACAAGATGGATATCTTAATACATCTTCGTTCATACACAATCACCATGACTGGGAGTGGTAAGACGTGTCATATTTCATTTCCCTCCAGAAAGTTGGCCACATCTTACCCACAACACTTGCATCACGATCTGCTGTAAACTTGTCAAATTCGGCCTGGGTCTTGACCTCCACGGACGCTGGGCCTGCCTGCTTCTTTAAGTGACTGACAATCCCATCTGAGACAAAGAGCAGAAAGATCACATCAGATGCAGATCATACAGTTGAGCACAGGAAAGTCAAGAAGGAGACTCCAATCCATCACCCTTAACATACCTGCAGTCCGAGGTCCATCATAGCCCCCTGCTTCCTCTCCATCTCTGAAGATCTTGAGGGTTGGGTAGCCACTCACGCCATACTTACTACACACATTGGAGTTGGCTGTGCAGTCAACCTATACAGAAGAAAGAAGTCTTTTTAGGCAGTGTCCCGAGTGTGTTAGTGACATTACAGTTTCATAATTAAGGAAAACTCATAAATAAGGAAAAATATGAAAGGTACCTTTGCCAGTGCGACAATTCCTTTCAAACGGGTAGCAGCAGCTTCATACTCAGGAGCAAGACGTTTACAGTGTCCACACCTATAAAATGATAAAAGATGAGGTTCAGAATATGTTAGGCCTACATGAATGTAAAGGTTTGTTGACCAGTGAGGCCACGTGAAAAGTTAAAACTTAAGCGAAGGTTTCACAACATTGAGAAGGCTTGTTCAGGTCAGTGAGAGCTAGTTTAAGTAGAGCAACGTAATAGCTAACGTAAGCCAATCAGAGTCGGACACCGAAACTCCACTGACGAATCAGAGCATTACAGCGATTGGCGGCCGTGCCCACAAGTTTGCTACTTCCTTAGCAAAGTTGATTTCTTCAAACCGTGGCTATAGCTAACTACTACAAAGTTAGCCATTTCAATGACTTATATTTCTCCAAGCAGTCCAACATTTTCTCGAAAGACCAATCACCAGAAGAACCCAAAAACTGACTTATATTTTAAGACCACCATAAAGAGAGTTCCACCACAACCGGTAGCTGCTAGTTGGCAAGATGTAAGTTAGCAATGAAACAGTGCAAACTGACGTTGGTGATGGCTTGCTAAGTCCTCCTTATGGGTAAAGTAAATTAATGCTAGCAATGACAAACTCGCAGAGAAAAGAAAAATTACGCACACTGAACTAGAAAAATGCAACTGTAATGTAACCACAACATAATTAACGTTAGGTTGTAGGCAAACCAAGGTCTTTCATATTACGTTACCTCACCAAAGATGCCACTGCCTCTAGTGTAGCACTACATTAGCTAGGAGTCCGAATGAATGCTCTGCGCAATATTAGCACTCGCTAGCTAATAGCTACCTTCAACTTTTCGACGAGGCGACTAACTAACTAATACGACAAAAATATTAAATCGACTGCGGTAGCATTAACATTTAACCAGCTAAGTTACCTAACAAGTTAACGTTACAAATGCATGCGGAAACGTTGACTAGCACACCAACCGTTTCAGCAAGCTAACGTTAAGTTACCAAGACTTTTGCCTGATCTGCGCCCATTTCCTTCATATATATAAGTATAATTGGAACCCTTATGAGTAACGTAGCATATCAAATGATGCACAACATCAAGTAGCTTATCGTAAGGTTAGTACAAATGATAATTGACAAACTCACCATGGTGCAAAGAATTCCACGAGGATCATATCATGGTCTCCAATTCTGCTGTCAAAGTCGTCATCAGTGAACTCCAGCACATCACTTGCCTGAGCAGCCACGGCGAGGAAAGCGGCAAATATTAACTTGAGCATTGTTCGATATCCAAGTGTCTCCAGTGCCTACAACTGGGATTCACCTCTATGAGAAACAGACGTCGGACCGCAGTAACGTTACCCAGGCCCAGCTATGCAGACAGTAAAGAAACAGAAACTAGCGGCACGGATGTGCAAACCGGAGCTCCTCAAAGTAACTAAAGTGTGGCATCTCACCATTGGATTTTCAGCAGCGTCACCGTCATTAAATCAGCCAATCAGAGCATGCAATACATTTCCTTGAGAAAGCAAACATCATTTGCTAATTCGCATCAAGATAATGAATGGGCGACATAGACCTATAATAATTAATGTTCAAAAATGTGTTTTCAGTATACATTTATTTTTGATTATGTGGGGAAATCACTTAATTTCACCGATGATGGCATGCTTTTGATAACACTGGTTAATTAGTAGCCTAAATATTTTTCCCCCTTTCTCTCTCTGTCTCTCTTTTTAATGATACCCATAGACTGTATATAGCCAAATCCCATAACCATAACCATATATAGGCTACAGTTTATGATGCTAAGATGCTACCAGCCTGCCCGACACCCCTGCCAAAGTTTACTAAGATTACTAACCCCACGTCACAATCAGAACGTACAAGCAACAATGCCATTCCAAGACAGTGTTCCATTCCAAAGAAAAACGTCTCTCTCTTCAGTGAAGAGACCAGTGAAGAAAAATCTGTCTTCAGTGGTGACAGTGGTGTCCTGCAGACATGGGGACAGAGGTAGGCCCAGTTCACAGATGAACACCTACGGGTGTGTTATGGCTAATGAAGTAGGATAATGAAATGGTTTTAACTCTGACAAATGCGTTGTTTAAGCCATGTCACTTTTTTCACCACACCATTTAGCAGGAGAGATGCGTCCGCAGAGCGGAAATAGTGCGATCCAAACTCATCCAGTCCTTCTATTTGATTGACCAACTTCAGGAGGGTCAGCGGGGTTCTCCGAAGTATTCTATCAGGGATGTATTTGGTAAGCTTGTGTTCGGTTAGCCTTCTAAGACAGAATTTGTGTTTACCACAATCTGTGTTAAAACCCAAGTGTATTCTCAGTTTTGTGTAAAGTTGGGTAGCCCATTCTCAGTTTTGTGTAGGGTAGACTGAGTACAGTTGAGACACTTTTTGCCCACACAAAATCAAACAAAAAATAGATACTGAAAAGAAGTGATTTTCCACACAATATTCCACATGCCATTTCCTTAGCTTGTAGACTAAAATATTATAAATCAATAATACCCATAAGTAGTTTATATTTTCCACAATTAGCTCATAAACATAAGGTGCATTTTTTGTCTTGACTGTGTCTCAACTGTACCCTATAGAGTACAGTTGAGACACCAATCTTTAATGATGTATAGTTAACTAACCGTTAGTTGGAAAGTTGAATAAATAAAAACATAGCAATTGCAAAGTGTTTGTAGTTCAAATTCATTTATTTCATTTAAATTAGCGTTGGTTAAAAGGAATACATCATGAACAAAATGTGACACAGGAACAGATAGCGAACAGTAGCCTACAAATGGAATGTTCAAGTAGCCTAACACAATCCGATGTGTGTCTCAATTGTCCCCCACTGACCACCTCACACATTTCTCTAGATTTTGCAACGACCTTACATGGCACAATGCCATAAAATATGCCAGTGTTTAGGACACAGAATAATGTTTGTAATGATACCAGTTACGTTTAACAATAACATAAGTGTAATGAGCTATTCATTGTCGAAGGTGCATGGTGAAGTGAAATTCTTACTTTGGGAAAAAAACACTTGCCGATATCCTTAAATGGGAGATACTTGTGTCGTTCAAATTTTCCATGATCAAAGAGGGCACTAATATGCATGTGCATAGCAAAAATCACAACTTGGGCTTGCTGTGCAAGCAAGATATGTAAGGTGTCTCAACTGTACACATGTCTCAACTGTACTCAGTCTACCCAAGTTGTGTAGGCCTATTCTCAGTTTGTCTAAAACACTGATTAAAAAATGTAAAATTAGTCTCAGAAGCAGCACAAATGCAAATTTTCGCCGCCCCTATATTTCTCGCTAAGAGTAGGAGTAAAGTATGCTTCTTCTCACATGTGGTCTGATTTGTTTTGATGGGTGACAGACTCTCAGACCTTGCGGGGAAAAGACTCCCACCAGTTAGTGCGCTTTGAGATATCTCAGGGGGACCACATCATCTCTATGGAGGACCGCAGGCGAAGTCGCCTTAGGAATTGCCACAGACGTTTCCCACCTCTCAACATGTTCTCTCACTGGGTCATCGAAAGTATCCTCACAAAATAGATGTTAATGTTAGATTGTTTGATTGATAATGTGATGTTAATATAGATCCATCATATCACTATTTAATGTATGGGCCTTTATGTTGGTTAGATGTTAGATCTCATAAATGTATTGTGGAAACTATCAGATGTTAAGATAACCTCACAAGGGGCATCTGCAAAAGATCTGCTTTCTGCTTTACATCATCTAACTCTGTGATATACCTACATTTAAAGAACACACAGATGTGGATATAGCCTACTGCAGGGAATTTTTAAATAGTTAGATCTTTCAACCTTAACTGTTTTCCAGGTCATCTGTTTTCAAATATTATTGTTGCACTCATTATTTTCAACACTATTGTATTAGAAATTCAAGCAGGTGAGGGACAAAAAGTGTTTTGCCAAGTTTTAAATGGCCTTATAGTCTGTGTCCTCTTGTCTGTCATAATGATATGCAATGCATTTATCCAGAGATATTTGACAACATGGACCCAAAGCTGGAGCTTCTGAGGTTAATCTTGGATATGATGGACTGGAGTATTTTAGCTATTTTCTTCCTGGAGATGCTGCTGAAATGGTTGGACAATTTCAGGCACTTTTGGAAGAGTACTTGGAACATCTTTGATTTTGTAGTCACATTCTTGGTAAGACCTTGTAAGACAGAACTGCAATTAACTAATTATTCATTCTTGGGGCAGCTGTGGCCTATGGTTAGCGCTTCGGACTTGTAACCAGAGGGTTGCCGGTTCAAACCCCGACCAGTAGGCACGGCTGAAGTGCCCTTGAGCAAGGCACCTAACCCCTCACTGCTCCCCGAGCGCCGTTGTTGTTGCAGGCAGCTCACTGCTCTGGGATTAGTGTGTGCTTCACCTCACTGTGTGCTGAGTGTGTTTCACTAATTCACGGATTGGGATAAATGCAGAGACCAAATTTCCCTCACAGGATCAAAAGAGTATATAAGACTTCCCTGCTGAAAAAAACAGCTAGAAACCATCTTATGCTGGTAGCTGTTTTTAGCTGGTCTTTGGTGGTTTTCTTCCAGCTCTTGCTGGTCTTTGCTGGTGTAGCTGGTTGGGCCACCAGCTGGATATGCTGGCGTGACCATCTGAGGAAGCTGGTCATGCTGGTGTGACCAGCCTGTCTTGTGGGATACAGCTGGTGCAAGTTGGTCATGCTGGTGACCAGCCTGTCAAGCTGGCCATGCTGGTTTGCTAGAATGACAAACATAAGCTGGCATGGCCAGTTAAACCAGCACTATAGACCAGCAACACCAGCTAAAATGACCAGCTTTAGGTGGTACGACAAGCAAAACCAGCTGAATTACCATCATAAGCTGGGAAAACCAGCTGAAGGTATGTTTTCGCAAGAGTTTTGCTGGTCTAGCAGGTCAACCATCATAGGGTGGTCAAACAAGCTGGTTAATGGTCAACCAGCAAACCACCTTTAGCTGGTCAGGCTGTTTTTTTCAGCAGGGTTATACTTATACTTACTTAACACTGCACCTTCACAGCACATAGCCTGAGGATTGCTCTGCATTTTGGCTGTTGCAGTCTGTCGTCCCACAAATCATCCGAGCCGTCGGAGGAGCAAACACAAGTCACATCCAGGTGGTGGAGTATCTGCGGAAGCTCCGCATCCTAAGAGCTCTAAAGATGGTGTCCAAATTTCGTCAGATTCGGCTTATTGTGTTAACAGTCTCCAAAGCGTTTAAGGTAGGAGAGTGTTATGTACACATAGCTTTAATTGGAGATTAATTCCAAATCC
This sequence comes from Alosa alosa, assembly GCF_017589495.1. NCBI lineage: Eukaryota > Metazoa > Chordata > Actinopteri > Clupeiformes > Clupeidae > Alosa > Alosa alosa. Next base: position 33,650,493 of record NC_063199.1, on the reverse strand, counting down.
AGCAGATTTATTGTAGCAAATCAATTGATGTTATGTGTGTTTATTTTCAGGCTATGTCTTTCATCTTTCTACTTCTGCTGGTATTTGCTTACATTTTTGCTGTGGTTGGAGTCATCCTGTTCCAGGCTTACACGCGTTCTGATGTCTCGGGTCTAACATACCATGACAGTTTCAAGTGGGTGACAACTGGGTGGAAATCACACTTACTCTCTTGAACATGTTGAAAATGTTACCATTCTTGACTTTGGTATTGTGCTATTCCCCCCCCCCCACAGGGACATTATGAATTCTTTCATCACACTTTTCATCCTTTTTACCCTGGATCACTGGTATGCAATTCTGGCCGACACGAGGAAGGTTCCGGAGATGGACCCAAACATCTGTGGAGTTTACATCATTCTGTGGCTCATTATTGGGGCTGTTATATTTCGCAACATTTTTGTTGGGATTCTAGGTTAGTAATAGTATTTTGATGGATTAATGTGCCACAGCATTCTACAAGAAGTGGGTATAAACTGATTTGACCTCTTTTCATAACTTGTCATTTAGTGAATAATTTCCAGTCAATAAGACAAGACTTGTCACGAGAAGTCCAGCAAATTGAGAATCAACAAAAGGCTGACCACTTCAAAGCAGAGTTCATTAACAGGTTAAGACACAGACATACTACTAGTCACCTTTGCACTGGGTGTATTTCAGCTAATGCTAACATTGCTACTTTTGTTTATTCTGTTCTGCTGCAGGAGAAAAAGTCATTTGATGCTTCCACAGTAAGACAATTTCTCATTTAATCAAGCTTATTGACAAAAGACTACTGACAAATATATTTCTCATATGGTAGTTTAAACTATGGAAAACTGACATTTTATTTGTATCCAGATTACCACAAATAGCACAGGAGTTGGAGGAGACCCCAATAGACCCAACAGAGATTTCAAATATGAATGTGTATAGTACAAAGGACAAGGGTGAGATCCACTTGGCCAAATATGAATGTGTATAGTACAATGGACAAGGGTGAGATCCACTTGGCCAAAACAGCTTACTCTCAGTCATTAGATAATATTCATAATATCTAAGCATGTTGAAATAAAATAAGTAAATCTAGTGTGGGAAGACAAGGCAATTCCATTACCTTTGCGATAGAATGTGTTGATAACATCAGGTGGTGGTATCAACAAGGGACACCCTTGTTTATGTTTTAGCCGCCATAGTGTGATAATGCCATATTAGTATTGTGAGTGTGATAAAATCCCATATTAGTAGTGTGATAAAATGCCATATTAGTAGTGTGATAAAAAAAAAAAAATGTTGAACTATGGCAAGCATAGGTCTGATTATATTTCTGGGAAAAGGTTACGTTTTTCTCAGACATGTTATTTTTCTGAGAGTCAATGATGAGAACAGTACAGTGCTGTGAAAAAGTGTTTGCCCCCTTCCTGATTTCTTCTATTTTTGCATATTTGTCATACTTAAATGTTTGTGATAATCAAACTCATTTTAATATTATACCAAAAAAACAGAGTAAACACAAAATGCAGTTTTTAAATTATGATTTCATTTCTTGAATGAAAAAAAGCTATACCAACCCTACCTACCTTTTACAATAAGTCAAAGTCAAAGTCAAAGTCTGCTTTATTGTCAATTTCTTCACATGTCAAGACATACAAAGAGATCGAAATTACGTTTCCTACTATCCCACGGTGGAGACATATTTTACCAATTAGGTCCACAGACATAACATTCATAACATTCAAGTAAACAATATAAAAAGTAAAAATAAGAAGGCACATACAATGAAGAAAATAAGAGCAGCAAAATTTGAGTTGAAATTGTGCATACAGTAGACAGTCAATATAATAGTGCAAAAGTCAGGCCAATAAATGGCTGAGGTAGTTCTGTTTGACCTAAGTATGCAAGTGGCATAGTGGTGCAAGTTATGTAAGAGCAGCGTGTGTTCAGAAGTGTTCAGGACAACAGGACAACAACAACAAGTTGCAAAGTGTGCAAGTGTACAAGTGGTGGAGTAGTGCAAGTGGAGTAGTGGAGTAGTGCAAGTGGAGTAGTGCAAGTGGAGTAGTGGAGTAGTGCAAGTGGAGTAGTGGAGTAGTGCAAGTGGAGTAGTGCAAGTGGAGTAGTGCAGTGGTGGAGTAGTGCAAGTGGAGTAGTGCAGGTGGAGTAGTGCAAGTGGAGTAGTGGAGTAGTGCAAGTGGAGTAGTGCAAGTGGAGTAGTGGAGTAGTGCAAGTGGAGTAGTGGAGTAGTGCAAGTGGAGTAGTGCAAGTGGAGTAGTGGAGTAGTGGAGTAGTGCAAGTGGAGTAGTGCAAAGTGCAAGTGGAGTAGTGGAGTAGTGCAAGTGGAGTAGTGCAAAGTGGGTAGTGCAAGTGGAGTAGTGCAGGTGGAGTAGTGCAAGTGGAGTAGTGCAAGTGCAAGGGGTAGTGCAAGTGGAGTAGTGCAAGTGGAGTAGTGCAAGCGGAGTAGTGCAAGTGGAGTAGTGCAAGTGGAGTAGTGCAGGTGGAGTAGTGCAAGTGGAGTAGTGCAAGTGGAGTAGTGCAGGTGGAGTAGTGCAAGTGGAGTAGTGCAAGTGGTGCAAGTGGAGTAGTGCAGGTGGAGTAGTGCAAGTGGAGTGCAAGTGGAGTAGTGCAAGTGGAGTAGTGCAGGTGGAGTAGTGCAAGTGGAGTAGTGGAGTAGTGCAAGTGGAGTAGTGCAGGTGGAGTAGTGCAAGTGGAGTAGTGGAGTAGTGCAAGTGGAGTAGTGCAAGTGGAGTAGTGGAGTAGTGCAAGTGGAGTAGTGCAAGTGGAGTAGTGCAAGTGGTGCAAGTGGAGTAGTGCAAGTGGAGTAGTGCAAGGCAGCCATTGTGGGTCCAAAGTCCAGGATGTTATGTAGCTGAGGGTGGAGGGGGGAGAGGGGGGAGAGAGTTCAGCATCCTAACAGCCTGGTGTATGAAGCTGTTGGTGAGTCTGGTGGTGCGGGAGCGCAGGCTTCTGTACTTCTTCCCAGAGGGCAGTTGATCAAACAAATTGTGAGCGGGGTGACTTGCATCACTCACAATTGTGGTCGTCTTGCAGGTGAGGTGGGAGGTGTAAATGTCCTTCAGGGAGAAGATAAGAAGGATACTGTGCTGCAAAAAATGAAATCTAACCAAGTGTTAATAATCTTCTATTAAGATCAAAGAATCTATTTGGTATTGTTTTTAGTATGGAAAGACTTACCTAGTGCTCTCCCGTAAGATCATTTTGACTTAATTTAAGAAGACCTTGACTTATTTTAAGGAGTCTTATCAAGACAAATTTATTCAACGCACTGGCAGACAAATTTGCTTGTTTTCAGGATGAGATGTCTTAAAATAAGTCAAACTTTTCTTAAATTAAGTCAAATCAAAGTCAAAGTCAAAGTCAAAGTCAGCTTTATTGTCAATTTCTTCACATGTTCCAGACATACAAAGAGATCGAAATTACGTTTCTCACTATCCCACGGTGAAGACAAGACATATTTTACCAATTTAAGTCCACAGACAAACATAACATTCAAGTAAACAAAAAGTAAGTAAATAAGTAAACAAGGGCACATATAATAATAAAAAAAATAAGAGCAGCAAAATTTGGTTGAAATTATTGCATAGACAGTCAATAAAATACTAGTGCAAAGTCAGGCCAATAAAAGGCTTGGGTAGTTCTGTTTGACCTAAGTAAGAAAGAAAGTGGCATAGTGGTGCAAGTTATGTAAGAGCAGCAGAAGTGTTGTGTTTTCAGGACAACAAGTTGTAAAGTGTACAAGTGTGCAAGTGTGCAAGTGGAGTAGTGCAGGCGGCCATTGTGGGTCCAATGTCCAGGATGTTATGTATAATGAAAATGATTTCATTAGAAAGCGTAAGTCTCTTTATACTGTACCAACTAGTTTTTTAAGATAAAATAAAATAAGATTAATAACACTTGGTTAGATTCTGTTAGATAAGCAGTTTTTGCAGTGGCAAAAATGGCATCCATGGAAGAGTTGCAGAGTTGCCAGGCGAAAACCACTGCTGACCAAAAAACCCACCAAGGCTTGTCTCACATTTGCCAAAAAATATCTTGATGACCCCCCAAGACTTTTGAGATAATATTCTGTTGACTGATGAGTCAAAAGTGGAACTTTTTGGAGGACATTGGTCTCATTACATCTGGCATAAATCCAACACAGCAATCCACAATAAGAACATCATACCAACAGTCAAACACGGAGATGGTAGTGTGATGGTCTGGGGCTGCTTTGCTGCTTCAGGACCTGGGCAACTTATCATAATCGATGGGACCATGAATCCTGAAGGAAAATGTCCAGCCATCAGTTTGTGACTATAGCAACACCAAAGATTCTTTTGTACCTTAAAATAATGTTTCCAATTTCCAAATCGTTTCAGTGGTTCATCAGCTCGTAACAGGTTGAACGGCACTTCTGTATTCGCTTTGCGGCCCTCTATTGGCTATAACCGCACTATGCAAGTTTGCCAGATCGGGTAGCGGATCTGTAGTTTGAATGAGACATAAGAAACTACAAATTTGACTTGCTTTATGGCAAGCATTACAATAGCCGATAGGTGGAGCAAGGCTCTGGGGGGAGGGTACTCGGCAGGTGCCAAATCAATGGGCCAAAATCCCTCCGCAGCGATGTAAAAGACTCATTGCAAGTTAACGCAAAGATTCGATTGCTGTTGTTGCTACTTTTTCACATGGATGATATAGGTTACTTTTTCACATGGATGATATAGGTTTTGAATAACTGATAAATGAACAGATCATTTAAAAGCTGTGTTTATTTGTGTTGTCTTATATTAAAATTAGTTGGATTATCTGGAACATTTAAATGTGCTAAATATGCAAAAACAGAAGAAATCAGGAAAGTGTGTGTGTGTGTGTGTGTGTGTGGGGGCAAATCATTTTACACAGCGCTGTATATCCGCCCTCACCTGTAGTAGCGTAGCCTGCTCTGTTGCCCTATTTGGTATCAGAGTTCAGGCTGTGATGAACTCAAATAACAGAAATACTTAAAAAACAAACAAAAAAAACATAGGATTTCAAGATAAACATGTAATATGTGAGAAAATGTAAACAGCAAGTCTTCCTTGAGCTTTCAGACTGGGAGACCTACGTGGAGGAGAACGTGACGGTGATGCAGAACCAGGAGATGGATGAGCAGGTCTTCTGGCCCAGGGATTCCCTCTTCAAATACTTTGAGCTCCTGGAGCTGCTACAGCTCAACCTGGACAACAGAAAGCGTCTGCAGGGTTTGGCAGGTACGGACCGTAGAAACCCCAGGATTTCTGAGTGCCTCGAATCTTTTCTTGAAGAACTGATAGTTAAAGATCATGATTACTTATTTAGCTCTTTGAGTCTGTTTATTAAAAGGTGGAAACCAAATGCAAAGCCTCACTTGCACTCTCATATCAACTCCCTTTCTCCCATTTCTTCTCCCTGTCTGTCTCTTTCACAGCTCAAGCATTGCTCAATCTGCATGACTCCTAAACGAAGAGAATAAAGCACATTTCATCTCATATCATCTGTCACAGTTGTGAGCTCTAATCAATTGGTCATTTTTGATAACTGAATGGATGACATCACTGCATGTCTGAGGTCAGAGCCTAAAATGTTGTTGTAATGACATGTTTGTTCTGTGAACAGCAGGGGGTGCTACTTCTCACACATTGAGGCTCAAAATAATAGATTCTGTGTACGATACCCTTTTTTTTTACAATAGTTGTGTATCATCTATTGTGCATATTTCCTGTTCCATAGATGGTACACAGATCTATGGTAGTAATTAGCAGAAGTTCTCTGACTGAGGTCACCAGACTCTATAGGGCCTTTCAGTGAACATATCCAAGTCCATAGTAGGTCAGAGTGGAACCTATTCTTTTAAAACACCCTTCTCATTTATTGTGGGTTACATAGACTTGTCATGGATCTTTGCTCAGCATTAGCCACCATGACTGTCAGTTACCCATGCTAATCCCCCTAATGAAGAGATAAGGCACTGTGCCTGTTGCAGAAGGAGAAGCTCAGCTGGAGGTGCCCTTACTCATGAGCACTCAACCCAGACCGTCCCAGTCCTGCTCTTTCGGACCTCCAGTACAGCATGCCTTGGGTCTCTCCTTCGGACCTCCAGTACAGCATGCCTTGGCTCTCTCCTTCGGACCTCCAATACAGCATGCCTTGGCTCTCTCCTGCTCCTTCGGACCTCCAGTACAGCATGCCTTGGGTCTCTCCTGCTCCTTCGGACCTACAGTACAGCATGCCTTGGGTCTCTCCTTCGGACCTCCAGTACAGCATGCCTTGGCTCTCTCCTGCTCCTTCGGACCTACAGTACAGCATGCCTTGGGTCTCTCCTTCGGACCTCCAGTACAGCATGCCTTGGCTCTCTCCTGCTCCTTCAGGACCTACAGTACAGCATGCCTTGGGTCTCTCCTTCCCGGACCTCCAGTACAGCATGCCTTGGGCTCTCTCCTGCTCCTTCGGACCTACAGTACAGCATGCCTTGGGTCTCTCCTTCGGACCTGCAGTACAGCATGCCTTGGGTCTCTCCTTCGGACCTGCAGTAGGCCTACAGCATACCTTGACTCTGTCCTGCTTCTTCAGACCTGCAGTACAGCATGCCTTGGCTCTCTCCTGCTATAAGCACATCTTACATCTGACTTGTACATTTCCATGACTTTTTCCTGACAAAAAAACAAAAACAGAATTTCCATGACCTACTATATATATAATATTATACTATACTACCGGTATATATATACTATATATATGAATTTCCTTGGGGATCAATAAAGTATCTATCTAATGAAGGGTACAATACACTGACCAAAGATTTCTGAATAGTCACATAATGTTCAAGAATCTCTTACTTTTTGAGAGCAGGAGATGAATAACTGGGCATTGAATAAACAACATTGGACTAACCACAACTACTCAAGCAGTAAAGCCACTTCCCAGATATACACCAACATTGGACTAACCACAACAACTCAAGCAGTAAAGCCAATTCCCAGATATACACCAATTCTGAGTGGAAATATATTTGTATTGATGTATTAAACTGCTACAACACAATTCCGTGATATTCCATGACTTTGCCCCCAAAATGATAAAAAATTCCCTGACTTTCCATGTCTGGAATAGACTTTCCAAAATTCTATGATATTCCAGAAATTCGGAAAAAGAAAAACAATATCGGGGATAAATGTAACACTGAGTAGTAGTATGTATTTGCTAGAAGTGATGAGATAGATACGAAATGTGCTTATTATTATTGATTGACAATCTACAACATTATGTTTGCGGGAAAATATTAATGAAAGTATACATCCACTCGGTTTAAAATGTATTTATTTAGATTTTGCATTCACTTTTCATCTCTGCTTTACTATGCTTTTTCAAATCAAACATGGTTTCCTCCAAAAGTGTCAGCAGACATGTGACCTCGTGTGCCTTTTGCGCCTCGCTCTCTGCCAGTCAACACTCCCCGTCGCTCGCTAGCGTTATTGTGTTTATCGCTCTGGCATCACAGCCATCAGAAGGAGCTCCTCCAGCCCTGGGTTTCCATGGCAACAGCGCTCCTTTGCTGCCAGATTTAGAAGCCGTAAGGGTGCAGCCCAGCGTTGGGAGAAGTCTGGCTGCTAGACCGGCTTTGGCTGGAGTGTGACGTCTCTAAACAAACGTTGGCAGGCACACCAAGTAACCACTAACACAGGCAACGTGAATCAAACATTAGGAGACCAAAGCTAAATAAATGCAACATTGAACAGGTGCCTCACTGAGCTTTCCACAGCCCAGCTAACAGACACTCTTAAGCTCAGACCACATACAGTATCCGTTCCAATATTGCACTTTGTCTTGCAGTTTGCGGAAGATAACTAAGTGATGGAGAATGGCAATCGGGTGCAATTACTCATGTTTCCCTGTCTTGCCAAAGCACACGCCCATATGGCACACAGCACGAGGAGCCAGTCTGTGTGCGGGCAGAGTTCCAACTCCTGAGAGCTTGCATTTCTATATTTATAAATTTGACAATGTCACAGTTCAGGCTAGTTATATGTCTGAAGTGCCATCTTTACTCCATAAGCAAATATCCCCTGCACTGTCTCTGTGTGTATGAGGTGGTGCTGTGTATCTTTATATCTGTGTAGCTTTATATCTGCACTATTCTTGGGTAAGTTCGGAAATAGGAGGCAAAAGTGAACAAAGAAGTGACCCATGTCTGACCCATAAGATCAGGGTGGTTTCTATGGTTTTCTCTGTTGTGTGAGTCAGGAATGTGAGATATTTTCTAAATCTACCTTGTCACCAATTCAGTCATATGGCTGTTTGTTCATCTGGATTATGAATGTAAGTAGGCTTAAAACTGAAAATACACAAGCACATACTCACACAAAATACTACTAACACTCTTGGCTAAATCGTACACATTATTTATTTAGCTACATATATTTCAGCAAAAATATTGATAATTATTAATATAGTTGGATATGATTATTGATTTCACCTGAGCAAGCATTCACATCCAAGGTTATTATTATTACTGAGTATTTCATATTGTAAAATTTGATCAAGTATGGCTGTCTGCCACATGGATGAATGAGGCCACAGTAACACAATCATTAAGTACAGTACATTCACTTCTCCAGTACTCTGTGCGTGGGAAGCTCGGAGAACACAACCGACACAAGGCATGCTGTGGGGAAAGACTAGGGGTGGTGTGGGGTGTTGCTTTGTAATGGTTTAGGGTGGGATACCTTCCCATAACTACACTATTAATTGTGGTAAGTTGATTGACCACTACTGGAAGGTGGGAGGAGGGACGGCTGGGAAACCGGGCAGTCAGCACTCTTTACTTGTAGGTGAGGGGAGGAGGGACGCGGATGTCCTGGCCCTTCTCCAGCTTCTTCTCGCACTCGATCAGGTAGTTGACGCCGTCAATCACTGTCTGCACCAGTTGGACCTGGACATTCAGCAATGGACACGTTACCATGGACACCATGTTACACGTGATCTCTCTGGACCAATGGACAGTGGTTATGCTACACGTGATCTCTCTTGAGTTTAGGATGGTTCATACACGTGACCCTGACGGGCCAGTCGTCATATATTCCAAACAAGAAAAAGTTGTTAAAACCAGACATTATGCACTTCAAATAAGATTATCACAAGTATATACTCAATATGATGCATTGTTTGTGCAACCAAACATGCCAGAGCCTTTCTTTTCAGTATGTATCTTCTTTTGTACATGCAGAAAAAAAGAAGCACAAACTAATGTGACCTGTGTCTGAGTCAAAAGATCAGCTTTGTTTCTATGGTCAGAAAAAAAGAAGCATAAACTAATGTGACCTGTGTCTGAGTCAAAAGATCAGCTTTGTTTCTATGGTTTCCTCTGTAACTTGAGTCATGGATTTCTCAGTATATTCTCAACCAAGAGTACTCTCAGTCAATTTAGACATGATTTTAGCACTATATGTGTAAGTCGCTTTTGAAATGTAATGTGAATGTGTTTCAGCTCCACAAGATGGTGTTGCCTTTCTATTACTTTCACTGTGGCAACTCTCTAATTGCAATATCTTTAGTGCTGTCATAAAATCATTGCATTGGATATGATTACCTCAGCCTTAAACCAAACTCCCATCATCGCAACTCTTCTAGTGAAGTTCTTTCTTGAGACACAGCACTTCCTTGATGATATCAATTAAACTCTCGCAACTCCAGACTATTTCCCAGCAAAACATGAGATGTGGGGCCTGTAAAATTCACCACTATAACGTCTGAATCTGGATGTCAGCACACACTAACCTCTGACTGGCCCAGGCGGTCCAGGTTGGAGATGTCGAACGTGCTGCCCACTGCTGCCGTGTCCACTCCCCCAGTCCCCCTCTTCTGCAGACGCAGGTTCTCCAGAATCTTGGAGAACCAGGGTTCAGATCCAGTGTAACTCATTACCATCAACACGACAGACAGACATAAAGGGTTCCAGGATCTTAGAGAACCGAGGGTCCTTCAGGCAGATACACAGTGTAGACTCATTACCATCGACACGACAGACATAAAGGGTTCTAAGACAATAAGCTATTTTGCAATGAAGTGGGTCAGTGCTTTGCCCAAGAGGAGATTACGTCTTCTGTTGTCCTCTCACTTCCATACTGTATAATGATGAGGTGTTCTAGAGGAGCAGCAGGAGTCCAGGATTCCAGGGTTTGAATGTGATCTAGACTATCTTGCTGACTGCCATTAGAGCAAATTGGTCTCAGGAAGTGCTGTGTTCTGGCATTGTAAACTGATTAGGAAACAACACTGGCTAAGTTACAAACCAACATTTCATTCTAGAGTCTGGAATGGGAGAACAATGGTGATTCAGTGACCCTCGTGGTAGTGCAGCATTCATCAGAAATCTGCTGAGTGTTTCAACATTGACTCCAGGGGCGGATCTAGTCATTCTGGGAAACTTGAGTGACTCCTCTTCTCTAACTGGGCTAGAGGCTACTCAATGCTCGTACAGTGTTTCCTTTTCCTTTTTTTTTTTGTAACAGTGGCCGCAGGCCATCCTCCCCCCCCCAAAGAAAAAAAAAGGTTACAAGGCTGCAGTATGAAAAAACTGGGGGTCGGGGTGTCATTTTTTTTCTAGTTGCTAATCACACCATTTAACGTGACTTGAAAGGGACTGGATTCAGGCCCATCTTCAGTCTGACTGATTTCGCGAGAACTCTGGTTTTCCAGGGTATCTGACTCACGTCACGTTAACTACGTAAACTACATGTGACTGCTTAAACATACCGGTAGTTCACGTTGACAAAGGAGAAAACGCCTAGTTTACTTCTGACAGAAATTAAGTTTTGTGCCAACATGTTGTAGAAACACAAACCACAACACTGCCTTTATTTGGTGCAAATCTCCTTTACTTTCTTTGGTTAGGCTATAGTCCGCGATTCACATTGCTAGGCTATCACCGCAAGTGCATACAAAATGTTTTGGCCAAGTTATGCTTTAACCCAATTTACCTTTGTTACTACCAGTCGTTGCTTTTTTTCCTGCGTCAATCGCGATTGAGTGCGCATCTATCGGTGTCTCCGGGGAGACCTCCACTCTCCATGTTTCATTTTTGCTGTTGTTGCGAGCGAGCTAATAGGCTACGATATGGGAAATACCTTCAATACGATCAGCTCCAGAAATGAATGGGTTATTGTTAGGCTGTGCTACACCTTTCCACCAAGTTGCGCGAAAATTGTAGTTTTTGCAATGTTGACAAACATGCGTAGCACATGCTCTTAATAGCGCATGCCACTAACGTCTATAAAAACAATATATGTGGATATGGAATAAAACTAGACAGGTACCTCGGATTAGCATTGCTGTTTATTGTTAAACTGCAATTTTCTGCAGCCAGCGGAGGGCATTTACAATTTACAATATTGTGCGTCTCCCCTAATTCTGAAGCAGTGGCACCGCTAAATGAAGAGGAAACACTGAGAAGAAAGTTAATGCTTTAAATAGGCTACATCAATACAATATATAATATGTGAAGTGAGACTGGACGGTCCATAATAACCTCTGACTAGTTTTAGGCTACTTATTGTTAAATTGCAATGTGAGTGGCAGCCAGCAGGGGAGGTTACGTCGGCAGGATTATTCAAAAAGCAACTGCAACTACATTGTGTTTCTGATACCGTGGCGGTATTAATTTGAACCGTGGCGGGCCGCCATGCTAAAATAAATGTAGAGGAAGCACTGTGGTAGGCTGAGAATTGAGGGATTGTGCAAGGTACCTTGCTGAGGCGTAAACGTAGAGGAATCACTGTGGTAGGCTGAGAATTGAATCACTGTGGTAGGCTGAGAATTGAGGGATTGTGTGAGATACAGTACCTTGCTGAGAATTGAGGGACTGTGCGAGGTACCTTGCTGAGGCGCGGCTGAGAATTAAGGGACTGTGCGAGGTACCTTGCTGAGGCGCAGCTGAGAATTGAGGGATTGTGCGAGGTACCTTGCTGAGGCGCAGCTGAGAATTGAGGGATTGTGCGAGGTACCTTGCTGAGGCGCGGCTGAGAATTGAGGGACTGTGCGAGGTACCTTGCTGAGGCGCGGCTGAGAATTGAGGGACTGTGCGAGGTACCTTGCTGAGGCGCGGCAGGTTGATGTGGACGCCGGCACGCAGCCCTGTGCCCAGGTTGGACGGACAGGTGAGGATGTAGCCCATGCGCTCGTTCCACATGAACTCCCAGCCCTTCTCCATGATCAGCCTCTCCACCTGTGGGAGCCACACAGATGACCTGTAAGCATCCCTTAGGCGAGGATCCCATCAGCCAGCGGCAAGCGGCAGCGGCAAACATAACGTAACGCTCAGACCATAATACGTTTTGTCTCGTTCCTAAGCAACACAAACGGTTTGTCAATTGAATACGCTCGCGTTACGCTTTGAAAGTTGAACCAAGTTCAACGCTCAGCTTGTTCAACGCTAGTGTTACGCCAGCATTGCCACTGTTCCGCTGCCGAACCATAGAGAACAATAGGAAACCTGTCGCTTGCCGCTGGCTAATGTGATCCCCGCCTTACTGTGGGACAAGCATCCACTCTCAGCAAACAAACCATTGAAAGATTTTAGCACCTCTTGGCAAGATCTCACTGGAAATGCATTTCATGCAAATCAAACAGTATAGCAATCACATAGATGTTACTGTGTTTAGCATAATCGGAATAATCAGTCAGAACATAAAGAGGTGTTACTGGGTCTTCCCTGTGGAGGGGCGTCATGAATTGCATTGTTTTCTGGGGGAACTGGAATGTTTGTGTTCTCTGCATCCTCAGACACACATGCTTGCATAAACACTGGCTTGCACAGCCACAGAAACACGCACAACTCATGCGCTGTTTCAGCACGTCTCAAAGGAGTTCTTATCCCGGCTGTGACTCCCACAGCTGTCTTGCATCTCATAGAGCTTTGTTTGACAAATAACAGTGACTTGTTTGGCCTCCAAGATGACTGTATGCCAGTATGTGTGGGTGCATGTGTGTGTGTCCATTTGCCAGTGCTTATGTGTCTGTGTGTGTGTGTGTGTGTGTGTGTGTGTGTCTGTGTGTGTGTGTGTGTTTGTGCGTGTGTGTGCGTGTGTGTCTGTGTGTGTGTGTGTGTATGTACTGTACAGTATGTGCGTGTTTATGAATGTGTGCATGCATGCGTGTGCGTTCACCTCTTTCAGGCCCCTACAGAAGCGCTCAAAGACCCTCTTCATGTTCCCACCCTTCTCCATGGAGATGACACGAGTGTGGTCCTCCTCATTGACCCACACCAGAAAGGTCTTCTCATTGTTGTGCCTGAATCATTCAGCATAGATATCAAGTTTTGAGAAGGGACTGAAACTGGTTATAGCTTTTGTTTGTGCAAATTACAGAAATATATCCCTAACGTTTTCTCTAATCTAAAAAGGTTCCTTGTGCTTTTTTAATGGGTGAAAAAACCTACTGCAACTCCTTTAATTAAACAATCATTCACTGTCATTTACAATCACACTCTGACCACCATTAAAACCATTACATTTTGTGACGCAGCATCATTTATTTAAATTCTTGTCTAGGGCGGGTAAGGACACCGGAGCTAAGACAGTTGTAAAACCGACTGCACTGAATAATGGAGAATGAGAGCTTGGCATCATGTGGGCACAGGTGATCAATGCTGCAGCGCATAATGGAAAAGAACTGGCATGCCTCTATTTCTGGGCACTGGCTGTAACTTGAGGCTGAGAGGGGAACGTCAGCATCACCGATGCCCATCTCCCTAATTCACTCAAGAGAAATGCGAAGCAAGCAAGTTTCCGCAACTACACATTGTTGCTTTTGGTTGTGCTGCATCCATTATAAACACTTTCATTAAAGTAAATCAGTAATTTTAAGTTGGAGGTGAGGTGAAAGTTGATGTAAACAAAACCTACCAGATCCCTCTTGCATCCGGCCAATCACGGGCCATCCCTGCACAGGTCAGCAGTGGCGACACGGGCTTATCGAACAGGAAGTGATCCTGTGTGGACACGAGACACATGAAAACCTCTTGCTATTCTCTTAACATCTATGGACAATCATCACTGGTCCCATAGTAATGCAGTCCAGTGGCATAAGACCAAACTCTTCAGCTGTGCAGACCTGCAGTAGCGTGCGCTAGTCAAAAAGTGCACTTCTCTTACATCAAGAGCATGCTAGTCAAAAAGTGCACTTCTCTTACTGTACATCAAGAGCGTGCAAGTCAAAAGGTGCACTTCTCTTACATCAAGAGCGTGCTAGTCAAAAAGTGCACTTCTCTTACATCAAGAGCGTGCTAGTCAAAAAGTGCACTTCTCTTACATCAATCAGCTGCTGCTGCTCCTGATCGGTCATCTGCCCGAGACCGTAGTAGCGGCCGGACAGATCCCCCTTCAGGCCCGCCAGAGCGTCCACCACCACCCGTTCGACCTCTCGCCTCTCCGCACGAGTGCACGCCGGTGGCAAGCTGAGTCCGCGGATGCTCCGTCCTGTCCGCACCCGTGAGGAGAGCACGTAGCGCTCCTCAAAAATCCCCGACCGAATCTGATGGTGGATTACATTTCATGGATGTTCCAACATGGCTCCAAAAACAATCACATACACTTGCTCAGACAATTATATTTGCCCTAAGAGTCCAGACTTGCATATGAATTCAGGAATAGAACTCATACATGGAGTATGATCTACCTTGCTGGAATCCAGATCAGTGGGATGGGTCATCGTCCTGGTGTGGTACCCGTTGTGTCTCTCCCTAATGACGGGATCAAAGAGATCTGCGAACACCTGGTAGTGAAGAAGAGGCCAGAGCCATTTGGATATAATACAGAAATATGTTCATACCAAATGCTACCAACAAATCTCGCAAATGACATACATCTCAGAAAGTATTTGAAGAAACGTAAAGTATTTGTTTTGTCTTGTTTTCCACTTCCACTGTTAGACTATTTGCCCATTTCCTACTCTTATCCCTGGCTTTACTGTTCTGTTGGCCTTTTTTACAGTGTTACCTTTTTAAAACCAAAGTTTTATTAACATTCCTTTGTTTTGTTTTTGCCTACCTCTTTATATTTTCATCCTTCAACGTTTCTAGTCATATTTTACATTGTATGGTACTTCTGTGTAAGGTTGTAAATCACCATGGACTGAAAGGATCCATGGAAATGAAGACTGTAATTACTACAGAATGTGAGTATAAGATATTTAGGAAGGTATAACAAACTCTGCAAAGGGTTGCAGCATAAGCCCACAAAGGCATGACCGAAATACTTGTGCTGCATTAACAGTACATAAAGCAACACTGGGCATGCCAGAGGGAGGAGTTATCTAGTGATAAGAGACTCAAATGCATACTGTAGGTCAGACTCCTGGCATCAAAGCTTAAAGCCTTGGTACAGCTGTGGCACATCTGTCCCCTCACTGCATCTAATCTCAGCACACTGCTCTATGTTCTGTGGTTCAGGCCTCTCAGTAAAAGCAAATATACAACAAGGCTTCCCATCGGAACTCATGCATGGTGCAATGACAGACTAGTGTTACGCAAACATTCTAGGGCGGAGGACTCGAAACAAGCTACAGTACACCATCCTTCTGTGAAATGCTCCTCTCCTCTCCTCATCTCCTCTCCTCCATCTCCTCCCCTCTCCTCCATCTCCTCTCCTCCTCTCCTCTCCTCCATCTCCTCCATCTCCTCTCCTCCTCCATCTCCTCTCCTCCATCTCCTCTCCTCCCCTCTCTCTCCTCTCCTCTCTCTCCTCCCCCTCTCCTCCATCTCCTCTCCTCTCCTCTCCCCTCCTCCATCTCCTCTCCTCTCCCCTCTCCTCCATCTCCTCTCCTCTCCTCATCTCATCTCCTCCTCATCTCCCAGCTCCTCTCCTCCATCTCCTCTCCTCTCCTCATCTCCCAGCTCCTCTCCTCATCTCTCCTCTCCTCATCTCCCAGCTCCTCTCCTCATCTCCCAGCTCCTCTCCTCATCTCCTCTCCTCATCTCCTCTCATCTCCTCATCTCCCAGCTTCTCTCCTCCATCTCCTCTCCTCTCCCAGCTCCTCTCCTCTCTCCCTCCCTCACCAGACAGGCTGAGTCTACTGCAGTATTTTTCAGTAAAACAGCAAGTATAATCTTAGAGCTACTTGAAACATTACTAAGGCTTATGTAAATAGCTGATGATGCCAGAGTGTTCTCATGACCTTGCTACTCCCCAGGCAATCTGCGACTCAGTTTACCTCGTATGACTCCTCGTCCCCGGCCACCATGCCCACGGTCTTGATGAAAGGGTGCCCAGGATTGTCCACGCCAGTCTGGATGGCATTATCCAGGGTGAATCCATTCGGAGTGGCTTTTTCACACAGCTTTGCATAGACAGCAGGAGTCAGATGACTGGCCATGCAATTGTTGTGTTTCCGAAGATCTGGATATTCTGCACTATTTGAGCACACATATGGAGACATTTCCTTTACACAGTTGATAAGTAGTTGCTTCTGTCAGACACAGAGAGGCATCCAGAAGAGGTTGATATGTTTCGTATGATCATTAGAAAGACTGCAGTACAGTTTATTATGAGTGCATATGGATCACCGTTTTTCAAACTGTCCTTAGTTTAACTGTGGTCCACATTCCCTTCTGACATGTTTGTTACATGTTAATAGGGACGTCTACGAAGAATCTAGATAGGCAAATATGACGCCGTGATCTGAATACGTGCAAACGTACCGAAATACCCCTGGATTTGCAAAGCCAATTGCTTTCGGGTCATGAGGACATTCCAGACACTTCCATAGGTTAGCCTACATATTTCATATTGCTTAGACAGCCATTACTTTGTCGTCTTTATGTGGCTGATAATTTACTGACATTTTAGTTTTTAAAAAATCAACTGGGCTACTTTATTATATTATAAAAAATAATGAATATGCATGCCTAGAATACGATGCCTCCAAGTCAGTGTGCAAACGAATCCAAAACCCGCACTAGCATGTATTCGGTTATGCAGGCTAAACGCACTTGTCTCCAGAATACCATCGACTAAAGCACAGTAGACAGTCACGTCTAAAATGTGTGTGTGCCATTATGACAATGAATGATGAATAACGTATTTCGTATACAGATGGAATCCACTTAATTGGGCAGATAACCTGCATTTAACTGAGAGTAAAACACTCTGTTATATGCATCGAAAATCCTGTGGATGTGATCAGGTTTACCTGGCTGGGTACAGTCTCCGGACCTGTGAGCCGGCGTTTACATGTTGCTCCCTGCTCAGAAAAATCCCCGCTGTTAGTGACCCAGCTCCAACTAATGATAGGATGCCCACATTTCTTTTGGTGGACAAAATCCGGGCGAAATTGCTTGCCATAGTATTTCCACAAGACGAGAGTCGACACAGGTACAGCTGAGTAGAGACTTCGCTGTTGGTATGCCGCTGAAAGTATGAAGCCAGAGAGAAGAGAATCAGATGCGTGTTCTGAATACCAACCGTACAGTATACTGCATGTGGTGGATGCCGGAATACGGCTCCCTGAGAAGATTAACCTACAGTAGTTTAGTGGTAGCCCTTAACTCCAGTGTAGGCAAAAGTGAAACAGTCGAGACTGGGAAGAGGGTTGGATGCAGTCTGCAGGAAGGGTAGCTGCTTATGTGGGAAGTGCAGCAATTGAGAATAGGCTATACTCAGACAGCTGGGCGGTGCGCTCTTAGGGTAGCCTACACAGCGCAATGATATCACAGAGCAACTTCTATTGTACCAACTAGAAGGTTCACAGGCCAAACTAACAATTACAAATTAGTAACGCATTTATTTAAACCTGATACGTACAAATGCAACTTAAATATAGTTTTTGTAATAGAGGCTTCCCATAGCTGCCCCCCCCTGTGTTGTAAAGTTCCTTGGGCTATTCAGTTTCTTGAAGTCATTAGTAGAACACAATAGATCTACTGTAAGGAAAGCCTTCCGCAGCTAATTGCCGTATAACGGGACCACGCCTCCAGAATGAACATTCGCTGATCCTAGAACATGGTTCGTTACCTCTGCTGTACACGAGGATATCCATCTGTAAGGCATTGCCTTCGTAGTAATAGTCAAACTTCTGCATTGATAGCGGCAAAAACGTAAACCACAACACCGCTGGTATATGACCACCGTCTGACAGACAGCGAACAGGTGTGACTGAGCCATGCGTGACAGGCTTTTTCACTAGTAGCCTAGTGCTCTAGCACCAACTCCTCTAGTCCATCCACCCCACACGATACTACATCATAGTTGTTCCATGATGTCCTCAACTTGCTGATACCAGAACCACGTCCCAAAACAGGTATAAAGGGTAACGCTGGGTTAACTAATTTCCATTAGAAAGGTTCAATCAATGAAAGATTAGGCCTACACATTCAGTCACTATTTTAGGTCTTTTGTGGGGAGTACATTGTCACTGAGTTAATCAAGCAGCACATTGCTCATAAACAGCTCATCTCTACACTCTTAATTATAAAACTTAAAAGTTACATTGCACCTTTTTTTTTTTTTTTAAAACTTTGTGTTTTCGCTCAGTCTGCTGCCAACGTCAAAGTCACTGAGCTGAAGTGGGTGGGTCACCTTATCTGTCTGACTGTTTGTATATGATACAGTGCACGGCCCTTCAAACAATACACAGGTCTGATCTTAAATTTACCCCACCCCCACCCCTTCGCATAAAATCATTGCTGCCCCAGGCAGAGGTGATACATTGACTGCTGTGATTATCTGTCCAGAGACTGGTGTCAGAGTAGGGCCATGGCTGGATGTCACGTACCCACAGGATTTTACACACCTTGGGCCTTTGACCAAGAAGGTGTGACCACGTGCCGACTCCTGATAAAAAAATAAAAATCACATCCATCTGTGGCATTATGAATCCTATTTCGCAACCTCACAAGGTTGCTATCCGAAGTGAGAGATGCAATTCAAAATAAAACAGCAATTAAGGGCCAAAACATGTGATTCAATCATTCACTCCCTTGCGATTTTGTCAACTGGAGGACATTATGCCAAATAAACAGTAGAAGTTGCAGTTTGTAAGCCTTTCAGATAAGAGACTGAGAACCAAAGAGGTTCACTTCAATCACCACACCCTCTCAAACAATACCTGCATGACGAATTTAAAACTGATTAACAAAGTCAAGGAAGTAAGATTGGATTTAGGAAGCCCTGCTAACAGTTCCTCATTTGCTTTATATTTTGTTCATTTGTACAAAAAAGTAACAGAGTAACATTACAACAAAACAGGGGTTCAAGATGTCTTTATTAAAATATTCTGTTAAATTTACACATTATATAACATATGTACAAACCTTTTTCATTTAAAAGAACATACAAGTTTAAAGTCCATATTGAAACAGAAGAAAAATAAATTAAGAGTCATTCAACCTTGATCTATAAAGACAGACTTGATGAGGTCTTTAACAATAAAACAAGTAAAAATGCACATAAATACAATTTCCTTTTGAGAAAATATTCAAAGCATCAACTACATGAAATACAAAGGCCATTGCAAACCATTCAGTCACACACCTGACAGCTAAGGCTGAAGAAGCAAAAAATTAGTCAAGCAATCTTTTCCTGCTGTAGGCTCTTCGGCGACGTGGCTGATTCAAAGGGGATTGGTCCACTTCAAAAAGAACATTCTTGCGGGATTCATCTGGAGAACACACAAGTGATTAAGGATAAATACAAATTCTGAAATAGCCAAACTCTTTTTTGCTGAAAATCCTGGAATAAAAGACAAATACTGAAATCACCTACTGCAGTGAAAACATGAAGAAAGTCATGACCGTAAACTTTGTTGGAGGTATTTCAGTTTGAAAACTAGTTTTATTTTTATTGCTGTAGCATTATAGCATTATTTGTGTTAAAAGTTCCCATTTCCTGTAAGATATATATTTAGACAATATGATTTGCTATGACCTACTTAAACCAGCAGTAAGGAGTTTTGGCCAATCAAAGTTAAAAGGCTTGCTAGCATGATAACTTTGGCTAAGACAGGAGTGATGCATACCCTGGAAATCCAGAGTTCTCGCGAGAACACAATGGAATTGTCTCTGCGAGACACTCTGGCAAAGAGCAATGATGCATGTTACTTTCACCCCAACATTCCGGGAAACCAGCTAAACTGATGAAGACAGCGCTGCAACGCTGGAGGACAGAACACATTGGTCGTAGTGTTATCCGATTGCGTCGAAGTCCGAAATAATTCAGAGTAAACATGGTCTAGTGTTATCCAATTGTGTGCAGTGAGATGTTTAAATGCATGCTTGTTGCCGCCCCTCGAGTTGGGCCATTACATTGTTCTTTGCCAGACCCTTAATCTTTCTAGATTATCAGGGTCTGGATTTTCCAGGCTAGGTGATGCAGGGATTAGAGCAAAAACTAGAATTGCCATGTTGCGGTGGTATGTTTCTGCGCATTCTGAGGCATGTAATATAAAGATTATAGAGCAAGCTATAAAAATTCTTGATGTTTGTATGTTTTTTTTTTTATTGTGCCCTGCCAGGGAACTGCAGATGTAAATTAGCCTGTGGCTAACCTTTGGTACTATGCATCAAATGG
Organism: Alosa alosa; assembly: GCF_017589495.1. Lineage (NCBI taxonomy): Eukaryota > Metazoa > Chordata > Actinopteri > Clupeiformes > Clupeidae > Alosa > Alosa alosa. The sequence goes on along the minus strand of NC_063199.1, from coordinate 33,629,902 downwards.
CAACATTTATGTTTAAAATTGTACATGGACCCTAATAAAAAAAATATGAAGGACATGCCTCAAGGCATTCTTGAGGCATCATGTTCGCAAGAATAGGACTTTCATGGTTACAGTGACCTTGAGCTTTGACCCTACATCTTTGAAATCAAATTGAACCAAGAACACTTATACCAAACCAGACAAACTTTCCCCCCAATTGCACCCTCTAGTGGTTCATCCATCTATGTGTCTCCACTCACATAACTTCAAATGTACTGCTACACTGCAAAAACTGCTTATCTAATAAAATCTTAACCAAGTGTTATTCATTTCATATCAAGATCAAAAAGTCTCCTTTTGTCTCTTTATATTAAAAACAACATCAAATATCAAAGTTCCTTTCAGACCAGTCACAGGGGGTCTGCAGTCATATGACTGGACCAGGTTGCAGCAAAGTGTATGAGTATGAGCATGAGTATATATACACTCTTTTGATCCCGTGAGGGAAATTTGGTCTCTGCATTTATCCCAATCCATGAATTAGTGAATCACACTCAGCACACAGTGAACACACAGTGAGGTGAAGCACACACTAATCCTGGCACAGTGAGCTGCCTGCAACAACAGCGGCGCTTGGGGAGCAGTGAGGGGTTAGGTGCCTTGCTCAAGGGCACTTCAGCCGTGGTCAGGGTTCGAACCGGCAACCCTCCGGTTACAAGTCTGAAGCGCTAAGCAGTAGGCCACGGCTTCCCCAAATGGATGTACTTTTTAAGAAGGCTAAGACTGTATGGTGTCAATAGCAAACTCCTTTTTCTGTTTTTCCAAATGATTTTAGAGAGTGTGATACGTTATAGCATGCAGACCTGGTATGGTAATCTATCAGTTCAGTTTAAATCCAAGTTTCAAGATGCTAAACAGCAACAAATGACTGTTACCTACTTGTACAATTTTACCTCCACTTTTTGTGTGTTTTTTTTTATTGTGTCTGTTGTGGATGATGCAGTGTGGCATGTTTGTATTGTCTATACTCTGTGTATATTTTTTTATACTCTGTATGTTGTAAGTGTGTGTGACACAGTGACTGCAGCCCAAGACAAATTTCCCCCCTGGGGGACATTAAAGTATATTTTATCTTATCTTTATTACACGGCTCTTCACATGGAAGAGTCAGTGGCTATCTGTAGCCATAATCATTGCAATTATATTTATTGGTTACTAACTAAATTAATGGACACAGGGGATGCACATTGTACATTGTAGCTATGAGTACATTGTATTTTTGTCTCGCTAAAGCAATTGCAAAATTGATTTAAGTAGAAGTGAGCAAGCACATTTAGCAATAAATAGCGGTGGTAGTGTAGTGGTTAAGGAGCTGGGCTAGCGTGCAGTAGCCTGAAAGTTGTCGGTTCAATTCCCGGCTTCCACCGTTGTGCCCTTGAGCAAGGCACTTGTCCCCGGAGCAACCTGGGGTTAATGTGATCCCTTGTAATATAGCTGACATATGTAAGTCACTTTGGTCAAGAAGTGTCTGCTAAATGTAATGTAATGTAACAAGGCAAGTAGAACGCTCCACTGACTTGAATGGGATTTCCCAAAGTTCTAGCGTTCATTATTTCTTGGGAAAGGACCTCTGAAAAAAATAATGACCGCTGTCAATGGCAACGGAGTTTGTGCTTCTAATTCAGGTATTTCATATCCCTACGCAAGGACTGGAACTTCATTCAAAAGTGAAAGCAGACGGTTGATCACTGTTGCTGTGTTCTAAAGAATGTTTGATTCAAGTTCAGCGTGTTGTTTGCGAACTATTTGTTTCAGCAAATGCCACTATGAACGGTAACAAATAGGCTAGGCCATGTAGGCTAAAGTCATATCGTTAGTAGTGCTGTCAAACGATTAAATTTTTTAGAAATAGGATTCATAATGCCACAGATGGATGTGATTTTTAATTTTTTAATCAGGAGTCGGCACGTGGTCACGCCTTCTTGGTCAAAGGCCCAAGGTGTGTAAAATCCTGTGGGTACGTGACATCCAGCCATGGCCCTACTCTGACACCAGTCTCTGGACAGATAATCACAGCAGTCAATGGATCACCTCTGCCTGGGGCAGCAATGATTTTATGCATGGGGGTGGGGTAAATTTAAGATCAGACCTGTGTATTGTTTGAAGGGCCGTGCACTGTATCATATACAAACAGTCAGACAGATAAGGTGACCCACCCACTTCAGCTCAGTGACTTTGACGTTGGCAGCAGACTGAGCGAAAACACAAAGTGAGGAAGCTTTAAAAAAAAAAAAAAAAAAAAAAAAAGGTGCAATGTAACGATTGATTATTTTATCATATGATTAAAATTCTATTATTTTGCATTTCTGAACTTTCCAGGAGTCCATATTAACAATAAAGCAATTATTGTGTATCTTGATTGGGATTCAAATGAAAGCAAAGCAAGTTACTTTATTAACTGAACTTTAAGACGTAGGTCTATTTGATTATTTCAAATCAAATTTCAAAAGATGGGCAGCAGACCTGAGGCAACACAATATATTCTTCAGAAATATAGCTGATATAAACTGAAATAAATGCTACCGCAGAAGTGCATGCACAAAATGTAGGCCTACACACATTATAAAGGGCATAACAAACAGAAAATATTATATTCATAATATATTCATTATCTTTGAGTTTAGTTGAAAATAAGGAACTTTTCAACATGAGTGCATTGCCATTTTATAGGCCTACAGTCTATGGTGCACTGTCACTTGCCACACCAACGGCCGAAGTTTTTAACAGGCAAACACTGGATGAACAATGGATTTTATGGAGCAGCATCGACCAAATATAACTGAATCGTGATTTACACGGCGGCAAAGTGCGATGCTGGTGTGCGGAGTTGTATTGAAAAGAATGGAATCTAATGTAAATGAATGTTGAAAGCAGAGTGCATCGCAAATAGTAGCAGCTAGCAGCCAAAGAGGAATATTGATAACAGAACAAGTGACGGTGAAAAAATCTTTGGCGGCACACAACTAATGCGTCAACCTAGGCTACAACTCTTTGGCTTGTAAACCCAACCAAGTGTGTGCAGCATGCCTTTACGTAGCCTACTAACGGTGCATCATCATAAAGATACATTTAATCTGAATCACGCCCCATTTTAGCGGAAAACAGGTTAACATATCATTGATTCTTATGGGAAAGACTAGCTATTAATTCACAGGACATTCATTCATTTTTCTAACACGGCAGTTATGAAGAATTATGTTTATGTAACTTACTCATGTCGAAACTATGTACATTACCAACCTAATTCGTTTGCAATACCCCATGTATTGTACAAATTTAGCATGTAGCTACACTTAATATAGCTACACTTAATAACATAATATCTCATGCAAAACAGTTAGCTTGCTAGCTAGCTAACTGGGGAACTTCAGTATAACATAGCCAATTATCTCACCTAGTTGTAGGAAATAGGCTACGTTCATATTACAAGTGATAGAATGAATGTGTGACTTATGTTTAGTTGATGTAATGACATGTAAAGTTAAGCTTGCTGAACTTAATTATAGTCAGCCACAGGCAGTTTGACTGTCCCTGCCTATCGATACATTCGTGACACTCCTGTTAGTAAACTGGAAAGAGCAAAACATAGGAACATGGTCACATTAATCCCATACTGTAAACACACAGATAACTCTTACACCAACCTTATTTTGTGCCTTTTATTCACGTTTGTTTCAAGATTTATTAAGTTTACTATAAGCCCTTTTCGCTCCCTACTTTGATGCAGCACAGGCTTCCCCTAAAAGGGGGCGTGTACATGCAGCACATACAACGTTCCATTCCATTCGTCAGTGCGTATTGTTTAGTTTCCGGTCTAGCTAGATCCGATGTGGTGTTGTAGTTGTTCTAACGTTACTAGTTGTTGCAACAGCATGTGAAAAAACTACAAAGTTTGTTATACAAAAAAGAACGTTAATCTCGCGATAAAAAAATTGACACCGTTAAAATAGGTTTACGTTAACGCCGTTAATAACGCGTTTAACTGACAGCACTAATCGTTAGGAGTTTAATATTTCGTTTTGGCAGCATTCCGCTGCGCGTCAGGTTCGCCCTGTCGGGACTTATTTTCCCAATAATGACCGGCGTTCTATATATTATCCCTTACTTATCTTATGACTGCTCTTATCTAGACTATTATTAACCGACAGTGCAGCTTGTTGCACACATTGTTAAATAGTTACATTTTTTACATTTTCCATGTACACCATCAGCATGTGCTCTTTATACTAGTAACACAGCATTTACTCACCTTCCATTTCAGCAGTTCTTTTGGCTGTCGACGAGGTTTTGCCTTTGAATAACAGTGGGGACTGTGTGAGAGCCAGTATTCCACTGGCAGACACGGTCTTCTTTACTTTGGAGCTGGGAGGAGTCACTACTGAAGAGGGAAACAATAAAGATGGTTAACAAGATCACAACCTAACTAACTTATTTTATTGCTAAATGTGCTTGCTCACTTCTACTTAAATCAATTTTGCAATTGCTTTAGCAAGACAAAAGTACAATGTACTCATAGCTACAATGTACAATGTGCATCCACTGTGTCCATTAATTTAGTTAGTAACCATTAAATATAATTGCAATGATTATGGCTACAGATAGCCACTGACTCTTCCATTGCAAACTACATCCCATTAGTTTAAAGTTGCACTATGCTACATCCCATTAGTTTAAAGGTGCACTATACAAGACTTTCACCTTAATATAACCTTTACGAAGCCAATTTGATGGACTTGCATTAGGGGAATCGTTCACCTAGCATAGCCATACAGCATAGCCGTAGCGAGTTGCTAACAAGGGAACCAGCCATGCGACTTCAACAATAGTCGACCGAAGACATCTCGCGAGAATCATGAAACATTACCTTGTCAGAATATATAGCTCTTTGGAGATAGTTTTTGTGTGTTGTTAATCCTTTGCCTCCACAACAAAAGCATTTTCATTGTGTACAGGGGGAACAAGCCACAAGAAGTAGGCTATTTACAACAGCAGAGTAAAATATAAATATATCGCAACTCTTGGGGGTAGCTCTACAATCGCCAAAAATACCTGAAACTTCATAGCATACCTTTAAATGTTTAAGAATCTCACCTGCACTTATAGAGTCTTTTCCAGACAGCCATGGAATATCATCACATCTTAGAGCATCTTTGGCATCAAACTGTGGGACCAAAGCCTCTGTCCAGTCCATATCTTCAGCTTGGTCAAGTGGGACATTAGCCAGCCCTTTAGCAGGAGATGGTTCCACGCTAGTCTTCCTAAGCCTGGACGTAAAGCCAAGGTCCTTGCACTCCTCCACCTCCTGCAACCTGAACACTCCGTCCAAGTCTGGGTCCTCAAGTTCCTCCATCTCCTCCAGTAAAGGTTGCCCCCATATGCCTTGGTCCTTGTTGCTCACAACTCCAACTCTTTTCTTGCGGGGCCAACTGTTCAGGCTGTCCGGGGTACACCGCCCCCGACTCTGTGGGGATGGGGTCCAGGGAATCGGCTCAGCTGCGGGCGTTGGGGACGGTGTGCCACCTGGGGTGTGTGTGGGTGTGTAGGACTGACATATGTACGTCTGTATGCTCGCCTTCCCCGGCGTGCCTTTGGCGGGGGTGCCACGGGGGCACAGTGAGGGTGAGCGGCAGCTGGGATCACGGTGTTTACCGCAGTGCGTCAAAGGACTTTCAACTCGAGTCGTTTTGGAAAACCTAACATTGGGAGAGGCCACTTTAGCCATACCATCGCCAAAGGCATCTCCACCACCAAAAGAGTCTGTGCGCTTAAATCTGAGCTTGGGAAGGCCAGAAGTCTGCATCTCCAGCTCTACTTGATAAGTGAGGGTGTTAGAAGTGTTGGCGGTCTTCTGCTGAGCTTTTGAGGCTCGTGGGGTTGAGAACTTGGGAGGTGATGTAGAGTAACCAAGACGGGCTGCCGCCTCTCTCTGTCGGCGGTCTGGAGTTTGACGGAAACCATATTTTTGTGAGGGCGTGGTGGCACCAGACTCAGTCTTCTGTGAGCCTGCAAACTCAAAGACATCTGAGGACTTGGACGACTTCCTGGAAAAGGAAATGTTCATTTTAAGCCCACCCGTGAGCTGCGTTTTCACTATAGAGGCCTCAGCAATGTCCATGCTCTCATCCTCAGTTGTGACTGCACTGAACTGAGATGAGTCTAAGTGCTGTGAGTCTGAGGAAGAGCCATCCTGTACTCCTCTTTCAGCTGACTGGCCAGGATCATACCGAGATTTTAGGCCTTTTTTCAAGGTTTTGGGGCTTCCTTCATTGTTTTGTAAAGGTAAACGTTCATGGGGTGATCTTCGGAGATTGTATTGCCTCCCCTGGGTAACATTGTCACTATTACACGAAATGTTCTCAGGAGTTCTTTGCAGTATGGTATCCGATTTCTCTGAGGTTACATTTGTTTTGTCTGGCGTCGCCAGTGTGTGGTTAGGAGACTGATGAGGAGAGTCCTTCAGTGGCGTCCTTGAGGAGCGTGTCAGCATGCAGTGGGTTGGCCCTGAAATCAAGGTTGGGGTCTTTGGTGTAGACGGAGACTTTGCAGAATTTTGGACTCCAGAGGTAGTCAGTTCTTCTACTGCTTGGACATCTTTTACAGGAGTGCGCAGGTTCCTAAGAGCACGTCTAGGTGAATTTTGCAGTGGTATTACTGGGGAAGTTTGATTGATTCGCTGAGGTGATTTTTCTGGTGTCTTGAAAACATTTGATCCATGTCTTACACTCTTTGATGGGCTACAAAACTTAACTGGTGTCAGTAACCTTGGTGATATTCGAGTGGGATAGCATGGAGATTCTGGAACTTTGAAAGGTGACTGGACTGCCTCTGCCTGCAGTTTCCTAGGCGAGGGAGACCAAGTGACACTCTTTTTTGGTGTTCTGATGCTGGGGCTCTGAAACATCTGGGCACCACCAGGGGAGATACAGTCAAGCAGGGTTTTCACTGGGGTTTTAAGAATCCCTTTTCCTGGGGTCCGAACAAGTCCTTTCAGTGGGCTGTCTTTTTTCACTGGGGTTCTAAGAATCCCTTTTCCTGGGGTCCGAACAAGTCCTTTCAGCGGACTGTCTTTTTTCACTGGAGTTCTAAGAATTCCTTTCAGTGGGCTCTTCTTCGGGGTCCGAACAAGTCCTTTCAGTGGGCTGTCTTTTTCACTGGGGTTCTAAGAATCCCTTTTCCTGGGGTCCGAACAAGTCCTTTCAGCGGACTGTCTTTTTTCACTGGAGTTCTAAGAATTCCTTTCAGTGGGCTGTCTTTTTCACTGGGGTTCTAAGAATCCCTTTTCCTGGGGTCGAACAAGTCCTTTCAGTGGGCTGTCTTTTTCACTGGGGTTCTAAGAATCCCTTTTCCTGGGGTCCGAACAAGTCCTTTCAGTGGGCTGTCTTTTTCACTGGGGTTCTAAGAATCCCTTTTCCTGGGGTCCGAACAAGTCCTTTCAGTGGGCTGTCTTTTTTCACTGGGGTTCTAAGAATCCCTTTTCCTGGGGTCCGAACAAGTCCTTTCAGCGGACTGTCTTTTTTCACTGGAGTTCTAAGAATTCCTTTCAGTGGGCTGTCTTTTTCACTGGGGTTCTAAGAATCCCTTTTCCTGGGGTCGAACAAGTCCTTTCAGTGGGCTCGGGGAGTTTGCAAAAGCGGCTCCCGCTGAGCCGGGGATCTGCAAGGGCTCCCCCGCATGGTCCGTCTGTTCGCTCCTTGTGTGCCCAGTCTCCGAGAGCCTACAGAGCCCAAGGCCATGGTGGATGAGCGTAGGGTTCTTGGCGTTCCACTTCCCATGACTGACGGAGGCAGCTTATGAGGAGATTTGGTTGGTGTTTTATATGGAGATTTTCTTGGCGTTCCACTTCCCATGACTGATGCAGGCAGCTTATGAGGAGATTTGGTTGGTATTCTATATGGAGATTTTCTTGGCGTCTTATTGGGACTCTGGAGAAGTAACAAAGAACATTTGATTAGTTGAGAACATTTTATTATATTGCTCTGCATTTGATCTCTGAATCAGTGGAGTGTAGGGTTAGGTACCTTTTCAACCGATATCAGTACCCAATGATACTTTTTTCTGTACTTTTCTGCTGGTGACTAAAGAAATTGGTGGACCTACCGAATTTAGTCCAATAAAATGTTATATTTTGAAATAGGTCTACTTCCTGCACATATCCAAATTTGCTGCTTAACAGAATGCTGTGCTATATCTTATTTCCACTATGTGTTACTCAAATGCAGGGTCACAATTAAGTGATGGAAAAAAAGTCATTTACAGTAATTTCATATGTATTAGTCGCATTGTGTATAAACAGCAGGACAGTGTTTTATGCCAATTAAAGAAACCTTTCTTATTGTGTTCGTAGGTCGTATCTTCTCAATAAAACGCAGGATGCAAATAGCGCCACTGCATAGGCCAGTATGAGCGAATGCGAAGTTGATTGTGACACCTAAAGTAAGTCACACACATTAACCCTGGATCCCAAAATCAGTTGGATTATTGTGGCAAAATAAATCAACCAGCACCACACAACATTAACAATAACACACACAACATTAACAATAACACACACAACATTAACAATAACAGTTATACATTTATTCATTCAATCAATCATTTGTTGGCGGGTGTAATTTGAATGTAATTATTGATTGCACAATTAGTCTGTCCAGGGCCTTTAAAAGCATATATTTGACATGATCTTACTGGCATTCATGTATTATTATGGTCAGGATATCGTAGTTCCTGTTTCCAGACAGTTTAGCTCCGTATCAGCTGAACCTGAAAAAGCTGAAAGTCTTTTGACACAGCAATCATATTCATCTAGTGTTTTAAACTCTAAGTTTAAAATCTCTGGTTGGAGGAGTTCAGTTCTAAAAAACTCAACTAGCCAAACGTAATCTGACAAAGCAATTGCACCTTTCGACAACAACAAACAAACAAAAACTACGGCAGGATGTAATGGCCAAAAATATATTACATCTGCAGTGGGTGTGTACTGGTCTCTCCCAGATGCATTCTCCTCTGGTACCAGTAAGTACCATTAAGTTGGCACCAGTTGATTTAATGTGAATCAGTATTCCATAGTAATGACATCATTCGGTCAGTACCATTAAAAGTACAGAGTCCCATAACCAACCTCCCATACTCAACCTTTGTGGAGTGATGATTGAAGGGACACATACCATATATGGAAGATTTGTAGTATAGTGTTTATGTTTCTAAAATGACAATTGTGGATTTTACCTCAAAGACATCAGACTCAGTCGACCCAATTAGGAATCTCCGGCTGCTTCTAACACCAGTGGATTCCGAGGACGTAGCGGGTCTTTCAGGGGACTTGGCGGCACCAAAGAGGAGTCGCACAGGAGATTTCACTGCACCAACACTAATACTTCCTAGTAGCAAGAAAAAAAACATATTCCTGTTCAGCTTGAAGGAAAATAAAACCAATGCAAAGTTTCTCCTTTTTTCTGACCACTGAGAAAAAATTATATCTGTATGTGTATTGTATGGTCAAAATTTCTCCTACTAAACTAAATGGATTAAAACAATTTCAGTTAAATTATGGCTAGTCATGTAATAACAGAGTGGGTTGACTAATCATTGGAAAAAGAGGCCTTTCACCAACTAATTGAGCGCCAACTGATACACTAACTGAGCACTTTTTTAGGTACACATGTTCAACTGCTCATTAATACAGATATCCAGCCAATCACAACACATTCTTTTAGCCGTTCGGTTCTGTTTTTTTGAATCTCGGTGCTATGGTATCTAGTAAACAAGCCTGCATTTCCACCAGTTATGAAAGGAACCAAGGATGTGTCATCTACAGAGAGTGTTGCATGCATAAAGAGTTAATGATATGCATTAACAGGAGATATGACAGTGGTCCCGTAAAAATGCTAAAAAGACGACTTTATTAGCTATAATGCTATAACGCCTCCAGAGTAATGTTAGTTGACTAGTTTTGTTTACTCATGGCAACAGTTGATACGGAATAATAAAAAAAAAAAAAACAAAAAAAATCATGCTTTTATCCTTCTCTCTGAATGGTAGTGTGACATGCTGGTTCGCAGGAATAACTATTTTTTGGTTCAACCAGCCTGAAAGCCAAAATACTACATTCTGAACCGGTTTTTGTTTGGTCGAATGCTCCGAACGGTCCAACGTTGGTTCGCAAATGAGAACAGAATTGTTTCCTGTCAGTGGAAAAGTGCTAATAGAGCACCTTTGGGATGTGGTGTAACAGGAGACCTGCATCATGGATGCACTGGGATGTGGTGTAACAGGATGTGATGTAACATGAGACATGGATGCACAGTAATCATGGATGCACAGCCGACACATCTGCAACAGCATGGTGCCATCAAGTCGATATGAACCAGAATCTGAGGAATGTTTCCAGCCTCTTGAGTTTAAGGGAGTTCTGAAGGTGAAGAAGGGTACTAGTACGGTGTACCTTATAAAGTGGCCAGTTCTGAAGGTGAAGAAGGGTACTAGTACGGTGTACCTTATAAAGTGGCCAGTCAGTGTATGTCACCCATGTAGCCTGCACCGTTTGGGTTTTTCCACAGAATTTTGTAGCGCATTCTAACACCTTTGATGTACAGTCATCTCTGCTCACCTATGCGGCCTTCACTACTGCAGAGTTGGGACGAGGAGAGAACTCGGTCCAAGTTTCTGGAACGTGGTTGAGAGTTAGAATAGAACACACTGGAATGCCTCCGGGTTAGGCTCTTAATCCTGGGACTTCTCCTTACGTCTGGCAATGAAAATGGGGGAAAATAAAATACTCAGAAATAGATATAAAGCAACAGCTGAACAGCACACAACCTTTTTCTGTTTTTAAATACAATGTCATTGCAATGGTTGAAATTGGTTCATCCATTAGCATCTTGGAAGGTGTGTGTTACCTGCTGGTGGTTTAACTGGTGACTCTTCCACGATGCTCACGTCACTCTCTCCTGACCTCCTGCACAAACAAATCACTTCTGTAAAACAGCCACATCAGACTTCCAAACACGAATAAATCAAATAAAGCATGACTTACCTGCCAGTCATCTGTCTTTGTAGTAATCTATTGGAAACCTGCTTGTGTAAAGGCGTCTCGGTCACTTTCTTTGTTAAGAGAGAATGATGATCTAAAAGTACACAAAAAATTACAAAATGATGTACTGTAGTTCATGTTCTCATGGACAAGTAATAAGTTTGTTCATATTTCACAAAATTAGGTAGATTACAGTATGTCATCATGGACACACATTTTGTTTTCATTCATATGTGAAATTTACCGCTGTTTTCAGTCAACTGTGAGCGTTTTCGTTTCCTCAGTCCCTCCACAGCTGACACAGAATGACTTCGGGGCATTTTGGACTTTTTGGTTGGTGAGAACGTCTCTTGATTGAAGAGGTTTCTGCGCACTTTTGTTACTTCTGTGCAACACACAGCCCAAAATTGAACATTACAACAACAAAAACAAAACTGAAACGATAACCAAAGGAGTCGATAAGAATTACGAGTAAATAAACTTTTTCACCTTGTACTTCTTGCTTTTTAGGTGGTGGTTGTTCAAGGTTTGTTTTCTCAACAGAGATACTCAACTTTGGTTTTGGTTTGGTCTGTAAAGAGAGCAAGGGACATGTTGATATATACACAACTTTTACACACATACATGACAGGCATTATAAGTTGCAGTTACATGTCAAATTCAGAATCATTATAGACCTCTTTCACCACCCTGGTAGATTTTCGGGGCATTTCAATTTGACGGAGAGTCTGAGATGCCTCAGTCAGGCTTCGATGTCGTGTAAGCATTCCACTTCTGGAAGAGGAAAAAACAAATTAAAATATTTCAAAGTTCCTCATGTTCCTAAGACCCCTTGCATTCAGCAGTATTCATGTTAACTCTGTTTTTCATAAATAAAAATCACTAAACACATTTTTAGTGATTTTAGTTATGACTTGCGTTTGGCAAACTAGGTGCGAGAGGGCCCAAAACCAAAGAGATCTATTAGCAAGTAATTTTGTGAGACTGTGACGTTAACATACTGTACATGCTGCAGTATGAAACTGATTCATGAGCACAGTCAACACAATACTAAATGTAGCCATTCAAACTATTAACAGTAAAGAATAATACTGTTACATTCAAAAGTGAACCATCTACAGAATCAGAAACGCAGGGAGTGTGCAAACAAAACACACACACACACACCTTTTCTTGCGTGCGGAGCGATTGCGCAGCTCATCAAGGCGTTCTCCGGAAGCCGAATTCTGCGTGGCAGACACAGAGGAGGGCGCGGGAGACACACTGTCCTTCTGCACAGACTCGTCACTGAAGAAGTCAGACGGCAGCACAGCAACCAAGACCTCCGGCAGCTGGGTACCAAGGCTGTTATATACATCCGCAAGGATGCGAGGAATGGCTGTCAGGTACCTGTGTATGAGGGCAGAGAAGGCAGAGTTAAGTGTATATATATACTCTTTTGATCCCGTGAGGGAAATTTGTTAGGCAACTAGTTAGGCAACCATGGGTCTGCATCAGGGCTATGTGCAGTGATAATGGGGAAAGACAAGAGGGCTTACAGTGGCAACAGCTCATCCTGCATGAACTTGGCCAGATAGACAGGATCTCTGGTCAAGGAGATAATCCGCAACATATCAGTAACCTGAGAGAAAAGCAGAAACACAGTTGAAACACATGAAACCTTATAATGGTCAGATAATTGAATTTGCCCATAATTGTTAGACAGACCATTTTTCTTCAAATCAATCAATATACCTCTTCCACCATCTCTTCCAAACGGTCACTGTTTTCTGGATTGGAAGACATCTGTTGGCAGAGCTCCACCCTAAGTGCTGCCTGCAACTGACACCTGTAGGACAGTGCATTTTTACTACATTTAGATCTTCTGCTTAGACAAACCCATCTTGTCAAAACTAACAAAGATCATGTTTTCATCCTACCTATGACGTTTTACATTTAATACAACCAAACAAAACAATTATGTATTATGCACCTTATATTTGGGCCCCAAAACTGGAACATGAGACTATTGCAATTTTGCTGTTACATTACTTTATCGGGCACATTCTGTTACATTACGTTATCAGGCACATTTTTGTTACATTACTTTATTGGGCACATTCTGGGACATTACTTTATCGGGCACATTCTGTTACATTACTTTATCGGGCACATTGTGGGACATTACTTTATCGGGCACATTGTGGGACATTACGTTATCGGGCACATTGTGGGACATTACTTTATCGGGCACATTGTGGGACATTACGTTATCGGGCAAATTCAGGGACATTACTTTATCGGAGACATTACTTTATCGGGCACATTGTGGGACAATACTTTATCGGGCACATTCTGGAGACATTACTTTATCGGGCACATTCTGGAGACATTACTTTATCGGGCACATTGTGGAGCAGAGGCACTGAGAACTCAAATTGGATACGCACGCAATTTCATCTGATGAAAAGTGTTTTGATGTGGGGTGAACTAAGGGAGCAATTATGAGAATTACAGGCTGAAGCCGTGAGGATATAAAAGGCACTTACTCTCTGACTTTGCCCTCAGTATCTGAATCATTTCCATAGAGCTGCCGAACAGATTGACTTGATTTTAAGAGGCTCTTCTCAATTAAAGTTGAGGTCTGTTCCTGCCAAGCAAGTGACAAAACGATGACACAAATGGTTGCAAAATCATCACCGTCAATATCGTTCAGCTTTCCTGCCAACCCTGCATCGCCATCAACAACACATTTCCAATAATCCACTATGACATACCATGTTTGATTTGATCTTTATCAACTCCTTCAAAGCTCCACTCATTATTTGCCTGACTGTATCGTGACCTTGCAGCAAAATCTCTTACCTCGGAAGAATTTGAGGATTTCAAGAATGTTTTCACCATTCCCAGCAGACTCTGCACCACGGAGCTGAGAGGGCAATGCCTCTCCTCTACTGCCTTATGATAACGGGACTTCAGCTGCGAGAGCAGCTCAGCTTCACTCTTAAAGTCTGTCATGAAGAAACGACTGCGTTAATCACAGTGACTGTAAAATGGCATAATATTTTACAATCTTTTCAATAATAGTTTTGCAACAGAGGGAATAACGTACAAGTGTTGATAATAGACTGACATTACTGATATTGGACTGACTAATCATTCGCCTGTTACAAGAATCTGCATACAGATTTATATCATGAAACATTTCCAAACAAAGTCTGAGGCGGCACTCATGAGGATTAAATAAAAAGCACTCATGAGGATTAAATAAAAAGCCTTTATTCTCGCATGACTTTACGTTACTTAAACACACACACACTTAATCTTTTTTCCCCCTGTATACAAACCCTACTCTGTGAGGCGTGTGGCATGTCACCGTAGCGAGTATGTAGTAGAGACACTCACGCATGGCGCCAGAGCTGGCCTTCGCCTGGTCCCCTGACTGCCGTTTACCCGTCTTCTCCAGCCCTTTCCCGCCCCCCAGGGGCTCGGGGTCTGAGCAGCTCTTCTGGGCCTTCACGTTCAGCCGAGCAAAGTTCAGCATCTGCAGCGAGCGGCTCATCGTCTTCATCTTCTGCCTCACCGGCGTGCGCTGGGCGCCACCTACAGGACACACAGCACAATGACTCAACGTTTCAGATGGGCTAATCGACATTTATTACATAGAGGTGATTAACATTACATTTTCTTATATTATGTGTATGCTTTTCTATACATTTGATACTGTGCATCAACTTTGCTTTGTCCGTCATTTGCTCTCTCCATGTCACGACTTGCTAATAAAGATCATGCGACCCCTTTTGTCCCAAGTTAAGGGTATTATGCCTGAGGCAGTAATATTAGGAATATTAGCAATATTAGCATACAATGGCAAGAAAATGCTGAAGGATGTATTGTATTAACCAATTATCTTACATATTTGGAGTAGCCACATGACTTGCGTATGGTGTGTGGATCACATGCTATATCCAAGAAGTGTCCATGTATTGTTGTATTACTATGTATGAGGAGTTTTGGAAAAGACCATTGTGCTCATGTGATTTGTATTACCACGATGTAGCTAACATGTATAAGGTGGGGCATTGCCCTACAGAACTTACTGGAAGTTGCCCTACTGTTACTGGAACGTGCTGTTGCTAGTAACCTGCTCCCGGTATCGTGAATAAACCTCCAGTGATTTCTCACACCTGAGTGTGCCTGGAGATTTTTGACCACAAGGTCATTCTCAACGAGCACAAATGTGTCACACTGAAGACAGCATAAAACATAAGAGGCCGTGGATGATGCCAGCTGGACCGTTGGAGTACAGTACGTACATTTCTTGCCCTTCAGGTGGCCTTCTGAAGTGCTGCTCTGGTAGAGTTCAGACAGGCCGCTGAACAGCTCTTGCTGAGGCCCTGACAGCTCTTCTCCCTCCTCGAGCTCTGCCTCGTCTGGAGCAGCATGGAGCAGCCTGGGGACACATCAACACACAACTGAAGCATTTAGACTGAAAAACGCATTTTATATTATTTACACAGTCGTGATTAAAGGTGCAGCCCACAATTCTTGTCCGATACAGTTCTTGTCAAATTCAGTGAAATGCTCCACGGCGTTTGTAAAGAGCGCTGCACTGTACCCTCTGAGCCAATCAGCATGGAGCTGCAGCAGCACGGCATTGAAGGGCGTCATTTGAAAACCTGCTACAGTATGCTCAAATATAAACAACCTTTCGCAAAACTGGAACCAAATAGCAGTCTACATCTTTAAATTGCACAATGCGTACAAGGAGTAGGGTTGGGCCGATGGACAATGTCATCACGATGGGAAGCAACCACTGTGATGCCACGCCCCCACAAGCCAGACACGCATAATTCTATAGACCCTGCTTAAACACTGGCTAAAACATAAACACTTATTCTATAGATCCTGCTTAAACACTGGCTAAAACATAAAAAACTTTTCCCATGAAATTAAATTGAGCCTAGAACTGATGCATGTGCGGGGTATTTTAAAGACGGTCAACCAGAGAGGTCAAAGGACTCAGGCTATCTATGTGAAACTACTGTCTTATTCAAATATGATATCCTGACTGTGACATGGATATTGCCTTTTTTTTACGTCTCACGCTGTACATAGATATACTATTTTTCCGAGGCTGCAGCACTGAAACGGCAAATGCACTCTTCTCCACCGTGTTAAAAGAAGCATTTATTTTGTTAGTTATAGGATCAGAAGGCCACCACCTTTCACTGTAAGGCTTGTATTTCGTGCATTTGGCAAAAGCCCAAGACAGCAGGAAAGTGGAAATCGGGATTTGTTATTTGTAAAAGTTGTTCGCTGCGTCGGGATTTGTTATTTGTTAAAGTTGTTTGCTGCGTCCTGCCTCCAGTAGCCTGGACTGTGCGATCGCAGCCCATTACTTTCACTTTCCGCTGCCCCTGCTCATAGTCGGCATGGCCGGTAATAACGTGGTACGAGATGCGTATGAGGTACTGATTTGATTTTAGATGAGTGAACACGCTAGACCATATGGGTAGCAGTACCCATATGGTCTAGCGGTTAGGATTCCTGGTTTTCACCCAGGCGGCCCGGGTTCGACTTTCGAGCACTTTCCTTGAATTTCCCCTTGGGGATCAATAAAATATCTATCTATCTATCTGTAGTAGCTTCTTTGCTAAGGCTGGCAATGTTGAATATTCCACTGGTTGGTGTGCACGCAAGTTTTTAGATTGGTTTTCTGTCCATCTTTTTTATGCTGATTTCACTGGAGCAGATCTTCAACACCACTTCGGTAGCCTATGTCTCTTAGCTGTCCACTTTCATTAGGCCATACACGGTTAGAGATGCACCGATATGGAATTTTAGGGCCGATAACAATAACCGATATTTATTGGTTTGTTGTGGCCGATACCGATACGATAACCGATAATATTACTCTTGAAAAAAAATTGTGAAAAGTGATTTGGGGAAAGCATTTAATAAGCATAATTTTATTGCAGTAATTTGACCTACCACCAATGGACAGAACTCATAATAGTCCTCAATAGTACGGCAGTAAACAACATAACAGTAGCCTAGCCCTACAGTATGTGTGGCTCCTTTAAGTAAACCTAACGTCAGTGAATTGCGAGTTGAGTGGCTAGAGAGTTTGAATCGTTTTCATTTAGGACTAAACGCTCATAAACGACTCAGCCTGGAATAAGCTACAGTATAGCGACCAAATCAGAGTTTGTGAGGGAAACTGAATAAAGCTGCAACTCCTCAGACTGTATCTTATGTCCGTCTACTCTGTTGCGCACAACCTGCTGCAGCAGAAATGAAAGGCGTTAGCCCCGAAGGCTCTAGATAGGGCTGAGCTCCGCTCTGTTAAGGTTAAATGGCGGATCATTCACGAGGATTTTGAGATGCACAGATTTCCAAATGAACGCCACAGATTTTGTTAGAGTAGTGAAATACATTCACACCGCTAACATTATATTGAGGAAAAAGTAGTCAACCAAGCTCAAGTAGGCTAGCTCAGTGTAGCCAGACGGACCTTACGTAGGCCTATATTAGGACAATAAAATATCGACGCAAATTATCGGCCAGAATTCTGTTATCGGACCGATAATAATATTTTCATTTTTTCCCTTATCGGCTAATAATATATCGGCCGCCGATATATCGTGCATCCCTATACACGGTGTGTATAATATTCTGTGTAACTGTAGGCTATGGCTATGTAATTTTATGTAGAAAATGTTTCATTTATTTCTGTACAGATACGCACCCCCCCACGCACAATATCATCCATCGCAATGTTTTAATGTACACATCGTCAATTAATGGCAATTGCCCCCCCCACAATATCATAATTCATCACAACGTTGTACACATCGCCAATTAAGGGGATATCGCCCAACCCTAACATAGAGTGTTTATAAGAAAGGACAGTTACCTCATTGACTCCATCAGGTTTGCACTGACCCCCGATTCATCAGACTCTGGAAACCAGTATTCCACCAACCCCGTCGAAACAGAGCTGGACCTATGTCTGAGCTCCTGGTTGGCCCAGTCAGGGATCTGGCCGTTTACTTTCTCTGTAGGAAGAGGCAACAATCAGGAATATGCGACATTTCTTAATAAGCAGCTAAACAACTTCACTATTTACATGCAGCTGTGCTCCCTTTGGCTGTTTATACAACCCCAAATCAGAAAAAGTTGGAACGTTGTGTGAAATGCAAATAAAAACGGAATGTGATAATCTGCAAATCTCGTAAATCCATATTTAGCTGCAAAAAGGACATAAACAACACATCAAATGTTGAAAATGACAAATTGAACAATTCCATGCTGAATTCCATGTTTCTGTATGATACAGAAATTATCTAGACCTGAGCTCATTGTAAAAAGGACTAAGGTTAAGTGGAAAAAGGTCCTGTGGTCAGACCAATCAAAATGTGCAATTCCTTTTGAAAATCATGGACTCCTCTGGGGTAAAGAGAAGAGGGACTATCCAATACAACTAGACGAAACGTGTAGATTATCAGATTCTGTTATTATTTGCATTTACACAACGTCCCAACTTTTTTTGATTTGGGTTGTACATTAGATCAGTATCATCAACTTAGTTTACCTAAACCCATAATAGATCTGGATCATAATTGTCTGAATTACACCAGAACTTATGCACTGCAATCTATCCAACACTGAAACTAATGGAGCCAAGAAGGGTAATAAGTCAATCATCAAACATCAATCAAGATCGCAATAACAAAACAATGCATCAATAAAATGTGTTGGCAGTACAGGTCATATAAACTAGGGATCGACCGATATATCGGCCAGCCGATATTTTTGCGTTTTTTACGTGTATCGGCCGATAGTTTTTTCCGCATTATTTACATACAAGCGTCCACAGGCAGCTCTGTGTTGCTGGAGACGCTGCAATTCACGTGCAGACTGCCGAAAGCCTGCTCTTCAAGACAACAGTAAACTTTAATCTTTCAAAGCATCTTTTAACTGTTTGACTTAGCTGAAATATTGCCATACACTTTGAAGGTGGAAGCAAGTTTGTGGGTCCAAATGGAAAACGCAAATGATAGATAGGTACTTTATTTAATGCTTAATGCCTCGTTTATAAAACTGCTTGCCACTGTATTTAGGGAGCTGCAAATAGCTAAGTTGTAGGCTATCCATATGCATGCGGTAGCATAGCTGTTACAAACACTGGTCAAATGATTAAGTAATGCCAACGTTGTTCCGTGGTATTTGTGGGAGTTTTATTCAGCGACCACCTGGAGTGTTGGACGCGTGTGGTGTGTGTCTCCGTCTCGCTCCCTGAATGCCTCTTCCATAAAACTGCTTGTCATTGTATTTAGGGAGCTGCAAATAGCTAAGTTGTAGGCTATCCGTATGCATGCTTTAGCAGTAGCTGTTACGAACACTGGTCAATCATATGATTAAGTAATGACGGAGACTTTCTAATGAGGAGACACAGCACTCAGAAAATCCTCCATAGAAATGCATGGGTTAGTTTGTAACGCCAATATGGCAGTTGTCTACGCATATCACACCTCTTCCGCGGAAAACGTTGACATGTGAATACATTGAGTCAATCATGTGCTGTGTTGTGAATACATTGAGCCAATAATGTGGTGTGTTGTGAAGACATCGTGCCAATCATGTGTTGTGATCTCGACGCTGGAGCAAGATTGCAGTAGGTTGGTGTCGTGAAGCCTTGCGCATGCGCATTTCTGCCGAGATGGATGCCCGATGTGTGCCCAAGAAGCGTTGCTATATGGCCGCCAAGTGGAGGGACTTGCCTAAAAGGACTTTGGTAATGACGACGTTGTTCCGAGATATTTGTGGGAGTTTTATTCAGCGACCACCTAGCTGAGTTTTGGGCGCATGTGGTGTGTGCGTCTCCCTCCCCCTCTCCCTTCGAGCGGGGCCGAGTTGCTATCGCAGTGATATCAGAGCTTTAATAATGAGAGACGTGTTATATGTAGTTGAATATTAATTTGTGTTAACGTTTATCATGTACCAGACATACCGTGTATGCCTTACTTGTTTAGAGCCGTTTGCTAACGTTATCATTATCAATCATCCAGTTCAATGGTAGTTCGTCAGCTACCAAACAGAAGTTTGTGTGTGCGTCTGGTCTGTCTCACTCAGTGGGACACACGCATCACAGCGATGAGAGTGCTGTGCTACCTGAAGGAGAGATTTTAAAACTTTGCGAGGTATGTTTTTATACCTTTTGACGTTGATGCCGTTTAGAACAGAAACATCTGACACCACGTTATTTTCCTCTGCTGATTTATGTTCTGTGGTTGACAAATCTGGCAGCTTTTTTTAGAAAAATATAGACATAGAAAAATTTAAACCATGCAAATTACAAATCAAGCACTTTATTTCAATAGCTCCTTATTAGGCTTACTGTTTTCTTTATATTATTTAAATGTGTTGACAAAGGACATTTTGTGATGACCTGAATTATGTCTTATAATATGTCAGCAAGCAATGCATCATCAAGGCTGTGTTGTAAGATGATGATGATGCATTTTGCACAGTTAACCATATTCAGTGCACCCATCATAATGTTCCTTTTTTAAATTGAGACTTATAACATTTGTTATCATCATTTGTGTAATTATGTGTCATTTGTATGATGTAAATTGAGGGAGCAAAATAAAAGCAGTATCGGCTCAAGAAAATCGGCAGGCTGTATCGGTCATCGGCTAAGGCTGATGGAAAAAAAATCGTATCGGCACTAAAAAATCCATATCGGTCGATCCCTAATATAAACTAGCCTTAGCCTCACCATCACAACGGTCTTCATCCTTCATGAGGTCGTACACCACGCTCAGCACGCTGCTGACCACATCCGGCAGGTCCGCAAGCTCCTCATCACACACCGTGGAGGCCAGGTCAGGGGTCACACGCAGGTCAGGGGTCACATACTCACTGCCCAGGACCATCGGAGGCCGCAGGATGCTTAGAATAGCGGTGTGGGTCGACAGAGGCGAGAGCACGGCCGAGTGTGTCAGGCCTCCACAACTGACATCTGCCACCTGAAAAGCGTCCGCAATTATACACACATTATTTCAAATAACACCTCCAAGTCCCATTCCTTTCAAAAGAAATATGGACTAAAATACATTTTGAACTGAGAAAATTATCAACAATTCAAAACCTGTGGCTGATGGTACACATAATCCTTATGCAAGTTAACTCTTAACAATGTAGGCTATTTACCATGTGAATCCCTTGAGATAAAATCTCCTTCATAAGGTGGCTAAAATCAGGCTGATCATCTGTAGCCTGTAACATCCAACTCTCTGTAACAACTTGCTCCACAATGTGTGAGTCCCAGTTATGCAACAAAGCTCTCAGCGTGATCACCACTGGTGCCGAGAGCAAAGACTGCCTACTGGACATCGGCTTCAGGGACACACTGCCAGTGCGTGCATTTTCATCTAAACAAACATAACAAATATGTACACAGACATACATTTTCATCTGAACAAACATATCAAATATGTACACATACATACATGTTCATCTGAACAAACATAACAAATATGTACACATACATACAAATGAGTCCATAGTGATTACGCAAGGAAAGATATTCTTATACACACACGGATGAAAAATCTAGTTTACCTTGACCCCACCGGAGAACCCCTCCAACTAATGGGAAGGAGAGAGAATGCAGCTTCTGAGAGCTGAAGATGTAGCTGATGCTGGAGTCCAGTGGAAAGACGGCTCTGCCTTCACCAGCAGGTGGGCATCCTTGCGGTGGGCCCTCCTGGCGGTTTGGGTAGCAGACGGAGTGCAAGGTATCCATGGGCACCACACTGCCACCCATTTGTCTCAAAGCATCACTTATTATGTCACTTCCGAGGTTATCCTCACAGTGTACTGCCTATAACCGCACAAACAGTGGTCACAAAGCCGTCACTGACTGATCGTATAGATTTGGAATTGTGCTAGGAAACATGAACAACACGCATCACTTACCTGGCAATATGCTGTAGTGTCAATCCAATGCAATACAACTCGACGTTGCAGAAGTATGTCTTGCAGCCCTTTAGGTAGAATATGGTCAGACATGTCTTTAAGTCCACTACTGTTATTGCCACGGGGGAAAACAAAGTCCTCCATGTCAGCTTGTGAATGTGGACAACGGGTGAGTACAAACAACACATTGTTGCCTTGGTTTGACAGTTCATCGTCTGGTGATGCTGTTGCTCTTCCAAAATGACTTGCCCTTTTGGGGCGCAGTATGAGCTTAGTTGGTGAGGTGATGTCGGGCCTGTCCCACTGAAAATCAAGCAAAGCTTCTTTCGTCGCGTTCTGGACCGCAGCAGCAGGGGTGGTCCGAAGTTTCTGGTGGGCACGAGGCAATGTCGCTGCCTTTCCATCGAATTTGGATGAGAATTCCGACTCAAAATCATCAAACGACTTTTCTGTAATTTCTTTGAGATCAGAGCCTCTTGCAATCAAGTTAGTACTCCGAGGAACCCGAGAATAAAAGAATTTGTATCCCCATCGCACTTTTTCGATGCCATATTTGTTTCCAAAACACAGTAAAATCCTCAGGATCCATTGTTTCAATGGATGCGGAATGACACTGCTGCTGTCTATTGTAAACTCTGTTTGCTGATCAACGTCGATGACAAAAACCACATTATGCGAGGCCATATTGGCCCGCCAACCTAATAAGAAGCACTCAAATTTGATTTCCTAATAACTAAACTAGTTAACGTTAGCCAGACAACCTATCTCGTCAGTGAATAAGCGAAGCATTTTGTAATCGGAACAACTTTCCGAAGGTTGCCCTAGAAGCTATCCCTTCTACCCAGTTAAACGGGCTAGCTCAACATTACCATATTTATCATATTGATATAGTTAGCAAATTTCCTAAAGTTACGTTAGCATGCAAATATTTCTGGCTGACAGCGAATATCACATCGTCGTATCTGACACAGGTCAGAAATTAACGTTGGCTAACTTAGTCCCGCTAGGTAGCTAGTAAGCGTTGTTTTGGAAAAAACAACTTTGCTGCTTCCCTTTGTTGACATGTAACAGTCAAAGTGAATGGTCTTCTTGTAAAACAAACAAAACTCCCATAAATACTGTACCACTACGTACAAAATGTAAAACGAAAGCTCGTGAAATAAAACCGCAATAAGTAAAATGTTACGCTAAGTTCAAATTCGCCATTTTCCCCTGCCCTCAAACTGTTCGCGCTTCAAAACTGAAGTCCCTACCCTTTGCGCCTCATTGGATCCAATTTTACAGCAAAAGCTCTCACTGGCTTCACGTACTATCAATCAAGTGATCACTGCGTCCGCGTCTACAGGAGCGCATTTCATTGGACAACTCTGGAGTCATGTGCCAAGCGTGAAGGTTTTAAAACATTTAAATCAATTTTGCTTGCTTCGTCTATGCACCACGCCAAAGAACAACAAGCTAACAGCAATCGTTAAAAGGGCTAGTCATAACAAGTGATAAAGTCTTTGGTATTTTCTAAAAATGACACTTGTCTCGGCCGTCAGCCTGTATTGTTTAATAGTCTATAGGCCGTCTATTACATTGTTTGATGTCTCCTGTTAGGATTAATCAGAACAATCTGGTTAGGCCTTGCAAGCACTCCTAGTTCTGCAGCTGATAGATAGACCACCCCCAAATCAATTGGAACATTTTCTCTATAGACCCTTTCAACAAGGTAAACAAAAACAATGCTTGAACGTTCTATTTGGGCCCCAATCTACTTCCTCTGCATTAAGATAACATATGGAATGTTAAAACGGAAGTCTTGTGGGGCCAACTATGATGCTGATAATGGAACTCTCTTGAAAGGTCCATAGACCCTTTCAACAATAAAAACAAAAACAATGCTTGAACATTCTATTTGGGCCCCAATTTACTTCCTCTACATTAAGATAACATATGAAATGTTCAAAAGGAAGTCTTGTGGGGCCAACTATGATGCTGATAATGGAACTCTCTTGAAAGGGTCCATATTGCTACCGTTGTTCTGAAGAAATTATGGCAGAATGTTGTGCATTTTACCAATAATGTAACCAGTGTTGTAGTGGAGGCTAAATGCAAGTACGCAGTTTATCCACCTCTGACATTTTAGAAATAGTTTATCCACCTCTCAAAAGAGTTTAATCACCAATTGCAACGTTTAACATTCAAAAGTGACACTGCATTATCCACATTCACAATAGATAGATATATAGATAGATAGATACTTTATTGATCCCTAGGGGAAATTTAAGAAAGGACATGATGGACAACCCCATCATTTACTCTCTAGATCCATATTAAATTGTCTCATTACTTGCCAATTTGGCTGTCATAAATATTCACTCCCATATCTATTACCTATAGGGCCTGGAACTGACCTTGCTCTTGGAGAGTATAAGAACTGGGTTACCTTCTGTTCATTATCCGTAGGTCTATTCCTGTCACTGGTGGAATTAGTGGTGTAGTCTAGTTAGCTGTAGTGGGTATACTATGATGTAGTCTAGTTCGCTGTAGTGGGTAGCCTATGTGATGTAGTCTAGTTAGCTGTGGTGGGTATACTGTGATGTAGTCTAGTTAGCTGTAGTGGGTATACTGTGATCAACTCCAAATGTTAATACATATCCTTGCCTATTTTAAATGGGTATACTGAGATGGTGATGCTTTTTAAGTGGGTATACTGCGTAGTCCTGCGTATCACGTAGACTACACCACTGGATGTGTCTAAGAAGGAAGAAAAGAGGATAATTTTTGGTTCACAAAAGGCGTGAGTGGAAGGATTGCATTTGAAGACTTGAGTGAAAGGATTGCATTTGAAGACTTGAGTCTCTTGGTTCCGGCCCAAAGCCCAGGAGGGATGTGCTGAGACTGGAAAATGTAGGTCAGACAGAGATTCAGAAACCCGCATAACCCAACACAGGTCGTATAGACACTCCAATCAGGCCGTATACAGACACTGCACCGCATAACCCAACACACTCCAATCAGGCCGTATACAGACACTGCAACACCGCATCTCAGAACCACATCCCATGATGCACTTATTATCTTCTTCTGAACAGCATTGATTAGCAAATAATAATGTCATTGTACAGTTTGTTGCACTTTAACAGGCCATCACAAATGGGTTAGTGTATGAAGAAAAATATACAGAAAAAAAAAATGAGATGAAGATAATGCAAAACCAGATCTTGACAATTTATTTATGTTTCACTAATGAATGAGCCCACCCTACCATCAAGAGTAAATCCAAACCTGTTTCAAAGTTTATTGCAACCAGGACGTTTTGGATCCATCTGCCCCCTCATCCCCCCTCCGACCCTACAACCCTTTTTCACAGGTGTGTGTCGGAATGTGCATGTGCATATGACCTCATGTTCACTTTATACACAAATATTGGAGATTTCTATCCAACTAATGTGGACATTTGCATCATTTAGCATCCAGTCAGAAGCCAATATGATTGAGTCAGTAATTCACCTGTCAAAATGCAAATGTGTTGATGCTTCATGCACACATTCTAGATGACTAATGAGGCAAAAATGTAGGTGTTATGCCACTAAACATGCGTTTCAGCTCCATCTGTTTGGCACACATTTAGTTAAATCAATATGTAGTGCAGTTTTATGGACTGCATGTGACCAGTTTGCCTGGTCGTGCATTCAGACCACAATCTCTCCTCACGAGGCAGTGACTCTATGTCCTTGTCTGAGAAACATTTATGCTCTGCCAAGGCTACAAGTGGGTCTCTTTGAAGGGCTCATGAGATTTCCTTGAAAGAAGTGAATAAATGTCAGTTTATGGTTATATAATGGAAGAAACATCTGCTCCTTGTTCAGCCTGTTGGAACATAGTGTTTTTAATTGCAGAGTGAAGCTGTTCGCTACAGCTCTAGTAACACATCTTTTCCATAAATGGAGTCTTTTCCAAAGATCATAATCATATTTCAGCTGCAGTGGCCAACCAAAACATACAGCCTGAAACAAACCAAGAAGATACAGCCTGAAACAAACCAAAACATACAGCCTGAAACAAACCAAAACATTTGGTGTGGCAAATAGGCGTGTGTTTGGAAGAAGTGTGTGTGTGTGAGAGAGAGAGAGAGAGAGAGAGAGGTGTGGTGTGTGTGTGTGTGTGTGTGTGAGAGAGAGAGGAGAGAGAGAGAGGTGTGTGGTGTGTGTGTGTGTGTGTGAGAGAGAGAGGAGAGAGAGAGAGAGAGGTGTGTGTGTGTGTGTGTGTGTGTGAGAGAGAGGAGAGAGAGAGAGAGAGGTGTGTGTGGTGTGTGTGTGTGTGTGAGAGAGAGAGAGAGAGAGAGAGAGAGAGGTGTGTGTGTGTGTGTGTGTGTGAGAGAGAGAGAGAGAGAGAGAGAGAGAGAGAGAGAGAGAGAGAGAGAGAGAGGTGTGTGTGTGTGTGTGTGTGTGTGTGTGAGAGAGAGAGAGAGAGAGAGAGAGAGGTGTGTGTGTGTGTGTGTGTGTGTGTGTGAGAGAGAGAGAGAGAGAGAGAGAGTGTGTGGTGTGTGTGTGTGTGTGTGTGTGAGAGAGAGGAGAGAGAGAGAGAGAGAGGGAGAGGAGAGAGAGAGAGAGAGAGGAGGTGTATGTGTGTGTGTGTGTGTGGATGACTGGGCAGGTAACAGGACGGTCTGGTAGAAATGGAACAGAGAGGTTTGTTTTGATGACACTTTCTGAACATCATACTTCATTCCTCCATTACCAAGGCAACGGGATGCAAAGTAGGTTGCAGGCATGAAAATGGGGAGAGGTGAAAAGATGAACTGGAGCAGCGGAACATGAAGCACAAATACATTTTTTCTCCTAAATTTGAAATTAGTGACCATTGTAAAGTCCTGATTGTTGGCATGCAGTATTTGTCAGGGAAGTAGAGGAATCCATATTCAGTGCCTCGCCCTACAGAGCAAGCACAAGGCCCTCGTGAAGCCTCGCCTCTGATAGAGTGTGCTGATACTGACAGACAACCAGATTCACAGTAATGTGATGTTTGCACTGTCACAACTAACATGCTCTTACACAACGATTACATTCTTTCTGTATGCTCCTCCAGCTAGATGGAAAGGCAAGTCAGACTATTTTTATCTCCACTGCAGCCAAGAAAGTGTAACAGTGCCAGATCTTGTGAAGTGTCCAATGAGGATCTCCAGCTATGTATATTTCTCAGGAACTGGATTCACTCACATATGTATATAATTAGAAGAAATAAACAAACTCATATGGATGGTCAAGTTAATGGGGTTAAGGGGTCACTCAGCAGGTAGCCTGCCAGTTTAGGTTGTACATGAGTTATGCATGGAGATTCATGCGTCACTCTGGGTCACTGAATGTCACAGCCTCTTCGGAGTGTTTACGCGTTCCCCTATGCGTTCAGAATGCATAAACACCATGGAATTCACCTTCTTCCAAAGCAAGCATAGACCACACCAGCAAAAACTATAGTTGGAAATATTTATTGAAGTAATAAGAAACTGTAAAAAGATAATAAAATTAAATCAAAAGTATAAAGGCATTTTCCCTCTTTATCTATGAAAAGTGACTTTACTAGTCCACAGTGTCTTTTTCCTAATTGAACTAAAATCAGTAAAATAAATATCACAATCATTTAAAACATTGTTCCTCAATTCTGGAAAACATACTGTGGTTAATTTTACATCTCTGGGGGCCAGAGATCAGAGCTTTGCAGAGAAAGTTCAAGAGCCAGCCACTTCTTTACTTTTAAGAATCTATGAGCAGGCACAAGGTGAAAAAAATGAAATGCTTCATTGTTTTTAAAAAACAAATACTTAGATCCACTTTCAAGCCCTGCTTAAAGTTCAAAATGCTTTACACAGTAAAAATAAAGGAATATATGAGGAATTAAAGTGGTACTATGACTGTGTCACATCTTACAAGCTACAATTAGCTCTTGCCAAGCAGTGGTATCCAGTCAGCCAACTACTGTCACACTGCTGGAGGAGTTTGGTTGAGAATGCATCAGATGCATGTCAAGACTATAGATATGATCTATTCATAGATATGTATATATATTCATATATCATGTGACAGCAAAGAATCTACGCACATAGGAGAAATGTCCAGTCCAAGGAGAGGAACTAAAAGTTCATCTGTGTGTCCTGCTCCTCAGTCCTCCTCCAGGTCCAGGGCCTCCCTCAGTGTGCCGAGTCGGAGTCGCTGGAGTCCAAGCTGGCCTGCGTGGGGGTGGAGGAGGAGTGGGCGGCGTGTGCCGGGGGTCCGTGGTGCAGCGTCTGGGTGCTCCTCCGCAGGCTCTCCAGGGACTGCAGGAAGGACCGTCGCGCACGCTCCTCCTCCAGCGGAGAGACGCCCTCCTCCTCCACCTCGGCGATCTCGGCGAAGGTGACGGGCTGTGTCTTGAAGCGCGCCTCGCGGGGCCGGCGAGGCCGGCTGCGTCCGTGCGCGGGGCCTTTGGGCACGGGCAGCTGCTGTCGGGAACTCCTCCATGGTGGACGCCAGCAGGTGGGCGGGCAGCGCGGGGAAGCCCACCACCTCCATCCGACGGGTGGCCATGTGTGGCGGCGTGGACGCGCGGTGCGCTTGGTCTGTCGGCGATGCCAGTAGCTCCTTCTTGCAGAGAGCCTGCGGTTCTTGCTCCGGTCCCTCCTCGGTCCTTGCGGCCTCTTGGGGCTGAGTGTCTGTAGACAGCTTCACGCCAAATGGGAGAATGCAGTACTCTGGAACAATATCCTGCTTGGCTCTGGTGAAGCACGCCGTGCTCCTGCTTTACCGGTGCCTGTGGCAAACACTGCTGCTGTCGTCAGTGGCTGAGTCCTCTGTGAGTCTGACTTTTCCTCCTGGCTGCTGCTGCTGCTGCTGCTGCTACTACTGACTCTGAGCGCTGGGTTTTTGCGTCTGCCTGCGAGTGCTTCTGCTGCCAATGGTTCCAGCTTTGGCTTTTATAGCTGCTCACTACCCACTACCCCCCCTGCTGGCCCCTCCTCTAACTCCAGTCACCGTTCCTGCTGCCATACCAGTCAACCAGGATCAGCCCCCTTAAATAAACACCAGCCACATAGAAGGAAACCAGTGGAGAGAGAGAGAGAGAGAGAGAGGTAACATAAACACACCCACATTTTCAGTGGAATAGGTAACTGTTGGAGGTAATGTATGCCTATGGTGACATTTCAAGATAAAGAATCACACAAATATGCAAAGATAAAGCACTCACATTTGCACAACTATACACCTACACACTGGGCCATACAAGGACAGGGAAGAGGACGCGTGGTTCAGACAAGGTCTCTGAAACAACATCAATTAACAATCAGTAAAGCACCTTGACCATTTCATAACGTATATGAGCCTTATTTGCTGATAGAACAAAAAGATTGAAAGATTTAATTGAAAGATTGAACATGGAAGAACAAGCTCAAAACCAAAAGTGAACGCATCCCAATCCCAACCAGACTAAGAGTATCAAGATAATCAGCCTCAGTCAGAGGCTTCATTTGTGTGTCTGTCATCATCAGTATCAACAACACCAGTGATAACCACCACCTCCATCATCAATCTACACCACTATGTTACCGTGTGTCTATAATTATCACCAAAGGTTAGAGGCCGGACCATGTCAAACACGAAGCGCGTGTTTGTCGTTTTACCGCCAGGCAGAAAGGGTGACGTGATGTGTGAGACACCGTTCCTGTTTCCGTCACGCATTCCCAGGATAACCCTGTAAGATCACCATACGTGCCAACCCTTCCCATCAGCCCTTGCGGTGAATGGGGCGTGTGCTGAGGTGCCTGTGTGAATGCCGCTCAGTCTATTTCTGGCACTCCGCTCAGCCTCAGGTTTGGGTGACATCACATGACACCCCGTTGCCCCCCCTCGGGGCTCCCTTACTATGACCACCCCTCACCGGATGGGCCGTAATAGCAGCCCTGTGTTAGTCCGTCCGGGAATAGTGCCTGTAATGAAACCCACTCAGGTCTGCCTCATGCATTACTAAGCCTGCCACTGGCCCCTGTTTTTATTATTCACTCCAGAGGGCATGCATACAGACAGGTCAGGCCAGGCAGGGAGGGAGGAGAGAGAGAGAGAGAGAGAGAGAGAGAGAGAGAGAGAAAAAGAAAGAGAGGCTCATCTGCATCCTCTCTTTTATCCTCACATGGAGGACAAAACATTTATTTATTTGTTTGTTTGTTAGATTTTCTCTTTGTTTTTCTTTTTGTAAAAATATATTTTGACATCTAATAATACTGATGTACAGATGCATCTTAAAAAATGAGAATATCATAAAAAGTACATTTTTTCTTGTAATTTAAAAAGCGAAACTTTCATATAATCTAAATTTATTACACCCAACGTGAAATATTTCAAGCCTTTTTTGTTTGTTTGTTTTAATCTTAAGTATTCTAATATTGCTGATTAAAGTTGATCAGTAGCCTACAGCTCATGGAAATCAAAAATCCAATATATCAAAATATTAGAATAAAAAACTTATAATACAGAAATTGCGACTTGAGAAGAGCTCTTATCAGCTAATAAAGCACAATAATGGTTTCCTGAGGCTTTAATCTCTCAGTCTGGGCAGGGAAATGGACTTACTCATTTTTTTACGCATAAATATTTTTTCATATAATCAAAAAGATGGCCAAAAATTATTGTACAACTATGACACAAAGACATATTCTTCACTTTCATGCTGATGTTGTCAGACAGTGTGATGCTTTAAGGCAATTTCCAGCCTTCCAAGACCCAAGACCAGTGACAGCTGGCTCATCTTTGATAGATGAGAGGCAAGTTTTATTGAATTAGCCTGCTAACTTTAGCAGCTGTACCAAAGACAGACCTTCCACTCAGCACCCCTAAGACTTCAGGGATTTCAGCCTCATATAGCCTCCTGCTATAACGTGACCTCAGAGCTATAGGCTATACGGCATTATGAGATCTCACCCAGAGGTGAAGCTACTGCATGGATGCTGGCCTTGCCTTAATTAATGACCCGTCTTGATTTTCAGTTTCCATTCCGATTGTTACTGGGACTCAAGGTTGCGTGGCAACAGTTGCCAGAGGTAGAGTTTCACCTTGTTGCAGGGATTGGAGCGTGGTTGTTTCTCTTGTTATGTCACGACAATTCCAAGGTCGCAGTGACAGTGCCGAGAGAGCCACAGACTGCAAACTGAGGTTTAGTGGAAACTGTTAGATAAGAATTGAGGTAAAGACATTCCATGCTGTGTATAGGCCTATGGCAGTGAAGTATCACGAACATTTCAGAAGCGCACTGCTTCCTTGGTTATAGTTATGCCCGTCTGGTGAATGACACAACAAAACAGCTGCAGACCCGAGCACCCTTCTGAGTAGCAACATGTGGTGTAAACAGAATCAAAAGTAGGTCAAAGTCAAGAACTAACAAGCTTTTCCCAAAGATGGGACCTATTTTAAAACATATTTCATGTTGTTGTGACATCAGATGTATAAATAGAAGCAATACAGTTGTTTTAGGAACTAGCACCATACCATCAAATGCACACGCTCTCTTCTACAGCAAGAGTACTAGCACAATACCATCAAATGCACACACTCAGTGCAATGGTCTGCCATTTCAGCCAACATGAAAGTGAGTTAGCGAGGGGTACTGAGGTGAGTAACATAGCAGGCCCAACAGAATATCTGAGGGTGACACTAAACACACAGGCTTCTGAAAAGGCCCCAAAGTGGAGAGAAAGGGAACAGATCTTTCGACCAAATGTGACACAAAAGTTGTGTTTACTTGTGAGAGCAAAAGGCCACATAGTGCAGTGCAGTGGTGAGCCACACATGTTTTTCTCATTGGCATGATTAGATGCCCTCTAGGACTGGAGGCAGGAAAAAATAGCTCCTTATGGGAGTAGATGATGACCCTAGGGATTTGCCACAGAAAACACCAAGGGGGTGAGAAAGCCAAGGGTATTTATAGGGAGGCTCTTCCCACACCGCACCATGGATCTTCATAACACGTCACATTAAACATACTCTGACACCAAGACCACATACTCCCATGCTAATTCTGATCATATCTGGGATTGTTCTATGATCTTTCTCATGTTTGAATATGTTAAGTGACTTTGATGTTCATGGTCAAACTGTCTCATGTGTAATCCAACTTGTTTATACCGCCGCTGACAATAGTCTGATGGGCTGAAGCCAGAAGGTTTTTTTTACCATGGTTGCCACTAATTTCACAACATTGGTCTTTACTCTTTAAATGTCACCAAAACATTTCTGATCATTCTGATCTGTTATGCTATCAAAAGGTATTTCCAAAAGGTTTGAATTTTGAGCTGAAAAAAATATATATATATTTATCACACTGACCATTCTATGTCTTACATGCCTTCATCAAGGTGTTCACTCTACAGGGTCAGCTGACCTCAAATATAAAATAAACATTTTCTATGTCTTTATGTGACCTTTAGCAGGACAATACTTTTCTGATTTGTAATGTATCCAAATCTAACAATAACAATCTTTCATTGAGAGCCGAAGGTGAATAGAGGAGTATAAACAGTCAATGAAAAGCTGAATTATACTGACATTACCACTGGTATAGCTAACGTCATGGTCAGTGGTTGGACTGCCCGGAGTGGCCAAGCATTACAAGTGCTGTCAGGAAGAGAAGGGAAACCTTTGGGAAATTGGGATAAAAAGGATAACAAGTATGACAGGATGGATCTGCTCTCAAAGGATAACAAGTATGACAGGATGGATCTGCTCTCAAAGGATAACAAGTATGACAGGATGGATCTGCTCTCAAAGGATAACAAGTATGACAGGATGGATCTGTCAGTGTGTCCCCTGAACAGAATACAACCACATGCAAAAGTACACAAGTGACGTGATTTGTACATGCCATGTGGCTATTTTCTCCAGCACACACACACAAAACCATTATGTGTCCACTTGGCTTAACTGAGCCAGCCAGTAGCGCTGCGCTCTGGCCTCTTGGGGCAGATGGCATTTGACAATGAGCCTGTTGTCTACACCCTGCTACTGGTCTGGGGTTGAACACTTTCTGATGTAAGACCCATGAGCCTGTTGTCTACACCCTGCTACTGGTCTGGGGTTGAACACATTCTGATGTAAGGCCTGAAAGCAGATCCGGGAAGCCTGCACCCTCAAAGGACCTCTGGCTACTCTTGCACATGCAGACAGGTGGCCCGATTAGATACCACCACCACAGCTAACAAAGGCATGTTCTGCACGTAAACAGGGGCTTTTCCCAGAAACACTAGCCCACTCTTACGGAAATCAACAACTTGTGCTCTGCAATACTGTTAACTACAGACTTTGTTATCAACAATCCCACTCACGAGTTACCAGAATCTTAACTATTTGCATGATACCGTCTCAGATGACAGTCACTCAGCAGCACAGGCAAGCTGCTTCTTGAGTAAGAAAGCTCAGTCAAGCTGAGGTTCAGCCAGATAACCAATCAAGCCCTTCCCTCTGCTCCACTCCTCAGACTCACATGCACACACAGACTAATTCCAGGACTAAATACTGGCCATTGATCTCATTAAACATCGTGAGTGGCGGCACCCCAGAGCAGGTCGGCCCTGAGGGAGCAACGGTGGGAGCACCGAGGCTCTTGGCTGTGGAAATGGCATTTAAAGACTCAGATGCAAGCACTGCAAGTTTAATTAAAACCTCACAACAAATCTCTCCAAAAAGAGAACCATTAGCAACGTCACCAGAGGGGCACTAGGCCATGTGGGACTCACTGCACAGCTCTCTTGGTTAGCTCACTCTGAAACTGTCAACACGGTCAAGTGTGGGCCCATCACTTAATTTTGTTGTACTTGTACTCTGCACAATGTCAACAAAGTTAGCTGTAATTTAAAAAACATTACCATGTCAGCACTTGTGTTTGCATCTAGGGGGAGAGTGAGGCGGAGGGCCCTGATGGCATTCCTGATGGGAGTCTGTGCCAGGTCTGGCCAGGACCTTAAGGCTTCAGACCTTGTAATAGATATTGTTCGAGAAACAAGCTATGAATAACCACGGAATGGCGGGAAAGAGTGTAAACACATAAGACGGGATATGTTTTCACCACATAGATGTGTGTGTATTTACTGGCCGGTTTTTAGAGACTGTAAACATTTAAGAAAAAAACTCTTAACTCTAACCCTAAGTAGGATCGAACACTAAACACATGTGACAGCCTGATTGCTATAGAAAATGCTGCTTGATACGGAGCCCATGGAGGAGTCAGATATTTTTTGGTATATATCTAGAAAACGTGCACTCATTTTACTAAATTGTGTGCACATTTGACTAAATTGTGCACTCATTTTACTAAATAGTTCTCTCATTTTAGTATATCGTGCTCACGATTTAGTAAATTGTGTGCACGTTTTACTAAATAGTGCGCTCATTTGACTAAATTGTGCTCTCATTTTAATTGTTGTAAATTGAGCGCACAATTTACTAAATCGTGCGCACGTTTTACTAAATATTTACTAAATTTACTAAATATTTAGTAAATCGTGCGCACAATTTAGTAAAACGTGCGCACAATTTACTAAATCGTGCGCACGCACAATTTAGTAAAATGAATGCACAATTTAGTAAAACGTGTGCACGATTTAGTAAAATGTCGCACATTCTCTCAATACACAAAAATATCTTGCAATGACACCTCCTGTGCTCCATAGTATAAGCTTGACATTAAACTGCTTAAACATTTATTTACATTTAGCACATCACACATTTCTCCCAGATATTGTAGGCACCCTGCAGGCAGGAGTGCTACGTAATAACCGGGTCATGTCAGTAACCAGGGGCAACTTGGCATTTCTCTCTTGGATCACTCAGTGCGTATACTGTAAGTGGCGTTGCCATGCAGACCCTGCGGGATAATAGGTGCGCTCTTCCCCAGACAGTGAGACTGCCAGCGTCCTGCTGCGGGCAGACAGGGCACAAATCTCTCCTCTCTCCTCAGCTCCGCGGGCAGCTCAGCATGACTCAGCCCATTTGAAAAGCAGCCAGCATATACAAGCACTGAACTTCAATTAGAGAAAGGCCGAGTTCACACCAGCAAGACTGGAGAGGTAGGGGGACTGTCTCACTCCCAGTGAATTGTTGCCCACACAAGAACGACCAAGAAATCTATGGGAAACACAACCATTGAATGCCGTGCGTATCATATTTGAGACATGCATTTCTGAGACCCATTGCATCACCATGAGATATAAACTTTGCATAAAACCCTGTTGTATACAATCTATTACTTGTCCTCTGCCCCCTGTTGGATACCTTTTGCACTACAACAATTCTGACATAGTTTGTTCAATGTGAATTAAAAATGGCAGAATCTTATCCTGCTGATTATGTAAAGGTCAAGGATATTGGTAATTTGATAATTTTATGGTGAGATTTACCTGAAAACCAGAAGATGGTACTTGTATATTTGGTGGCATAGTGTCACAATGGCTCTGATCAATGCCTGGATCCTGTACCGAAGAGACTTGCGGGCACAAGACCAGGAGAAAGATGCCATGCCCCTGAGAAGGTTTCAGGCCTCAGTTGGCTCTTGCCTGATAAGAGCAGGAAAAGGCAAAGTTAGGCTTGGTAGGCCACTGTCCTCTCCATCACATTCCCCTTCGCCACACTCCTCACCATCACAAACACATACCCCACCACAGAAGAGGCCACTATGCAGTGTTCCTCCAGACTTTAGGAGAGATGGGGTTGACCACTTCCCATCCTGGGCACGACAAAGATGCAAGCACTGCAAAGAAACTCCTCACTTCTCCTGTGTTCGGTGTAAAATGCAATGTCCACCTCTGCCTAAACAAGAACAGGAACTGTTTCCTTGCTCACCATTTGGCAAAGTAAAGGAAAGAACTGTTGTTTCAACGTTTAAAGATGCAGATGTTGTACAAAGAAAGAGTTTTTGAAGTTCTAAATGAAAGAAAAGGATGGACAAAGCCAGCTGTTTAAAGAACGAAAGATTTGAATGTTATGGATGTCCAAAGATCTTACAGATTGCAAAGTTCTTGTTATTGCCCAAATTGTTTTAATGCCCAAAGTATCAAATATGATACAAACAAAAATTGTGTGTAATGCCCAAAGTATCAAATATGATACAAACAAAAAAACGCACTTGCAAATAATTTTTGTTATTTATTTTTTTATATTTTGTTAAAGGGCCTATATAACTATAGTTATATCATAGAACTATAAAGAACTGTTAAAGAAGTATCAATAAATCATGTGAGACATGTATGACTTTGCTTTACTTTGTAGTGGCCACTGTAATGCAGCATGGAAGAAACCGGCATAGTACTGCTTCCATTATGGCAACACTGTTTCCAGATAACTAAACTACAGTTTGTATACGGTCATGTGAAGTTGTAAAAGCACCAGCTGTTTCACTCACTATTCACTCGTGAACTCGTTAGATTACATTACATTACATTTAGCAGACACTTCTTGACCAAAGTGACTTACATATGTCAGCT
Source organism: Alosa alosa (assembly GCF_017589495.1). NCBI lineage: Eukaryota > Metazoa > Chordata > Actinopteri > Clupeiformes > Clupeidae > Alosa > Alosa alosa. Next base: position 33,593,384 of record NC_063199.1, on the reverse strand, counting down.
ATATTACAAGGGATCACATTGTCCCCGGAGCAACCTGGGGTTAAGTGCCTTGCTCAAGGGCACAACGGCTAGCCCAGCTCCTTAACCACTACACTACCACCACCCTACACTACTACTGCACGCTAGCCCAGCTCCTTAACCACTACACTACCACCGCCCCTCTAGGCTATTCAATTAGTTTTGAACTCACTAGGCTATTCAATTAGTTTTGAACTCACTAGGTTTGGTGTTGATATTTGTGTGTCTGTTTTTAATGTTGTTGGTTATAAGCTACCTAATTTTAGAAAAGCTTAGGTAAACTCTTTTGACACCTCTTTAAATAACAACACCTATAATAAAACATTAATATTGCTTTACAATTTCTATGACCCATTGCACCTTATGAAACATATACTTCAGCATTTCTTCAAAAAGCAGTAAGATTTTAAACTATTAGAAAGCATCAAATCAAATCACATGACCTGATGAGTCACCATGGCACAGGTCCATTAAAGTAATGAAGAAAGCTGGGAAAGAGGCCCAAAGCACTGACTAAACAAAGCAGGAAGGAGAGAGAAGTAACAACAGCACAATCCTCTTATTCAGACCTGCAGTAATTACCTGTAAACTGAAATAAAGGCCCAGAAACTCCAGTGAAAAAATTGCTCTTTATTTTTTACAGCAGAATTTTAGCATCACAAAATATCCCTTTGGGATAATAGAACTCAGGTAATGGAGCACTTAGCTGTGCCTTGCCATTTTACAACCACGATGCTCTCCAAACATCCACGACATTTTAGTCATTTTAAAGACTCCTCATTTCAATGACTGAATCCACATAAGAACTTGTAAACCGAGACTCGAAAACTCAGAAAATAAAACACTTTTAGTCAAATCTCCCAAAAAACACACACACATAAACAGAGTTAAACAAAACATCTCTTGTAAGGGGTTAGTCACTGCAACAGTGACTCACTATTGATAAGCCGCTCTCCAGATGTAAGAGTTTGTCGCACATGCCGGTAAGAGGCCCGTGTCCCCTGCTGGTTCACGAGCGCTCCCGTCCACGGTCACGGCCCTTCTGGCAGCTAGTGACGCATGGCTGTAGCACTCATGAGGCTGTAGCCGGATGAAGTGAACGTGTCAGTTCTCATTTCTCTCCCCATCCAGTCTCCCTCAAAATGTAGTGATGTCACAGACTACCTCTCTCTGTCTGCGTGGCATGGTTAAGGCTCAGGGTAGATGGTGCGGAAGGTGAGGTTGATGCGGGGCCCTCGATCGTGATATTCTTTGGCCACTTGATGCTGTGTACAGGATAACACAAATGCAAACACAAACATTTAGGGCAAACAGGCCATGTGTTCTGCTCTCCTGCTAGTCTACTGGAGCAAAGGTGCATGTTTGCTGCACTGTCTGCACTAGCAGACCCAAGCATGCCGGCCCAACGTGGAAGATTTACTTACAACAACCAAAGGGCATATTTCTTCGGATTTATCCACAGGATGTCATCAGGGAATCAAACAACATGACAACAGGCTTTTAAGCCCAAAGTTGAGGCAACCACAGAGGCTGTGTTATGCAACACTTTTCCCGCATGTAAAATAATGATTTAGTGCACACTTGGAGCTCATGCTGAGGCCCTGAGCTTATTCTACTCCTGCGGCGTGAGTTACAAGCGGCTAACGCAATCTGCAGAGTCGGGCCGGGCGTGTGAGGAGCACATGCTGGGATAAGGCATTCAGTCCACTCCATAAAAACGCCCTTGACCTTTCAACTTGCTCCGTGCCTCTCTCTGGAGCACCCGACTTCTAGGCCAAAAACCCATGGCAACAGGCTTTTTCACATTTAGACAAACAGTGACCTTAGGGTTGTCATGCAAGGAGGGGGATTATCGAACTTTCCCACACTGTAAAGCAATCTGATGGGCCACTGCGTTGGCTGCTCAGACTTTTCAAAATGGCTGCTGTGCTGCTGTGGCATGTAGCCCGTTACTGGACAGTGGCGATGTAACAGCGGGCCACGCGATCTGTGTAGCCCGTTACTGGACAGTGGCGATAAAACAGCGGCCCACACGATCTGTGTAGCCCGTTACTCGAGAGTGGCAAAGAAACAGCGGCCCACGCGACCTGTGAAAACACTGACCTGAGTGAGCACAGTGTCTTCTATAAATACACTCTACCATGTCCCAATATGTTCCTTTCAGACGGGTTTCCATCAAATGTTTCTTTTCCATCAGACGGGTTTTGTAACAGGGACAAAGGTGACTAAAACGGCTGATGTTTTTACACATGACGATAATGCACACATGTGCAAAGTCTCTACTGAATTCAGAAGAGAGGGTCAACAAATCAGAAAGCCTGGAAGAGCGACCCTCGTATGCCAGAGGAACAGGGTTGACTACGGGAACATTACCTGCCCCAGCACTCTGTGACCTGGCCCTACTGCAAATCTTCTGCCATAATAGTAAGCAGGCTAGGAAGAGCAGTCTTTTCAAATGGAGGGGTTGCCATCAAGGACTCTGATGCCTACACTGGTTCTTCTTGTTATTGTACTGTAGCTTGCAAGTACTGTACTTCCTGTACGATGAAATGCTGAAAGTTATGCATCCTCCAAACTTCAAGCAGAATGCAATGCATGCATAACGTTTCTCTCCAGGGCTGAAACAACTGAAGATCCACTGCTTGATGTGCACTGCGTTTGTAAAGCTGTTAATGTGGCCATCTATTCTCGCATGTCAGCAGAGGTTGACAAGTAGCAGCCATGTTTAATCACTCTGTGTGCTGCCTTATGTAAGGACAACCTGTAGTGCTGAGGCGGGTTTATGTAACAGTGTGGATGTGTGTGTGTGTGTATGTGTGGGCTGTATGTGTGTGTGTATGTGAGGGCTGTGTGTGTGTGTGTGTGGATGTATGCGTGTGTGTGTGTGTGTCGATGTGAGGGCTGTATGTGTGTGTGTCTGTATGTGAGGGCTGTGTGTGTGTGTGTGTGTGTATGTGAGATAATGTGTGTAATAATGGATAACTAATGAGGCTTTATTAATAATGTAATGTAATATATAATAATGTATAATGTGGATAGATAATGTGAGAACTGTGTGTGTGTGTGTGTGTCAATGTATGTGTGTGTGTGTATGTGTGTGTGAAATGCGTGTCAACCAATGTGCTTATGTGTGTGAGGAGCTGTGTGTGTGTGTGTCAGTAGTAATTATGTAATGTGTGTGTGTGTGTGTGTGTGTGAATATTGTGTGTAATGTGTGGATGTGTGTATTATTATTGTAGAGAGAGCTGTGTGTGTGTATATGTGTGTGTGGGCACAATAATGTGTATTAATGATATTAAAGGAGCTGTATGTGTAAGGTGTCTGTATGTGAGGAAGCTGTGTGTGTTTGTGTGTGTGTGTGCGTGTGAGGGCTGTGTGTGTGTGTGTGGATGTGTATGGAGAACTGTGTGTGTGTGTGTGTGGATGTGTGAGGAGCACAGCCAGTATTATTATTAATGTGACTAACGGGGGGCTGTATGTGTGTGTGTCTGTATGTGAGGGCACAGTAGTAAATGACATTGTGTGTGTGTGTGTGTGTATGTGAGGGGAGCTGTGTATTGTGTGTGTGTGCGTGTGTGTGTATGTGAGGAGCTGTATGTGTGTGTGTGTGTATTATTATTTATTGACTGTGTGTGTGTGTATGTGTGTGTAGGCTGTGTGTGTGTGTGTGTATGTAGAGCTTCAGCTATTATTATTATTATTGGTAATGTGAGGGAGCTGTGTGTGGCTATTATTATTAGCCCATATGTGAGGGAGCTATTATATTAGTATCTATATGTAAAGGAAACTGTAATGATAATAATAATATTAATGTGTGTAATACGATGAGGAACTGTGTATTATTATTAATACGATGTGAGACTGTGTGTATTAATATTAATAATGGAAATGTGAAACTGTGTGATATAACCGATGTAAGGGCTGTATTGTGTGTGTGTAATGTCGATATGATGTAGGGCTAATAATGTGTGTGTGTGTGTGTAGTAATGTGAGGGTGAGGGCTGTGTGTGTGTGTGTCGATGTGAGGGCTGTGTGTAAAGAACTGTAATATTGATAATGCGATGTGAGGGCTGTGTAGTGTTAATTTTATCACCTATTTTTAATTTAGTCTTAGTCTTGTGACGAAAATGTCCTTTAGTCTTTGTCATATTTAGTCATTCAAATATCATTTTTGTTAGTCAAGTTTTAATTCGACTAAAAGTCTCATCATTTTAGTGTAGTTTTAGTCAAAAGAAAACTAAAGGTATCTTAGTCTTAGTCAGTTTTAGTCAACACATTTTAGTCTTTTTTTTATAACAAATTATTTCTGATTACCATTTGAGTCAAATAGTGTTTCACACATCTCAATTTTTTCCAACAATATTGTGTGTCCACAGGGGCTACTCGTCTGTTATAATTACTCATTCTGATTTTTTGTCAGTCAGTATGTTTACATGCACAGGTAAGTCAAGCTACAGTTATAGCTCGGCTGGGATTTTGACCATAGACAGTACAAGATTTGACTGGACCACTGGTCATATTCGTAGTAGACCAGTGTTTCTCAAAGTGTGGTCGAGGGGATCATTGGTGGTCTGCAAGCTATCCCAAGTGGTCCTTGAAAGCAAGCGTGGTAAAATATAATATAGATGAGTTGTTTGCAATATAACTTGTATGTAAATCCAAACAGTTCTGCAACACTGTCTATGTAAGATATGCCAATTTAAATCATACAGTATGAATCCTCTGACACAATAAGCAAAGTGCAAAGTCAATAAGCAAGGTGGTTCAGTGAGTATGCCTATTGTGTAGACTAATTATAGGCTACTGTTGAAGTAGGTCTAATCTTTTTTTTTTTTTTTAGCTGGGGTTAGTTAGGGGTCCTGAAACTGAAAAAAAGTTTGAGAAACACTGTTGTAGGCCAAACTATTAATGTTACGTACTCGCCTGGCCCCAGATGGCGATATCGCGTAAACAACACATTCCCCAAACAGACTCTCCATCTTAGCCATAGCTAACCTGCTAGCTTAGCTTTCCATATTAGCTTACTTGCTAGCAAACTTTGCATCATCAGTCTAACTAGATGAATAGTTGACATTACATGCTGAACATTTTCGTATGGACATTCTGGGGATGTTAATTTGTATGAGAGAAGCTTCAACTTGCCTGGGTATGTAGCACTGTGGCATAAAGCTTAGGTAGTTAGCTTGCTAACTCTGGCAGAAATCTCCAGTGTTCTTGTTCCATGTAGTTTGGTGTTGCAGCCACAGGGTTGCAGCAGCAGCACGTGAACTAGCCTACAGGAAAGCTGTTAGTATGAACTCATTCGAATATTTTGAAAACATAACAGCTAGATATTCTGTCTTCTCATTTTGTAGACCAGAACATGAAGGGAGATTTTATCTTAGTTTTTTATTTCATACAAAACATTTTAGTCTCGTCTTTTTTCGTCAACAATAATGCATCTTAAGATAGTCTTAGTCAGTGTTTCAGGACATTACTGCCGCCTTGTCATCGCCTTCGTCTTAGTCATGAAAAAAAAAGGATTGGCTTAACATATTTCCTCTTGTCTCGACTGACGAAATTAACACTAGGGCTGTGTGTGTGTGTGTGTCGATGTGAGGGCTTGTGTGTGTGTGTGTGTGTGTGTGTGTGTGGTACCTGCCAGTCGTCCTGAGTGCAACCCTCCATCATCAGCAGGGAGCCGTGGGCCAAGGGGATCCTCAGCCGCTCCACATACGTATAGTCACCATTCTCCTCCTGCGTCACACACACAGATACACACACACATGCGCGCACACAGACACATGCGTGCACACACACACACACAGATACAAACACACACCACACACGCACACAGACACATGCGCGCGTGCACACACACAGACACACAGGATCATCATATCATCTTTCCTGGCAAACACACACTTGTTTAAAGAAGGCTTTGGGATTATGAGCTAAGTAACAGAGGCAATATATTTAAAGTGTATGTGCACCCACATAGGCACACAGAAACACACACACACACACACACACACACACACACAGCCCACGCAATAGACAAAATCAAAACATATGCTACAAAGTTCACACCGAGGGCAAATCGGGTTGTAGCAGCCGTCCCTGCAGAAACAAGCCGTCATCTCTGTGTACTCTGCAGTCCCTCCACCAGATCCGGCCCATCTAGTACGACTCACACACACACACATGCACACACACACACACACACAGATCCGGCCCATCTATTACGACTCACACACACGCACACACACACAGATCCAGCCCATCTAGTACGACTCACACACACACACACACACACACACAGAGATCCGGCCCATCTATTACGACTCACACACACACACACACACACACACACACACACACACACACATAGAGATCCAGCCCATCTATTACGACTCACACACACACACGCAGAGATCCAGCCCATCTATTACGACTCACACACACACACACACACACACACACAGATCCAGCCCATCTATTACGACTGCTCTCTTCTCCAGCACACACACACACACACACACACACACACACACCGGAGGAGGCTGCTTGCGGAGGCTGAAGATGCGCGTGTCGCCTAGGCTGAGCGAGGCGATGGTGGGCCGAGCGCCCAGTGAGGGCTCGTTGTCCGAGTGCCAGGCGATGCTGTCCCTGCCGTCACGGTACATGTTACACAGGAGGGAGTTGAAGGAGCCGCCACTGTGACTCTCAATGGAGGAGCGCAAACCACTCAGCACTGGATGCCACTGCAGGGGAAAGGGGGAGAGAGAGAGAGAGAGAGAGAGAGAGAGAGAGGGAGCGAGAGAGAGAGAGAGAGAGAGAAAGAGAGAGCGAGAGAAATGAGGAAAAACACAGCGTACTGTACGGAGGAGGGCAGAAGGGCAGATCAGGGCACATACGATTAGTATCTGTAGATCAGGGCACATACGATAAGTATCTGTAGATCAGGGCACATAAGATTAGATAAGTATCTGCAGATCAGGGCACATACGATTAGATAAGTATCTGTAGATCAGGGCACATACGATAAGTATCTGCAGATCAGGGCACATACGATAAGTATCTGTAGATCAGGGCACATACGATAAGTATCTGTAGATCAGGGCACATAAGATAAGATAAGTATCTGTAGATCAGGGCACATACGATAAGTATCTGCAGATCAGGGCACATACGATTAGATAAGTATCTGCAGATCAGGGCACATACGATTAGATAAGTATCTGTAGATCAGGGCACATACGATTAGATAAGTATCTGCAGATCAGGGCACATACGATAAGTATCTGTAGATCAGGGCACATAAGATAAGATAGATCAGGCCATTTGGAAGTATTAACATTACATCCTGAAAGTGAATGGGACTCATTTGTACTGATGATAAGCTGCTTTCTCTATTTCAAAAACTGATCTGAATAAGAGGACTGGAGGAGCTGGAGGAGCGTGCAGCACCTCTGCTTTGGCCTGCAGGGTGGAGTTGGAGTAGGTGTATAAGATATATAGGGCACACTACAGCTTTGGCCTGCAGGGTGGATAAGATGTATATAAGATATATATATATACACTACACCTCTGCTTTGGCCTGCAGGGTGGAGTTGGAGTAGGTGTACGGCAGCTCTCCGTACCAGCACGTCAGTCGAGGCTCTTCGTAGGACTCTCCTGCAACAGAGGGTCAGGTAATGGATCAGGGCTCAGCATGTTAACAGCTGTGTGTGTGTGTGTGTGCCGATTGACAGCATGTTAACAGCTGTGTGTGTGCTCCCAGTGTGTGTGTGTGTCGATCGACAGCATGTTAACAGCTGTGTGTGTGTATGTGTGTGGTTTGGTGTGTGTGTGTTTGTCTGTGTATATGAGTTTGACTAAGTGCCTTTCATCCATCAGAAGCAGCACTGGAGGCAAGGCCATCTTGGCCCACTCTTCTCCCAGCAGAGACCAGACCACTGCTCTCTTCACCCTCCAAAGGCCGTGTGCCAGTCTGCCCATGCCAATGAGGAGACTGCAAATAGCCAGCCCCATTTCCCATGCTCTGTATGTGAGCCCTTGGCAGCGTTGAAATGCTCGCGGATCCCAAACATAATCCGCTACCCAAAACCAAGTCCAAAAGAGGTAACAACCCCAAGCACAGACACCTCCCTCCTCCTCATGTGATGGATGATGATGCAGAACAAAAAAGAAAACGATACAAATGAAAACATGGCAGATCTAACAGAACCATTTTTACCTCCAAAGCAAATGTTTGTCTGTGATGTGATGAATTTTGGGCTCTCCAGAAGCCTGGCAGGAACCTTGGTAAAATATGTCAGGCTCTCCCAGAGGGGGTTGACAGACAGAGCTGGAGTGACACTTGACGCTTACAGGGCGGAAAGAGTGACTCAGAGCTGCACTCTTCTTGCTCTCCCTCAGAGCTGCACTCTTCTTGCTCTCCCTCAGAGCTGCACTCTTTTTCTCTCCCTCGTTTGGGCTCTGAAATGTTTCAATGCAGATGACTGACGGCCAACACAGTTGGATGCGTTTACTCTGACTGAAGGCAGGAAATCGGGCCATCATTAGTTTTCAGAATCCATGCATCACGACGGTTTACAAAATGACACATCGTAAGTCCTGGCTCAAACATTCAAAAGCAAATTGATACAGAAGGAGACTCCGTAAAAAAACTCTAGTCTTACATAGAAAGTGCTGCCTATGCCTCTTATTTTTTTATTTGCTCCAAATAGGTCAAAAGTCTACTCGGTGCTGGCTTGATCTGTCACCTTGCTCAATAGGCACCACTTGGGAAAACGAATCATTGAGCAAAGTTCACTAGAGACCCTGGGTTGCATTAACTGATTCTGTCAATTACAAAATGTGAAAGACACATTTCAGTGTTTGTGTTGTGAGCTTGCTAACTGGAGTGCTATATTTCAACAATCTATTGGAAGATTGTTGTAAACACAGTCATCAATCACATTTATGAAGAGTTTCTGATCCAGAGTACAAAACTACAAAGTGAAAAGTTAAGGCAGCTAGTCTGAAGGTGTGTGTCTATCAATTCTTCACATGATCATATTTTATAAAAACGCACAATGTTGCTTTAATTACACAGACAGACAACTTAAGATGCAACCTTTCATTTAGAGAATTGTTGTTTTGCCAATTATAAGAATATTCACACAGCAAATTATGTCAAGGTTCACGCAAAAAGTCTTCTGTTACTTGAACTGAGAGACTGCCAGAACTATGGCATTTACCTACATGAGATTCAATCATCATTACAAACAGTTCAAACAACTACCACCTAGTGAAAGAGGTGAATGCAAAAGTCTGGTGCTTCAATTACCAATATCTTGTGATCGCATGAAATTTGAGATGTAGGATCACGACAACAACCAATGGATGCACGCCAAGACTTACGCAATTGGGCCCTGCAATTGACGCATCATCAAACTATGACTACTGAACAAGACTGCGGACCCTAAAAAGCAGGGCAAAGTGCAAAGTTAGTCTATGAGCAGTTCTCGTGCATGACCTAACGGCATCGTGTAGCGTGAGAGTGCTTTTAGCTGACCCACCACTGTTTGTGCTTAGGATCGTTCTCATTGTATTACATTTGCAAACAGATTTTGCCTAATTATTAAGCAAGCTTTAGTTATACTTTGCCCAGCATTTAAATTAGCGCCTTGAGTTTCACTGACACCCAGGAGATGCAAGCAACAGTTCAGTTGAGTTCAAGACAAAAAAAAGTCAAAGCATCCACAGGTTCCTTGTGAGAGAGGCCCATCCACTGACCTTGCCTGTAGTTGGTCTTCTGTGACCAGGGAAGTTCAGCAAGGAGGGTACTGAACATCCAGTCTGCCTCCTCCTGCTGGAGGAAGTCCGGGAACAGCCGCAGCCTGTGCAGAGACACAGCAGGAACAACACACACGTCGGGAGGCTGGGAGCACAGCAGGAACAACACACACACACACACACACGTCGGGAGGCTGGGAGCACAGCAGGAACAACACACACACACACACGTCGGGAGGCTGGGAGCACAGCCATTGCAGGGCAGAGGAGAGAACCGTGCACCTCACTAACTTCAGCACGGCTCTTTGGCAGGTACAAATGTCCTGGGGCTCAGATGAGGATTGGGATCTATAAACTCTCATAAAGAAAGACGCTGGAGCTCTCCGATGTTCTGGGGCTCAGATGGGGATTGGGATCTATAAACTCTCATAAAGAAAGACGGTGGAGCTCTCTGATGTTCACTTCATCTCCTCTTTATTTACTGGGGCAATGGGACGATGCCTTAATGAGGCTTTTTTGAGGAAAAATAAACTGAGCATTTAAGTGGTCCTGTTCTCTTCCCCAAAGCTCTCAAGAAGTCTCAGGGACAGAAATGACACACTTACCGGGACACTCCTGAGGGGCGGTGACTGATGTCATACACCCCAGCTTTCCTGGGACAGAAAAAGAATAAGAAATGGGGCATAGTTTAGAGTTGGATAAGAATCTGTGCATCTAACTATCAAGAGAGAAATCTGTGTCCGTGTGTGTGTGTGTGTGTGTGTGTGTGTGTGTGTGTGCCTCGGACCATTCATCTGACTGACTTCATACATGGTACTGGTGACAACCCAAGTGAGTGTAGTGTTGACTGTGACGTTTAGATATGAGATGCTAAAGAGGTCATCGAAAGACCTTTTGCAGTGTTGACTGTGACATTTAGATATAAGATGCTAAATATGTCATCGAAAGACCTTTTGCAGCTCTTGACCTCAACAGGATGACAACTGATGCCTGAATGTCGTCAAAGATTATGTTATGTACTTGAAATGAGTGGTCGCAAACATTATGTTATGTACATGAAATGAGTGGTGGTCAAACATTATGTTATGTACATGAAATGAGTGGTCGCAAACTATCGAGTGAAAGTGTTAACCGCTAACTATCCTATGAGTAATTTTCATATTTCGGCCAAAATAGGCTACTTTTTAGCTGTTGATTCTTATGCAGCCTAAGTAAACACTATCACATTAGGCTGCTATCATAGTTAGCGACTATGCTGTTAGGAAACAGCCCATGTAACCAAAGCCTTGTTAAAACACACTACAGAAGTTGAGGTATAACGTTTGTGCTGTCAAAATAGGCTACAGAGTATGCTTACTTGGCTTACTCATTGCTGCATCATTCTGGCCTATAAATTAAAGCCTACGTCTGTAGCCTGGCACATACACGAATCAAGCTTTCCAGTTGTAGTATATCGTAATCTGTAGAAACAATGTGGCTTTGCTGTTCCCTCAATGCCCAAGGGAACAGCAAATTGACACTGTCACTGTGTTTACAAAGTGTAATTTCTTCAGTGTTGTCCCATTAAAAGATATAATAAAATAATTGCAGAAATGTGAGGGGTGTACTCACTTTTGTGAGATACTGTACCTTTAAACTATACTAAGACTTATCCTGAGATCTACACTGAGACTTATTCAGTACGTCTGGTTTCTCCTTGGTCATTAATTATTGGGTAGCTTTAAACTTGGTTTGAACAACATTGAATGTTTGACTTCCAGCTTGCATTGGTTGTTAAGTGTTCATTAGTGTATTCGGAGTATAGAATACTGTAGGTCTATGTAATCTGAATAATCATACTGTAAGTCATTTGTATTTTTTTAAACTAATAAAATGTTTTACACAGCAGCCTTTTTGCATTTACATGCAATGGCAATTTCTTCCTTGGAATTACATTGTTTAGTTATTACATTTATTTGTTGTATAAAAGGACCCATCTACATGCAGTAATATTATACGTATATAAAATTAATAATTTGTTAATTAAAAATGTTGTTATACTGACATTTGCCCTTTAAGATCTGTCATAATTGACCCATCAATCAAACATGTATCAAATCAACCAGCTGCCCCTGCTTTATAAATTCTGCTGCATTCATAAAATAACTGGTCAGATGATTATGGCATCTTTATTCTTTAGAATACAAGGACAAGGACAATTTCTGTATGATGGCCTACTTACTCAATAACTTTCTCCTCAGGAATGTCTCGAATGGGCTGCGTGACATGGAGAGAAGAGATAGACAATGTCTAAGCCATGTCTAAAAGTTTGTTATGTGTTAAAGGCCAGAATAAATCCGTTATTACCTTGGATGGCTGCTGAAATTCATATGTCCGTGGCCCTGCTTTCCATGATGTAGATCCAGAACAGGGACCTGAGGCATAGATCATAGATCACATACCTATATAATCTCACAGTTCATTATAAAACCGTACTGAAGCGTCCAGAGGTGGCTTCTGGCCCTCTGTTTACCTGCGGGGCTGCTGGGTTTGGCAGCTGTTGGTCTGACCGGTGGTTTAGCCCAGCAGCCTTGGACTCTTGCTCGCTGGCGTTTATCTCCCATGAGAGAAACACTGTGGAGAATTCATACTCATTACTTTCACCAAACTTTTTTTAATTCTGAAAATAACAAGGACCTCACATTCTATCAATGTATATAGTACTCTCTGTATAGTACAATCTCTAAGGCAGGTGAATGCTGCCACCCAGAGGCAACATTTAGACATTATGAAGCTCGTCTTCACACATGCTAAGGACATACATCTAAACGGCAGGGTCAGAAAAAAAAACCTTTACACCAATTTAAGCCTTGATTTGCAATAAGCCGACTCCATAATTGTTTTCTTGAATATGCAGACTTTGACTAGTCAGTCAACGTTTCTAAGATAGTTGGGTTATCTGTGACAGGTGCCACTTTCTTACCTGCCAACTATGATTTAAGCTATATGAGCTAGAGTACTGTAAACATGTTTTTTTTTTTATTACCCCCCTCCTAAGGAAGTGGCACATTCTCCTTTTACCTCACCTTTGTTTTCAGTGAAATGTTTCTGTCTGTGTAAGTTTCTCTCACTTCAGTGCTCACAGGGATGTTGAAGATGCAACAGGTTAGGTTAGGGGTTTGCCCAATAACAATATGGATTCATGTGGTTAAAAATATTGTAAAATGCCCTAAACAAAACCTGTCTCTGCGACCTCTCCCTCTTTTTTATTGTCAGAGCCTTGTTGGGGCTTGTTTCAACAGCACACAGGAAGTGTGGAAAGGCTCCTTACCCTGACAGAACAGTAAACGAAACAAAACCAGTCATGACAACAACACACATCAAGGATGCATGTTTATGTGCTGTAGTTGTTCCAAAACGTGTGCTCACCCAAAATCCTTCCCTCCTTGTGCAGCCACTGCGATGGGTAGTCTGGCATTTTTAGGAAAAAGGTGGAAGCTAAAATCGACAGTTTATTTTTTATTTTTTATCAGACATAGGTGGCAACGTGGTCCGCCCTACCGGTGACCGAGTCGTGGACTGCCTGATCACAGAATTTAGTTTACCCACCTTTTTTTAACCACTATGGCCCTGGTTGTTTACAGGGGTAAGCACACAAACATCATGGGTAGGCCTGGGTATTCCATCAACCTCGCTAATGAAGGCGGCGCTTAACAGAAATAGCCTGGCTAGCGTAGACTTTCACTTGGGGCTGAAGCTGTTCCATTAACTCAAGTTAGAGGCATCTTGGCCTCGTTTATTCAAGCGAGGTTGAAGTCAGCTTCATCTCTGCTCGTGCACGAGGTAGAACAGTAGACCAAAACAGTAGATTGACGAAAAGAGGATATATGTCGTAAAATTAAGACAATACTATACGATTTCTGTTCGATTTGGCAAGCGCCATCTACAGGATTTTCATCTTAAGTCATCAAATTTAACATCGAGAGAAAAAATAGATTGCTTACAGTAATTGGAGAATAATGAAAGCATACATTTAAAACAACAATGCTAATGAACTATCGTACTATCTATAGCTTACGTTCTTAGATTAAAAGTGTTCACTCCAAATTATTGTCTAGGTGTAGGTGAAATGAATAAAATAGTATCAACATAATAGCCTATTGTCTCCCATAAGTCCCAACGTGTTTGAAATAAAATTATCTGAAATGCAATGGCTTTCAATTCAATTTATGGCTAGTATTTAATCTGTGTAGCACACAGTTGATTTGACATTCATGAACAATCGTCGACACATGAAGCAGTTTTAATTATTAGCTGCCTAGGCAGGGGTTCCCAAACTTTTCCACTACAAGGCCCCCCAAATACCACTAGGTTCTGGCCAAGGACCCCCTTTATGTGTTATTAAACCTATGGACAATACTACGGCAAATGTAAAAATACATTAAGCTAATCCTACAGTAATAATTATTTTAGCCACAAGCATTTCGCGATGGAGCATACAGTGTGTAAAAATTGCATTTGGGGCTTTCTACTATATAAGAGCTATCACTCTACTATTATTCCCAGTCATTATCATGGAAAATATAATGTTCAGATAAGCGACAAATTATTATAATGCCCTTGTATAACAGCCTCCCCTCATAGTAAGTATAGTAGGTATATTTAAAAAAAAAAATTAAATGTATTTATTTATTGCTTTTATTTTCCCTTCCAACTTGCTGAGGCCCCCCTGGCACCCCCTCACGGCCCCGGCCCCCACTTTGAAAACCACTGGCCTAGGCTACAGAATTATCATTGACTTGCATCAGATATAATATAGCCACTAGCAGCTGTCACTGAACAGCCTACCAAATGTGCATGGCCCTTTATCAGCAGTAGACATATCTTTCATCAAAGATTATAACTAAAAATGCCATTATCAAGGTGATAAACTATGTAGTCTTAATACTTCGTATGCTAAGCTAACCTGCGAACACGCAAGAACGCAATTCCATTCATATGCGGTCTCGCTGCACGTTACACCACCACCGAACCTAAGTGGCGCAGAGTAGCAAGATTCCTAGAACCACACGCATGTGAAGTTAAAACATTTTTAATCGTATACATTCTTTGGAGCTAGTGAATGTGTAAATCCATGCTTGGTGACACTATCGGAAAAAACATTTCTAGGCCTACTTCGATTTTTGAAGTTGTAGGCTACAGGTGACGTCAAAAGCACAGGTTGAGGGTTTTGGAACCATCTGTTTTTGGGATCTCGTTTTCCGACAGATTGTTGTTTTGCAACACAGCTTAATTTAGTGTAATTTCTTTTGACAAAGTTAACCTGCTATACGGAGCAGGTTAGTTACTAGTCACTTGGCATAAATTCCCATAGTTACCAAGCTGGGATTCACGTTAACCTCATTAATGTAACGGGATTCTCACTAAAATTAGCGAGACTTAACGAAATAAGACAGGTTTGGCCTTTAGCGAGGTTGATGGAATACCCTCCTGTACACAGCCAGGTTATTGTATTCCAGCTCAATGAGATTGTAACTTAACTGCAAAGAACACAGTTTATAACGCTAACTTATCAAAATAGGTTGAATTGCTTTAAAATAGCCATCTACACATTAAATGTTAACAAATATATGAATACCTTAGACGTTATTTGTTAGTTACCTAACCTAAGACACCATCCTGACCGCATACAGCAGCGGGGCTAGGCAGAATAACGAGTTTCAACAGTCGCCAGATGTAAAGTTAAGATAGCTTGATGTAACCTACACTTAAAATGTAAGAGTGTTAACACTGTCTCGCCGCAGGACTTACATGTTAACGTGCTTTTGAGCAGATATCTCAATCTCAGACAAGTCGCCAGAAGATTGGTAAGTTGCAGCTTGTCCCAGCGAGTGGTACACTCGAAAATATGTCCCATCGCAAAAAACAACCTGAAAGGTTCCTATGCGATCTTCGTAATGCATTTTAGATAGCTGCCTCTGTTTACCCCCATGTCATTATGCATATGAGGTCCCTCCTAATAACCAGAGAATGTCTAATAATAAGACGGTCTCTGTAATAACTAATGGGATTTCACCTGTTGAAGACTTCTGATTAAGTCCTTTAGGGGCGTTTTCTACCGACAGCGAACCCGTTCTTGAACCGGTTCCTTTCAGAATTCTTTGAACCTTGGTAGTGAACCACCTTTCGGCTCCGATCCCGTTCGCGAACCAACATTTGAACCGGTCGGAGCATTTGGACCAAACAAAACACGGTTCGGAACGTGGCACGTTGGTTCAGAGCTTAAACCAGATAATAGTTGTTTTTTTCCTGCGAACCGGGCGTGTTACTCAGAGGGGAGAAGGCTAAAAGCATGAGTTTTCCATCCATATCAACTGTTGTATGAGTAAACAAAACTAGTCAACTATTAGGCCTACACTGCAGATGTTGACTATCATTTTAAACAGCTAATTTATGCCATTTTTACGGGGCAACTGTTCATATCATTCTTCTGTTCATGCATCTCATTAACGTTTGTTTTGCATAAAAAACCCATTGTTAATGACGCATCCATCATGGTTTAGTTCTGGTGGAAAATTGGGCCTGGTTTATTAGACATTCTCTGGCCTGGTTCAGATAGGGTTCAAATAATTCTTAACGTGACCGGTTCAAATAGGGGTTCGCTGTCGGCGGAAAACGCCTAGGCTTAGATATGAAAAATCTGGAACTAAGGTCATGGGCCTAAATAGTTTTTTTTAACTAGGTTATGTAAGCTAGCCTACGCTAGCCTAGAAATCTAGAGGCGCCCCTAGCGGCAGCCAGGGCTAGTCTAGCAACTCTCCGTTGGCTTGTGAGCTCCAGAAATCGAAACTCAATCAGGCCAATGAAATCGTGTATAGAGTCGATAGGTGGGCTTAACATAATGATTGATGACAGAGTTGCAACGGTTTGGCTTGAATTCCCTGCTACTTGAAAACAAATAAGATGGATGTTGCTGTTGGCGAACAGTGACACGAGTTAAGCTTTTATTAAGTTGGCAAACGTTTGAACTAGCCAACTCCGCTGGTGGGAAACGCATGGGACTCATAGCGCTGCCGCCGTCCTATTGCGTGCAGAGGGAATTTGAAAGACAACGGATTATCCCGCCCCTCAGACTGAGCACTGCAAACGGTGAGTGCCCAGACCCTACATTTTAATGTGGGTCTGGCTTGTCAGGCTAAGCCTACGCATCATGTCTCATTAAATCCCTCGCTCCGCAACTGCTTCCTCACTTTCATCTAACAAAATTCATCTCTCAAGAAAAGTAACAAGGGAGAAGTTGAAAACTTTATTAACAAACAAGATTGTATGTCACATATTTAGCAGTGCATGTTTCTATACAAAATATTCATGAGAAAGCATTGGTTGCAAGTTACCTCTGTGTCAGACTACAAACACTAAATTAGGCCAAAAGCCAGTGGTGAAAATCCAGCCAAACAGGATTGTGCTACACAATAAGATAACGCAGCGCTGAATCCACTCCATTATGGGTTCATTCTTTGGTAGTTGATGGATGCGCTACTTTTAAAATGCAACCAACTGCTCACGGGACAAAGGTCCTGCTCATTGGTCTTCAGATGATAGCTTCATCTTACATTATAATATTGCCATGGTGTTTATCAGCTAAGACTTTTGGTTCCATTAGAAGTAGCCTACATTATGGAAATCAGTGAAACTCACCAATACATTTCCAGCACTTTTTAAATATTCAAACCTAAAAATATAGTAGAAAAAGATGGAAGATCTGAACCGTAAGAATAAACCTTAGGTGGTCTATAGAAAACAAGGCACGTAGTGAGAGGATGTTTTGGTCATGCTATCAAGATTCAGGGCACTAAGGCACAAAAGTAATCCAGGATGTGGGACATAAAACACGGAAAAAATAATGAATACAAACTTTCCGTTGTTCTGAAATCTACATTACTGAACCAACAAGATCACAGTTTGTAAGCCTTTTTGCCATTTGTATACAATTTCCAAAAAAGACCACCCACACACACACACACACACACACACACACGAAAGGAAAACAAATAGTACAAATACAAATATTCAAGCAATATGTATATAAAAAAACCTAGACAGATACAAAAACATGCAAAGTCATTGTACGTATGGATATGGCCAATGGTCTTCCGTGTAAACTAAACAGCAGGGGCTTGTAGTCAAGTCTGGGCCTGAAGTTTTTCTTTGGTCAGCTCAGATCAAATCCGATCGGCTTATCTCAGTTTTCTCCTCCTCAGGTAACCTCCACGCTGAGCCTTGTTCATCCGCGCACCGAGGTAGAGAACCAGTTGGATGGGTGCGAAGACAGCAGACCACCAGCCCTGCAATTTCAAAACAGCATGAATTAAAAAGGAGACATGCTTTACAGACTGCACTGTGCAGTCCTTCAAGTCTGGTTGGTGTTTATTACAGTAGGTGGATTCTTTTCATTGGCTCTCTAAGCATCATGTAGATAGGAAATAAAGGTCCCAACTAAACAGAAATTATGTAGATAGATAGATAGAGACACACTTTATTGATCCCTAAGGGGAAATTCAAGACCTACCATAAACGCGTGGGGGAAATAACCATTGGTTTGATCTTCCAGTCCGACGGTTTGCACCTCAGCAGCGACATAACGATCAGGAGTGGGCTTGTCCAGGGTGGGCTTCCTGATCTTGGTCATCTTGGTGGCCACAAAGAAGGGGAGAACACTCTGTGGGGACAAGCAGACAGAAATTTATTTATAATAATAATAATAATAATAATAAAAAATTATTAATGACTAGGCTGGCTAGGCTAAGTCTGTAAGAATGTGATTCATGTTAATAAATACTATGGAAATAGTCATTTGACGAATTTACCTGGATAATGATGCCCTTGCACTTGTACTCAGTATGGAGTCCACGAGAGAAAAAGTCCACAAAGGCCTAAAGAAGAATCGTAAACGTGTCTGTTAAACTACCATCAGATAAAACGTGTCTGTTAAACTACCATCAGATAAGACACAAACAAATAAGCAGGCCCACAAGTACGACTGAAGACAGCAGAGGTTGGGCACTTGCCTTGGAGGCGGAGTACACAGTCAGCAGTGGAACAGGATACATGCCACTGGCTGAGGAGATGTTCAGAATCACACCTTTGGACCTAGAACAGACAGCAAATCCTTTAGAACCTTTCAGAATCACACCTTTGGACAGACCTTTAGAACCTGTGTTCTTTGTTATGGTTTGAATGTGGCCTTAACTATTCAGGACCCACAAAATGCAGCCCTGGCAGCAATGAAGTGCTTTTGTGCATATACACACAGACACCATAGACCAATCATGGTTGCTTGGTGTGTTGCCATGGCACCAGCTTTGTCATGCAGTGGCCCTGCAGCTGTGCTGATGTGCTTGTGTGAGGGGCTGGGGAGGCAAGGACTGCTCCCATTACCACCACATTTGTTAGCCTCTCCTATTGGTTTGATGTGGGACTCACTCCCCAGCCAATGAAAAGACTACATTTTGTACATCCCCCACACACATATTCTAAGTAGATGCTTTTCAATTCACACAATGAGGTGGTGGTGGTGGGGAACACCCTCACATGCGCACCAACACACGTGCCAACGCCACTTCTATATGGCTTCAAGGAAGGCCAGTTCCTACACCACTCTGCAGCACACTCAGAAGGCCAGTTCCTACTGTACAGCACTCTGCAGCTGCCAGCTCAAGTGTTTCAGTCACAACTAGTCAAGACAACTGGTACAAGTACTTAGTCTGGAGCATTGCATGCATAATCCAAAACTAATCTGAGAAGTGGCCTAAATGACCCATTATGGAGGAGAACTTCATGGCTTCAACACTGTTCAATGCCCTCTAGGTACTGTAGCACAACGAAGTTAAATCCAAGCTTGCACCTGCATAATACTATATACATACTATACAAGCGATGACTGTCTGCTTACCTCTGAACCATTCTGGGCAGCACCAAACGAGTCATCTATATGGGAAACACAACATAAGACAAAATCAGCACAGGAGCATGTCACATGAAGCGTTGTGCTACATACTACAGTCCTGCTGGACTTCACTGACTGAATTTGTTCATTGACAGAATTCAACTGTTTGGCGTCATGCTTGTATGGGTGGTGGTGGTGGTGGTGATGGGGCACTTGGTAGAAGTACGAGCGAGCGATTGAAAAGAGGGTGTGTGTGAGAGAGAGAGGGAGGGAGAGAGAGGAGATTGAAAAGAGGGTGTGGGAGAGAAGGTAGTGCGTAGGTGGTGAGAGCAGACAGCGTATGGTGTAGTTTAGTGTTGCTCTGGGAACAACATGAAAACTGCAGGTACATCACCAACAGAGAAAGGATGGTGTATGAATGTGTTGGTCTGTTTTCTGGACTAACTATAATACATATACAACCTGTCGCTTACTTAGAAAACAGAGCTACATATAAATATAAAAGGCAGCCTTAAAACAAATTGCACACTTAACAGAGAAGTGCATTTCGTTTGACTAATTAATATAATAGCAGTTGATTTCCAGTTTTCATGGATCCGTTCAGGTCTCAGGGAGATAAACTCAGAAGATTGCAAATATGATGGTTCTTACATGACACACGGAGGTGATGTTGACATTGATCATTGTAGTGATGAACTAAAACAAATGAAACAAAGAGAAGGGTTAATTACAAAGAGGTCAGTCAGTCACAGTGAATTCCGCCAACTGCCTCTTGCTTAATTGTAATACTAAACAGGCCCTGATGCAGTGTAACTCACGTTTTCCAAGTCAGGTATATTCAGGTAAAACTCTGGGTAGGAGTAAGAGATTCCAACATTGTTCACTGCGAAGAAACACAAATAGAAAAACAAAGTGTTACTATCACAGTGCTTTACAGCTCTCAGTGACTGTTCCCCTCATCACCAGAAGGGGGCAGTAGAAAAAGAATGAGGGCTTCCCTGAGACAAGCATTAAATCAAAGTTTATTTTATCTACAAATATAGCCATTAAAAAAACTACGGCAAAATAGATTTCAAAAACTACAGAAATAATTAACATTAAATGAGCACAATGCTTCACTGACTTCATTACCACACACATAATTCATCAAATGTTACGTGGAAGAAAAAAAAAAAAAGCCATCCAACTTGTTTCACTCGAAAGCTAACCAAATACCAAGGGAACACAAAACAGGTGTGTTTGGGGCAGCCGGGGGTTGGGGGGTTGTGCAGTGAACATTACGTTTGCGGATAACGCATATTTTGAGAAATACCGATAAGGAGCATATTTTCACACCGATAAGGAGCCTACACACAAAGCGCCAAGCATGTGTGAGTTAAGACAAGAGACACAGTGGAGCTCACATGAGGAGGAGGAACACACGCTGGCAGCACTGTACAAGAATGAGGTCATCAACTCACCCAGAACTCCAATTTCCAGCCCTTCCAGTCCGGCTTCAATCTTTGGGTAGATGTCCGCCCCTCCAAAGTCCACAGCTATGGTCTTGGTCTCCACCTTGTACATGCTCTCTGTTGGATTAAAGACACATCTCAATGTGGCAGAATGGCTTAAATCATAGTCTACAACCATTCACTAATTGATTTGAGATGTAAGATGTATATAGAACCAACATACAAGTGTGTCTGTGTGAGAGTTACAGCAAGCGAGAGAGAGAGAGAAAGAACAATGAACACATTGTCAACTTCAAACCTGCGACATGATCTCTTTAGGAGTTTCATGACTTTGGCATGTATGATTTGGCATGAGAGTACATCCCTTCACGCCCTGAGAATATGACCTCAGTAGCTGCCAACAAATTTGAGTACCTCTACACACACAGGCTGGTAACAACGGAGCTAGCAAACAAGATCAATTTCTCCCAGCAGGGGGAGCTGTATACCACAGAATGCAGCTTCCGACACACCTCCCCTCCCGCCTTTTGCCGCGCCTGCTGCAATTACAATTTATTGTCCAAAGACTCGTTTGCCGGCAGCGCTCTGGGGTGAATTATGGGAGGAAAATTCCTCCAATGTGCTACGAGCAAAGACTGCTTGTGCCAGTGCAGAAGTGATCGCTCACTAAAGGGGACATTACAGCAAGCTCCATACCCACCCCATGAAGGACAGGCTTGGTGATAAAGAAAGGAGGAGAGGTCAACTCGAAAATTCAGCCACAAAGTCTACTGGTCAAATGAAAGGAGAGGGGGGTTCTTTGAGCGGCGGCATGGTCACCTCACCCTCGCCCCCACCCGTCCTTCCTCGTCTGTCCCCGAGTGGTCAGGCTGAGCGCATGATGGGAGTGCCAGGGTTGGCACAGAGAACTCTGGCTCGTGAGGACCCATACCACCCCAACCCCCCCCCGCCGGGCTTCCAGCACGACTGTGGCAGAGCAGCACTCTGGGTAATTGCAGAGCCCCAGTCCAGCCATGCAATGCAGTCACAGCCATTGTGTGGTTACATTGCTGAAGGATTGTGTGTGTGTCGCAAACACAGGAGCTAGTCAAAAGCAACAGGATTGACTCTAAAGGCCCCACTCCCTAGTGGAGGATGAAGCGGAGCAGGAAGAGCCTGCTGAGGGTCATGTAGGGGGGAGAGAGAGAAAGAGAAACCTAGGCTGAATGTTGGCCTGGTTATGTGATGGGCATACGCAGTCCCCCCCCCATATGCGCTCAGGGCCCACATCTCTCCATGACGACAGACGTCATTTGAAAGAGTTCCAGGCTCTTACCACGGGAGGGTGAGGGGGTGAAGGAACAAACAAACATTTGATAAAAACAAAAAACAAAAATCATTCTTCAGGTGTAATTTAGAGGCACACACACACACAGCGAATACATGGAGAAGTAAATCAGCCATCCAACAATGCCAGTACGTCTCAGTGCATGTTCACCAACACGACATGCCATTGCCAACAGGATGTTCAATATCAATGCCCAGTCCTCAGCGTCCCGTCAAAGAGGAAACCAGGGACTGCAAAACCACAGCAGAGGACAGCCTTCATGGTGACCGTCTTCCACCTTCAGAATAGAACATACGCACCGAGGTCAAGGACTTACTGAGTGATTGGGAGACGTCATCTAGTCTCTCCTGGGAACGACTTATGAGCATCAAGGCAAAACCTCTGCGAGCAAGCTGTAAAAAAAAAAAAAAAAAAAAAACAGAAAGACAGCGTTTTAACAACGCTTTAACAGTGTTTTAACCTAAAGGCTTTGTCTGTCTTGACTTGAACTCGAGCCCTTACGGTCCCTTGTTAAATTACAATGGGAGATGGAGCATGTGGGAGATGGAGCATGTGGGAGATGGAGCATGTGGGAGATGGAAGATTGTTAAATGACAATGGTAGATTGAGAGCAACACGTGAACGTTACTGGTCTTTTGTGAGGGAGAGAGTGAACAGAGTGCACAATGTGTTAATACATGTGTGGTGTATTTAAGTGTGTGTTTGCATAGGGGGTGTGTGCTTGTGTGAGTGTGTGTGTATGCATGCATGTGCATGTGTATGTGCGTCACTCAGTGTATTAGAGGCAGCCGTGCGAGGGCTCCTCTTTCACACTAATACTCTAAAGACTCCCTGGCCTGGTCTCGTCCTCACACACACTAGTACTCTAAAGGCTCCCTTTAGAGTGGCCTGGTCTCGTTCGTACGCACACACACACACACACACACTAATACTCTAAAGACTCCCTGGCCTGGTCTCTCGTCCTCACACACACACGGCTCCCTGCCCTGGTCTCTCGTCCTCACTCACACAGATGAGTCACTGCGCTTCTGAGGGAAGAAAAGAAGCCTGGGCCGCGGGACTCACCTCCTCAGCGTAGGATTTCCCAATGCCGTCCGTGGCGCCAGTCACAACTGGAAAAAAGGCAGAAGCAGTGGAGGTCAGTCAAAGTTCCGCATCCTCATCTTACGACAAACGCATTCATTTTTTAGATTTATCTAGCATTTACAGAATGTTGGAGTCAACCCCAACACAAAGCATTCAAATTCTGCACAATTAAGTGCAGAGAAGAATCTGTGTAGAAAGACAGACCAAAGAGATTCAAAAAGTCAGGTAAGATCCAAGCCCCATATCGGAAAGAATCGCAAACCACTTGCACAAAAAGCTCACTGAGGTAACTATTCATACTGATCAAGTGTTATAATGTATAGAGCAAGTTCCTCTGGCTCCAGGATAGCACATTGTGAAGACGGGTAGATTTAAGCATCTGATGCTAATGCATATTTGGTACACTTGTTAAATATAAGCAACGGTCAAAACAGACCGTTACAGTACATCACTGGGCAAACAGTAAACCTCCATCCCATGCATTACCCCTACTGCCCCATGCATTACCCCCCACACACACACACTGCCCCATGTATTACTACCCACACACTGCCCCATGTATTACTACCCACACACTGCCCCATGCATTACCCCTACTGCCCCATGCATTACCCTACTGCCCCACATTGCCCCACTGCCCCATGCATTACCCCACCCACTGAATTACCCCTACTGCCCCATGCATTACTGCCCACCCCTGGGCTCAGTTCAACTGTGTGCTATGCCAAGTGTGGTAGTTTGTTTTAAACACTGCTGGTAACGTGGCCAAAGACAAATGCATTACGTTAGTTCTCAGCACAAACTAGTCATTCATGTCAGCAAAGCCACTTTTACAGAAGTGCTGAGGAGGGGGTGGTGAGGGGGGGGTGCTGAGGGGGGTGCTAAGGGCTTCTATAAATAGAAGAGGAGAGAGAGCTGAGAGAGATGCAAGGCTGTGATTAGGGGTGGGGACAGAAGAGACATGCTCACTATTCTACCCTGAGGATGGGGACAGAACAGAGACATGCTCACTATTCTACCCTTTCTGAGCAGAAGACTGGCTTTGGTAGAGAATGATAATTGATTCTGGTCTTTCACAGCAGAAAGAGAGAGATTAGTCCCTTAACCATCCAGAAGCACTTTTGCTGCTGAGGAGGGTCAATGGATGGAATCCCCAACATGGACTCTCCAGCCACCCAATGAAGACAAAAATAAATACTACACAGATGTGTTGGGCAGAGATGGACACCCTCCAGGTCCTCTAACTCATGTCCGATAGCATTCAGTCCACCAAGTCCACCAGTGATCAGTAAGAGTCCGAGACTGTCGGACTCAAACACAACCTCTCTACATTTTTTTTCTAATAAAGGAAAAACTAATTTGATGGATGGGTGCCTGCCCTCTCCTACACCCCAGGACACTCGGTCCAGGAAACACTGTTGCCTCGAGAGCGCGCTGAACTAGGACTCGAGCAGCAGACGTGACATCCAATTACAACACACATTCCAAAATAATATGAGCGCATACCACAGCATGCGATGTCTTGACAGCCACTGACAACTAGTGACAGGAAGATGTATATGGCATTTGAAGAGGGCCAAAGCCACATCTGTTCTCTAGCACATACACCTGAGAATGTCTGTGTTGGGTGGGGCGCCTTATGCCACTCTGCCTTAGCTAGTCATGCATGCAAGCACGTAGCTGACACCTGGACAGGTTCTTTTGGCTGTGAGCTCTTTGTGTGACAGCAGGTTCACAAGGTCAGAGTTCGAGCAGATTTAATCTAAGCAGGTGAAAAAGACGACATGAACGAGAAGATCTTCATGCAGGCCCCAGCTTCTAGAACTTTTGAAAAGGCCCCCCATGAAGGTAACAACTTACCAGGCTGCGTTGATGAACAGCCAGACTCAATACATCAGCACTGTGCTGTACTATAGCTGAGAAAATAATATGTTCTCATTTCTAATTCCAAAAATACTGGTTGCTATAGGTAATAAATCTGATGAAAGCAAGGCATCCCACACCAATCACAAACACGCTCCCAGCAGGGGTCAATTCCCACTCACGTGAGTGGAGCATTACGTCAGCCACCAGTTACGCAAGCACATACACACGTCAATCACACCAAAGTGACGGACGCTCCACAGAAGTGTCTGAGCACACATGGTGTGTGTGTGTGTATGGGGAGGGGGGGACGGGGGGTATGGGTGGTGGTTAAGAAATCAGCAATAATGCCAGGCGTTTTAAATCATCTTCCAGTAATCACATAGTGCATGGGAGAGAGAAGACAAAAGAAATGGAATTGTGGGAAACTGCAAGGCAAGAACGCCCTGTTCAGAAACACCAACACCCCCCACCACTGCAGATGCAAGCGGCCCAAAAAAAATCCCCAGGCTAAAAAAAGCTGCAGTTGGGCTAAAAATAGCAGCCTCGTCTGGGGCCACCTCAGCACCTGAATACTAACAAGACGCTCACTCACCCTCCTCCTCACTCTGCAACCCTCACAAGCCCAGAGCCCCAGCCAGCATTGCCTGTCCCCCCTCACAAGCCCAGCGCCCCAGCCAGCATTGCCTGCCCCCCCCCCGCATGTGTCTGTGGGGGTTACGCGGTCATGAACTCTCCCACTTTACTGGCTGCATTAGGATTCCATTCAGTGAATACCCATTCACTATTGAAAACTCAAAAATAGCTGTCCAGCATTGCCCTTCTTTGCAGGCTGTGGACTACAACTTAAAAAAAAAAAAAAAAGTGAATCTTTCCAATAGGGTGCCAACGTACCCCCCCTCTTATCCAATCAGAGTTGGATGTGGCGACAGCAGCAACTGCAGTCCTTGTGTGCTCCACGAATGCAGCGTTATGTAATCTGTCGCATCCCTTTCTCCCTGCGCTCTCTTCCTCTTGTGAATGAACCCTCCCTCCCCCTGTGCCAGGGCAGAAGCAAACACACACACACACACACACGGCAGCTTTAAATAGTACATGCAGTCACATGGCCAAAATCAAAAGTACAAACCAGATCCGCAAGACCAAAATAGCTTTCTATATCAGGATGAAAACTAGAGGTATAGATATATTTATACACTCTAACACTAACACACACACTAGGGAGGTGTGTGGGGGTATAGATATATTCATACACACAGACAAGCAGAAAAAGGTTTTTTGCACCCGATGACCTAAGATCTAATCTGCCTACGTTCTGAAATATTTTAGGTTAATAGTCAAGTTAACGTCCAGTCGAAAAACTGGATATTCCAACTGTTCAGAGAGAAATCAAGGGCAAAATATGAAGACTGTGGATCCAAAATGCTATATCTCCATTTTTAAAAACACTAAAAAGGTCAGGCTATTTAATTGTGTATTTCAGGTAATATCAATCAAATTGCAGTGGAGTACAGATGAATCAAATAGCAATACCCAATTACGGTTCTACTGAACTTCTACTGAACCAAAATGTAAAACCAATATTTATGAAAATTCATTAAAATTATATTCAGTGACATTAGAAAAACGAGCTGTTGATGGTCATCTATTCAACCAAGTAGTCAAGCCAAGACCTGACAGAGTACTTAAACTAAGAGAAAGACATGAGGAACAAAAAAAAAAAAAAAAAGCTTGCCTCTACCTAAGGCTGTGCATCAATCTAGTGATCCACTGGACATGTACACTCTAGTACATACACTGCCATGTATTTTACAGACAATATAAAACATGACCGTGTCTACAGGGCCATATTAGGCAACACAGTGTGTGAATTACATCTCTAAAAGCAACATTTGAGACACTCTTAGTCTGACTTAAATGTAGTAGCCCTGTATAGGACATCAACTGGTAGCCTACGCACTAGCTCTCTCCAGCAAAGGCAAAATCTTCACAATTCTTAATACATGTCCTAATATTTTTTAAGAATTAGCCCAGATAAGCTACAAATAAATGGCATCCTAAAAGTGCAAGTGAGACTGGAATAGAGTGCATGAGCTCAAAGTGCAAACACAAACACTTCCAAAGGGACTCAGCAGACGGGATATTTCCTTTTTCTAAATAAATAAATAAAATGTGGAGTCGTGACAGAAGAGAAGGAGGAGGAGGGGGTACGGGGAGGGCAGGGAATGAAGGGATGGGGAGAGAGAGAGAGAGCGCAAGAGAGAGAGGAGAGAGCGAGCGAGCGACTCCAAGAAGGAGCATGGGTTATGTCTCCAATTGTACAGATTCTATTTTACCCATCAGCCTCAGCTGCAGCACGTGTCAGAGAGTGTGTTCCATCACATGAATGCCAGCGTTTCCCTCCCACTCAAGCCCCTTAGACACACACACACACACACTAGAACAGAAGAGATAATCACAGCCAGTCACCATTCACAGGCATGCCACATTCACAAGCAAGGAAACTCTGAATAAGGGCTCATCCCTATGTAACAGTGCAATGAATATGCAATACAGCTCATTCTAATATGCATTTCCCCCACAGCAAATGATGTATGTAGAGCTTTTAAAATGAAGTGATTTAATTTTTACAGACAAATGGCTTTACATCAAATCATACCTTCATCTGTAATGCATTAACTTCATTGAATTTTTGCAAATAGCCAACACCATGATTTAACTGAATGAATTCTACAGCACCATAGAAAGACCTAAAGAGCTATTAATGAACTGTTCCTGCAAAGCAAAGCCATTTCCTCAGACTAAATGTGCTCTGTTCTCCTGGGTAACACACTGTCCAACTAAACCCAATGTGACGGGCATCTGCTCAGACAAGCCCTGGCGCTATTACGCAACGAGGATGCTGTTGGTCCGGGAGGAAGACAGGGAGAGGGTGAGAAAGACAACTCAGTTCATAAGCAATGCATCTGCTTCTCAAAGAAGGTTTATACAATCCCACACCCACAGTCCAATCCCACACCCACAGAAAGGTAATTATTTGAATCATATTAGAATTTTGGTTACAAATGTAAGATATGATAATATGACAACTGTCTTGAGGTCCAGCACAAAGTGGTTTATTGGTGAAAGTAATAACGATAAAAAATCATTTTCGGATGTAGGCTATACCCTGCAGCGTCCAAATGCCCACAGCACAGAATAGCCCTTGAAAAATCCTCTTCCAATGTAATACTCGCGTTAGGCACAAGGGGTCTCCATCACACATTCAACGCCACGACCCAGAGTGGTTTTACGTCAGAATAATAATTGAAAAAGCAGCCTCCGATGTCTGTCTCCAAGTAACTTCTGAGGCAGACAGGGGCAGAATGGAGCAGGAAGAAAACCAAATCAAAAATCCATCACCTTCCCGTATAAGGCCCTATTCTGGTGTCGCAAACGACGGAACTTGTTGGTCTGGTTGCTCCTCGTGCATGCATGTTGCAATGGAGTAACACGATCATCGGTCTTCTAACCCACACCCTGCCATCTATGAAATACTAATCACCAATCGAACCCAATTGGAACTACATTACAAGTTAAATGTATCTTAGTGTTGGTCTCTACCGGTGGGCTAGATGGCGACGTGTATGATGAAAAGCATAATAAATCAGCACAGGAGTAAATTCATTGTGCAACTTTTGTAAGATAAAACAAAAGACCAGTTTAAAATATTTGTCTTAACTGTCTAACATTATTGCGCAACTATGCTGAAGTTGTATTTCAAGAATGTCAGGACTAAAAACTAGTTCTCCAAGATGAGGCACTGAGTCAAATAGAACACTTGGGATTACACTCATTGTAAGTGAATGTGGCGGAGACGAGTCAGACAGGTCCTGAGTTCAGTCGGTTTCAAGGAGTGGCGCACGAACTCACCACACCGCACGACAAGTTGTCTAAAAGACACATGTACGAACCGAGCACGAAAGAAGTCGTTTTAAGAAGCCGAGTCTGCCTTAGCCATGTCATGTTTAGGTTTAAGCATCTTCCGCCCATTGCGACAAACAATTCAACCAGTGTTTCATGCGCATGTGCAATGACAAAGCACTGAAATGATTTGGGCTATCGTCATCTGCGTGAAATTTGTCAGTTTTCCTTTGGAGCATTATATCTACCTGGAAATGTAGCCTAGTCACCTACATGCACTCCATCTATGCGACACACCAGTCATCCTTCGCTAACTGCACGTGGTAACGATGAAGACTGCATACCGATGCAGGTGCGTGTATACCGATCACAACTGCGTCATCTTGAATAACAGTCTCACACAATGAACATTCAGTTGTAATAAATCAGTTGCCATTAAGGGTCCCTAATGGTATTTAGAAGGATTGAGAAAAGACAGCAGAATGTGTTCAAACAGAACCGCCGAATTGTCTGGCAGAGCAGGACACCGAGGCTTCTGGTCTCGTTGGTGGAGAGACGCAGTGTCAGACTGAGCAGAGAGAACTGGAGAACTGGGTCAGACTAGGCCGGGGATATGGCTCCGCGTTTTTTTTTTTTTCATGACGTTGGTACAATTATTACCGATAACTCCCAGGACTAGTGGAATAGCTCTCGACAAATAAAACTGAATATTTGAAACACAAATCGTATTTACCCTAGTCGTGAATTTTAATTATATTCATTGCTATATTATACTTAATTGTTCGCATTAAATGCTTAATTGAGAGTGTGGATCTTTAGAAAACAATTAACTTCATATTTCGTCATTTATAGTAGGCTATATGTTTAAGTAGATTAATGTTATACGTATTGGTTACTTAAGTCTTCTGCCAGTGCACATAACTTAATTGGTCATCATGGTGTCTAACTCACTCATTTTTTTTTCTATATTATGTGGTTAGCTCTGGCTGGGTGCTCACCTAGATATTACAGGTCATCAAATTTGCGCATAAATGTGTTCACTTATGGCGCAGTCATTCACTCACTAGCCTCCCTACCCGGAACGCTGCTTCTAGCAGTCTATCATCACTTCTAGCCACAGCCAAAACAGCGCCCAGTTCAATCCATAATAGCCTAAATGCACATAAACATATTCATTTCAATCAATTATACAACTACGCTACTTTACAGTGGTGTCATTCAAAGGAACGATTCAGATGAATTGTTAACTGCGTATGTCACTCCAGAGAGATTTGACAACTTATGTTATCCACATTGCAATTTATAAGTGCTAGTTCAACCAGTCGTCACCTAATGGCGACGGCTCAATGGAACGAATCACCTCGGCTACTGCTGCTACAGCGTTTGAGAATAAAGCTAGTAGGCTGTTTGAAATAACCTGGTGAATCATCATTATCTTGAGAATGAACTTAGAAGTCTGTGGGTCCTTCTACAGTGAAAAGATGTTGACCTTTTGTTGGAGGTGAAAATTCAAAGACCAACTCACCTGCCCATTTTCCCAATTTAGGAGAAAGTAAATCTCCGTTCCCAATAACCCATATCCGAATGCCGGTGATAAGTTTATAGAGCAGCCACAGCAAGAATGAGGTCGTGGTAAATGCACCGACCCAGTAAAACGGCGTTTCGGCAGAATGAAGCAAGTCCAACGCCATGAGAGCGAATGTCTTTGTGCGTGAAGTGACCCAAAATACGGCAATATGCACTAATGTAGAGCAACAAACGTGCGAGCCCTTTATAAGCAGGTTGTAGCTTCACACTCCCACAACTCCCCCAACACACCAGACTATCCAGATTTATGTGCACGCCCCCCACCTACTCTATACACTCCCGGTCAGCCCTCTTCTATTGTTGGTTGGGTGCCGGTTCTGTCTGCCAATAAGTACGTCCCTTTCATTGGTGAATAGCTCTGCCAGTCAGAAAAATTCCATTCTCATTCATTCCATTTTCTGTTCGAAAGAGGTTGGGCCAGTTTCGATAGCGGGTGATAGGGGATTGGCTAATCATTACGGCAGCCTCTCTGCAGGCCTTTCATTGGCTCTTATTCAGAACAGGTTTTTCTGTTTCAGTCAGGATTACGAAACACTCCAAGCCCACGCTTGCCAAAGCGGCGCACACCACTTTATGAATGGAGGGTCGCTCCAATTGGCTAAAACAAAAACTATCATCCCACCTTCATGGGTGCTTCTGGAGAGACGCTATTTGTTTGACGAAATGTCAGTTTGGCTAAGGCAAATTGTTATTCTGCAGAACAAATTAATTAATCAAACGAAAATATGTATAGGCCTATTAAGCTAATTACGCTTAGTGTGATTAGTAGTGTTTATAGGACTGTGCGTTTTATGGTTAAGATAAATACTAGCCAAACCTTAGGTTCAAGGAAAATTTCTATCGTGTAGCAGGTGTGCGAAATGAACTACAGCTCCCAGACTCCAATGGCAGCACTCGCGAGAACACATCGTATACGTTCACAAACACGGAAGAAGACCCATGATTATGTAAACATCAAGGCAGATGGCAGAGAGCCTCTATTCCTCGGCATGACACTGATATGAAACGCAGAGCTCACTACATTGATCAACACATAGAAATCTCTTTATGACGCATACATAAGCAAAATGCGTTGTATTTTGACTAACCGGAGATATTTTACAGAAAGAGATAGGGAGGACTACAGGCTTGCAATGATGACAGTGTCTTAGTCTGTAGGCTTGATATTACATGCATTCCTACTGTCGCCATTCTTGCTTCATTTACGGAACAGACCTGTAACTAAACGTAAATACCAACCAAACGATATATAGTTATGGACATTTGGTATAAGTAAATAGTTATGGGAGGTTCTCTGAGTACAGGAAACATTTTATTTTGAGGAAATCTGGCATAAACATTATAGTTTAAACGAGAGAATGTAGATGTGAACCACCATCTCAGAGGAGTATTCCCTGCAACAGACCCAAATTACTTGAGTTTTGACGTGAAATGTGCGACTGACAAACACCCCCTTTCTTGCATTTTATTCTTTACATAGCCTTACTCACATGGACATTGTACCTCACACAATCACACGGGTAATCTGAAAAAATATATGATTCGCAATGTGATGACTTTGTGTGCAGCTTTTCTTATTAAAGTGTAAAGACAGAGGACACAACTCGAGAGAAATTCAGAATTTTCAGATATGAGAGATCATAAAGTTTATTAAAGTTAAAACACATCAA
Organism: Alosa alosa; assembly: GCF_017589495.1. Taxonomy (NCBI): domain Eukaryota; kingdom Metazoa; phylum Chordata; class Actinopteri; order Clupeiformes; family Clupeidae; genus Alosa; species Alosa alosa. The sequence continues at coordinate 33,560,792 of NC_063199.1, read as the reverse complement.
ACAAATAAATGCAGCATGCCACAGTCAAACATTTATGATGGGGGTTATACTTGCTATGCACCATCGACAAATTCTATACTAAACAAACTGCTCTAAATTACTGAATACACCAGCCGAGACTAAAACCTATTCATGCATTTCATGGAAGCAACTTACTAATTCCCTTTCATTTCATTGGATAGAATTTGTAACATTTCAATGTCGGTTTTAAAATATATCCTAGTCTATACCATTACAAATCTACAAAACCATTTTAAAATAGTTCGAGCCTTTTACAATGTATTGCACTTCCGTATGCACCAACATCAACTTTAGGCTACCACCTGTGATCCTTTGAGGGGAAACAAGCAGGCACTATGAACGTTTGTTCCACAGAACCTATAAAGAGACTCATATCAGTGAGAAAAACTGCATCACGAGAAAAAAATCACATGAAAACAAACATTTAAATTAAAGAATATTTACTCCAGAACATGTTTGACTTCCTTTGCCTAAGACTGCCGTAACATTGACCCTTTGTGTGTTACATTTCACAAATTGCAAATCTATTCACAAACTGCAAATCTTTTCTGGACATCTCTAGATTTTTTCGTGTGGACAGGTTTCTTTCTCTCTCTCTCTCTCTGCATGTGTGTGCGTGTGCGTGTGCACTGTACTTGCTTTGTCCTCACAGGATGAAAGGACAGACCGTCTGTAAATGGACACTTTGTCTCGGTTGGTCTTGTATCTCTCCCTTAGTGGCCATCATGTTGTGACTGCAAGAAATTAACAAAAGTAAATATTTATTTAGACCTCTGAACATCAACAATAAGTTAACACACACACATACACACACACATACAGAGTTATACTCTCTACACAGTTACAGCTGTCTGTTTGGATACACACACACAATCACACAACCACCAAGACACACATACACCCACCCACACAGAAAACAGGGCATTTGATCATGTGCACACAGACACACACACACACACACACACACACACACACACACACACACACACACACAAACACACACACTCACACACAGACTTACTGTCATTCACATTATAGTTTTCTTTGATACATACACAGCCAAACATACATACACAGCCACCTCAGTTTACGTACATGGTTACACCTTTTTTATTTGTCTTTCTCTCTCTCTCACACACACACACACACAGGCTTACTTTTGTTCAGCTTACATCTTCCTTTGATGTTAAAGCATACATACACAGTTTCCTAGGTTTACATATATGCTGCCACACCTCTATATTTGTCTTTCTCTGTTTCACACACACAACCACACATACAAATGCACGTGCGCGCGCACACACACACACACACACACACACACACACACACACGCACACACATAGAGAGAGAGAGTAATACATTTGAAGATATGTCAAGATACATGGTTGGTATATCTTTCCTTATATAAAATATTTATCTAGTTTTTTTAATTTACCTGAAGTCTAGGATATGTGTGAAACATCATTATAAAAAATGTATAGATGCTTGTAACCCTTCCCTTTGTTTTTTCAAAAATAAATAAAAATGAAAATAAATTAAAATTATATAAGAGTACATTCAGATGAACTGTTTAACTAAGCCTGACCTGCTCAATATTTCTTCTGCAACAGCAGTATTTTTTTTTCACCTGGACTGTGTCGACGTGCCTCATTTAAAGTCTCCTCATTTCTCTGATACTGAAACCATTTTTGTATTCATAATAAACAAACTACACATTTCCATCACAGAAACCCTCATTCAGAACACACAAAGACTTCAGAACACACACAATCCATTCCAAATCTAAAACAGTCAGTAACATGTCACTCACAAGGCTTTCCTGTCTGTGCCTGTGATGTGGCGTCTCTACAGCTATTTCCATAATTTGACGTATCGAAAAACACATGCCAGACCTTTTTCAAGAGTATTTTTGCAGTGCACAAAAGTCAAGCCACCCACACACACACACACACACACACACAGTAATCCACATTTTTGTTCACTGTTTACCAACCAGCCTTAATAACCCACAGCAATAAGACATCCTCTGCTCAATACTTATGGTCTACCACACACATACACACACAAAGGTATTCTCAATGTAAATATACTCTCTTTGTAGAGACACTGTCCATGTAGTCTCTTTAGAGCAGAAATGTAAAGACACAAGTGCTGTACCCTCAACTATAGCTATATTCTACATGATCTGTCAAGGCTCCCCGTACACTGTGGGGTACATACATGCACCATGTTGCACACAGGTCATCTCAGAAATACACCTGTGTGTGTGTGTGCACTGAATCAGCACATACAGACAAGCTGTCATATGTGCACACACACACATACCGGCACAGACATAGGCCCAACTCGACTACCTACTACACATACACACACACAGAAACATGCTAGACTTGTGACATCTACACTCGTCTCAAAAGTCCATCCAGGCATTCAATAGTCATAGGAACTAAACATCTTTACAGACTGCTTTACAAAGTCTGCATGTTTTTTACATTGGACTGTTCATACCACCATCACATCCAACAATTCATGCTGGAGCACTTGCTTTCATGCATTTGTAAAGGATTTGTTTTAAAATGCTTGCTGCTGAACTTTAACCACCATGTATAGCCTTGTCTTATCTATGTGAGATATTAAACAAACACACACTAGCTCTGGCTAATATTAGTTTTAGATTTTGGATTACTCTAGCTTTGAGTACATATGATATATAAACTTCTTTTCAAATCAAATAGGACCAATTGTGGATATTTCAAGTGCTTTGGGATTCTAATCTGTGGATTTTAAGATCCACTACAGCTCAGCCACATGTCCACCTGAAACTCCAACAAGATTTACATCACAGAGGTCATTCAAGATTTACATCACAGAGGTCATTCAAAACAGGTTATTTCCCTCATTATTATTATGGGTCCCCTGAATAGCCCCCCCCCCCTCTCCTCACCCCCCCTCTCCTAACCCCCACCCACCCTCTCCTCACCCCCACCCCCACCTCTCCTCACCCCCACCTCTCATTGTCCAGCCCAGGTGAGTGAGTAAAGGTGTTGGCTGATACCTGCTATAGAAACAGCAGCTGTTGTGCTGCCCCTACTCAGAGACAGGAGCCTGCGTTCTCTCCCTCTCTCTCTCTCTCTCTCTTTCTCTCTCTCTCTATCTGTCTTTCTTTCTCTCTCTATATCCTCTCTCTCTTTCTCTCTCTCTCGTCAGTTACCCCCTACTGTCTCCTGCAGGACACCGACAAGTCGGTGAGACACAGTCCAGATTAGTTGAGAGCGACAAGTATGTTTGTCTGAAGATGACATCACGTGTGTTTTGTGTTTGTCTAAAGATGACATCATGTGTGTTTTGTGTTTGTCTGAAGATGACATCACGTGTGTTTTGTGATGACATCATGTGTGTGTTTTGTGTTTGTCGGAAGATGACATCACGTGTGTTTTGTGATGACATCACATGTGTTTTGTGATGACATCACATGTGTTTTGTGATGACATCACGGGTGTTTTGCTTCTCATGTTCAGCTCTGCATTTGACTGTAAATCAGTTTCTTGCAAAATACTTAAATAATGTCCTATTTCCCTTCTCTCTCTCTCTCAAAATACTTAAATAATGTCTCTCTTTCCCGTCTCTCTCTCTCTCTCTCTCTCTCTCTCTCTACAGGTAGTCACACACCCACACACACACACACACACACACGTACACACCCACACACACGCATACACACGCAAGACATGTGTAAAATGCACTTCCTGACTTGAAATAATAAAGAACACATCCAAACTCAAAAGATCATGATGAACACTGATCCAGATACCAGACACTGATGGCATCGGATTATAAAACCTATGCAATAACACAACAGAGACTTATTATCAAACCTATGCAATAACACAACAGAGACTTATTATCAAACCTATGCAATAACACAACAGAGACTTATTATCAAACCTATGCAATAACACAACAGAGACTTATTATCAAATCTATGCAATAACACAACAGAGACAGTGAAAGGGAAGATCCCAAACTATCCATTGAAGCATATGGAGAAAGTAATTAGAGAAGCGAGTTTCCTTTATGGGGCGGGAACCTGGCTGCAGGATGCCCTCTCTAAATGCCCCCGCAGGGCTGCAGGATGCCCTCTCTAAATGCCCCCTCAAGGCCCTGGCTGCAGGATGCCCTCTCTAAATGCCCCCTAAAGGCCCAGCCCCGGGCTGCACGCAGATTAAGTGTCTCGCTGGTTGGTTCTTAATTTGCAACCACAACCACACAGACACACACACAGACACACAAACACACACACATTCACTCACAATCACACACACACACACACACACACACTCACTCACTCACACACACACACACACACACACACACTCACACACACACACACACACACACTCACTCACTCACAATCACACACACACACACACACACACACACACACACACACTCACTCACAATCACACTCACTCACAATCACACACAAACACAACACACACACACTCTCACTCACAATCACACACACACACACACACACACACACACACACACACACACACACACACACACACACACACACACACACACACATGTATACACATGCACACTTGCTGGCATGGAGACAAACAGACAAACACTCACACAGAACGTGCACAACTTAAAGTAATAAAACTGAAAAACATTCAAGAAAAACATTTTAAATGATTTACTGGTAACCATAATCAGTGGCAATCATGCAGCCCACTTTAGCCAATGCTCTGACCAACGAACAGCAGAAGCAAGAGCAAAAAGTGATTAAAAAGCATGCTGAAGTATGGTACATATTCCTATTGATCAAATCAGCCATATGGTTATCAAATCCCAGGGAGACGCTGGATTGACCAAGGATGGGGATGCTGAAGTAGGGCTGGATAATAAGCCGGCACTTCCATTTAGTGAGTTGAGACATACCGTCTCCTTCACCAGCCATCCATTAAAACTGTTTACAGCTTTAATTTACCTGTGACCATCTATAAATAGCCACGGCCCTTTGTTTTTGAGTCTGAGTTTTGGACACTCGAGGGCCGCACGTCATCCTCTGCTCTGCCCTCTGTCTGCTCACAACAGACATAGGAATGTCTGTCTGTCTGTCTGTTTCTTGCTCACTCTTTAAAACTGTGTTGTAATAGTCTCAAACAGACCTTTTTTTATTGTTCATGCAATTCCTTTTCTTATTTTGTAAATAATTTCACTATTACACCCTCAATTTCATAAGGTCTGTCATATGAACAAATGACACATAGGTGATTATTTGCATTTCTGCCAAAATATCTTCCTAAAGTCATTGGTGTCAAAGTGTCCAAATGTGAGCACTGTCATTGAAGATACACCAGTGGACTTATCTGGAAAACTGTGGCTTTCCATGTTGATTCTGATTATATAGAATTTCCCAGAATTAATTCAAAAGTATTTTTAAACAAAACAACTCTACATATATCTTAAACTATCAATTTCAACATATACTGATCTGAGTCAGAGATTACAAATATATATAAAAAGTTTCAGAACACTCAGCAGATGTCCTTTCTTGTAAGGTGAATTTTCAAGCTACCTGAACAAATATAATAAATCTGGTAAATGTCTGTTTTGGTAAATGCATTTGGATTTTGGAGTAATTTCTGTGTTGTCTTTGAGCTCCCTATGTCTCCCTTATTTAAAATGTAAAAGTATTTAAAGTATCTGAATGCAACTGAGTGAACCATTAAAAAGAAGCACTGTACCTTTACTGATTACAGTTTTTCTCGATCGTTTTGATACCTGTGTCAACTGTGACATCATGTTCTCAAAACAGTTAACACCCGTGTCTGAACAAAAGCACTCTGGACAAAATGACACATGTTGCTTGCAAAATGCTGTTACTCTCTCAAAACACTTAAAACATGCAGCAAAAGCAAATCTTGCCTTCAAACACTACAACTTGTTGCCAATTCAAAAACAGTCTTTAATCAATCATTACACACTTGACAACAAAATGCAAAATCTAGTTCTCAAAATGAGCATTTTTGCTATGTCTGTTCCATTACTTTCTCATTTTTCTGTTATCAGAAAAAACTGTGAAAAGACAAAATGTACTGAATAAAAAAATAATTTATTCATTCCTCCCAAGATGTAACTGTCATTGACATGTAAGACATACAGCAAAACACCTAGCAAGATACTGTAAATTTCCTTGAACTACAACTTTCATCGAAATAGACCTACAGTAAACACATTTTGTACGGTTTTCTCCACCAAATAGGCAATACAATACTTTGTCAAATGTGCAATAGATCCATACTTGCAAATAGCAACACAGAACAGACATCTCTTATGTATAATGAATGATTGCTGATTGAAGAATTGTGCAAAGGAGTTTCACACAGGTGTATCAGAGATTCAGACTTATACATGGAATCTATACCACCTGTGAAAAGATGTTTTCCTTTGTTTAGCATGGGAAAACCAATAGAGTTGAGGGCTTTTGAATGACACCTGTGTTAACTGTTTTGCAAAAGGGTGTGAGAAATGTGTGAACCCAATGAAAATGTGTGAACACATTCGCAAGAGATGACTTCTGCTGTGCAAAGAAAGTAGTCATGAAGACCAAGTGGGTTCCAGTTTACTGAAGCAGGTAAAAGCAATCGAGAAAAACTGTAATATGGTAATATGTCCTGGCATGGGTTAGCCAACATATCAACAAATACACCATATCAGGCAGAATTTTCAACCAGAGATAAAAATCTGAGACACTAGACTTAAATCCATCTATCAAATATTCTTTCAACTATTCAAAATCATTGCTGCCTAAACAAAGTCTGTGAAAGTATAACACCCACCAGATTGAACATTTTCACACATACACACAGCCATTTAACTACCAACATTAAACTACTAACAATATTCACCTACATTACATACACACAGCCATTTAACTACCAACATTAAACTACTAACAATATTCACCTACATTAAAATGGAAATTCAGATTTAAAGTTATTGCCCATTATTATATTATACTGGATGTATTTCAGAACTTTTAGAAATTCATAGCTATCATGAGGAACACTATATAGCCAAATAAAATGGTTGGAGCACCTGTAATGTGCACCTAAGATTTGCAAACACAGGACAAATTGAATGTCTGTAGAGAAATTATGAATGTTTGCAAAACATTTTTGCGAATTAAAACAACTGTAAATATCTTATATTATTATCTTATATATCAATATTTCAACTATTTGCCTACTGTTTCAAATAATTCATGTAATTTCTATTTCTTTAGAAAAAACATTACACATTTACAATTGTAAACTGTAACTATACCTCTTTCCATAGTTTGAAATTCAGAAGGTATTTAAATATTACAATTTGCAAATGTCACGGAGTGTGTGTGAGAGTGAATGTGAGTGAATGTGAGTGTGTATGCGTGTGTGTGTGAGAGAGAGAGTGTGTGTGTGTGTGTGGAGGGGTATACTCATCTAGATGTATTTTTTTGGTTAATATTTCTCATGAAAAATGCCTTCCCCATGAATGAACACATGCTCTATCCATGATCCATGTGCGCCTGCACAGGCCCCCATCCTCTGTGTGCACCCCCACGTGTGATCACAAGTTATTTGCAGCTGACGCATCCCCGCCTGGCACGCTCTGGGATCCTCAGGTGCAGAGAAGCAGCCGGGTGTGCGGCACTCTCTACCTGTTCTCCTGACGTCACAGAGAGCCTCACCTGAGGATGGGAGGGACGCTGGCGCTGACTGACCCCTCACACCTCCACTGACTCATCAGCACTCAACGCAAGGACACCAGGACACCGGAGGCAGGGTGGAGAACACCCACGGACACAGGACCTCAACTCTTACACACACACACGCGCGCGCGCAGACACACGCACACAGATACAGACAGACACACACACGCACACACAGATACAGGCAGACACACACAGATACAGACACACACACACACACACACGGAGAGAGAGAGAGAGATACGGACACATATTTCATATTTCATATAGACATATCTCAAAAAGAAACACAAGGGCAGAACCATAATTATAAAATCACAAATACTGAGTCCACAAATTCATTCATAAATGTATACAATATGTGAATAGGCTAATACTCCTGAATTTTTATCTATAATACAACTGTTTCATTTATAGAGTGATTAATCATAGACACCTTTTTATCTGGAATTATACCACTCTCATAAACATATGTCATAAACATCATCAACAACAAGAATTGGTGCAGTTGTGTTGCAAAAAATGACAGGTCAGTGTAAGCCACATATGTACGTAGTTTGATATCAATAATTTTCAGGAAACTATTGTCCTCACCATTATGATGAGGTGTGGGAGAGGGAGGCTTTGGAGAGGTGAGGCATGTGTGAGTTCCACGAGGAATAGTGAGAAAAGGCAGAGAGATGATGAAACTGATATTTAGAAATGATTGCTGGACTCAGGCAGGATGACTAAACTAGTCAATACCAATACTAATCAACTACTAGAACAGAATGACGCCTTCATTAAGAGAAAAGACCTTATCCTTCCAGGCAAAAACATTGTCTTTGCATTGTAGGCTACAGGTTAAATGACTATATGCATGGTAAAGAATGAAAGCACAACTGAAAGGGAGAAATGTATTGGTAGACACAAAATCTAAAATAAGTAAATACTTATAAACACAAGTATAAAAGTGAATTCTATTACAAAGCATCTGTGTGCTAGGTCTGGTTGCACATTATGTGTATCAAGAGGACAAAGTCTATGAACATGAAAATTTAAATATGTTTATTGTAATATTTATGGTGTATTTCTCAGAATCATGTCACCCTTCTTTAAAAGTGAACAATTGATACATTTTCACAACACAAGCCTCAAAAAGGTCTGTGTGTGTGTGTGCGAAGTGTGTTCTGTGTGACTGGTTATACGTGCGGATGTTTTCTGTGACTGCATCTTCCTGAGTGTGCATGTCTGTGCCCATGTGCTGAACCTACTGCATGTCTGTGCCCATGTGCTGAACCTACTGCATGTCTGTGCCCATGTGCTGAACCTACTGCATGTCTGTGCCCATGTGCTGAACCTACTGCATGTCTGTGGTTATGTGCTGAACCTACTGCATGTTTGTGGTCATGTGCGTGCTGTATATCAGTCATTGCAAGCGCATCTTCTTTGATTAATCACCCACTATGTGGATACTGTTTTTTTAGAATTGTGTTATCTAGTATAATTTGTATTTTAGTATATTTAGTATTTAGTATATATTTATCTTCTACTGTCCTTATTGCTTAGTTGTGTTTTTATATTATATACTTTGAATTACTTTCTGCTGTTAGTGAATGTGTGTGTGTGTGTTGTCTGTATGCTACTGTGACCTTGAATTTCCCCTGGGGATCAATAAAGTATCTATCTATCTATCTATCTATCTATCTATCTATCTATATGTGTATCGTCTTCCATGGATGTGCATATTTATCTCTGTACAGCACCAGTCAAACGTTTGGACACATACCAAGTTTGGACACACACACAGACTTATTCATAGTTTTTTTCTTTGATTCCTTTTATCCTACACTGTACAACAATGCCTACACCATGTATGACAGAAGACAAAGGTCTCCAAATACATTATTCCCATTCCATCCAAGTACATTAATTACATATGCTTTACCGTTTACGTCTATGAAAACATTGCACACAAATACACAAATGAGATTATTAAAGCCAACTTCATTCTTTTCAATTAAAATCAGTGAAAGACAACTAGTCCACAAGTGCTCAAAATGTATGGACAATGTATATGGAAAATACCAAGACTGTTGGAAATCTCTCCCAGCTGACTATATAGAGTTGGTTGAGACACTGAGCAAAAGGTCTGTACTTTTATTTAAAATATTACAAATGTATTTACACTTTTTTGCTTACAACATAAATCCATGTAGGCCATTTCATTCAATCTTAACCACCTACTCTGCAAAAATAAAGATAAAGGGAAAAATCTATAAAAGAGTCGGTATCCAAACTTTTGACTGGTACTGCATGTGTGTGTGTGTGTGTTTGTGTTTTTTTGTGTGTGTCTGTGTGTGTGTGTGTGTGTGTGTGTGTGTGTGTGTGTGTGTGTGTGTGTGTGTGTGTGTGTGTGTGTGTGTTTGAAGGAAATATATATGTACTTTCACATGCATTTGTGTGTCAGATTCTCTGCATGTTTATTATGTTTATGATTAGTGATGTACACGTGCATGATTAAGTTTACACAAGCTTTTGTATTCTGTGCCACAGTGGTTGGCATGCCATGTGTGTGTGTGTGTGTGTGCGTACAGTGGTTGGCACGCCATGTTGGTGAAGTAAAGCATTGTTGGATGGCCAACAGGCTGATGTACTTCTTAAGTTATTCCCTCGCACTGTGTGTGTGTGTGTGTGTGTGTGTGTGTGTGTGTGGCTTGACTTTTGTGCATTGCAAAAATACTCTTGAAAAAGGTCTGGCATGTGTCAAATTTGGACCTAGCTGTAGAGGGCATACACATCACAGGCACAGACTTCAAATTATGGACCTAGCTGGATGGATTGTGTGTGTTCTGAAGTCTTGTGTGTGTGTGTGTGTGTGTGTGTGTCAGCCATTGGGCAACCCACAGTGTAAGTAAGGTTGTAAGGCATGTGTATGTGCAGGATTTTGGATAATCTGAGTGCTGTAACTAAAATGGATGAATAAATTAATGGGTGAATAAATAAAAGAAGTTAATTATTTTGAACAAGCAAAAGACCAAACTGCCACAAGTGTGGCTTTTAAGACCATGGTGCAATACGACACTTCACTTAGCGCCTACAGTGACGGAGTAAAGATATAGACCATGCAATACGACACTTCACTTAACGTCTACAGTGACGGAGAAAAATATATTGTTAGTCTTATTTAAAGGGACACCAGGCAACGTTTTCGTGTTAATTAATCATCTTCGTAAGTCGGTATATGGTTAAATGACTCATTACGGGGCGAATGAAGGCTCTCTCGCCCGCCCCTACTGCCTGTAGGAAGAATATCCCACTTGCAAGTTTGGTGTATCCTACCCGCCGACCGAAGCAGGATCAGTTTACAACACAGAGGCAGGCTAACGAAACGCTAGCGATTGTTGCAAACGTGTGTATAATGGCAGAGACGGCGAAGAAGCAGCGAAAACCCTTGACGGAAGACGCAAAGAAAAGGAAAAGAGCTTCAGACCGAGCGAGGGGGAGTTTCGTAGAGAAAAAGCATCAGGCTTGCCTGGTGTTCCTTTAAATGAGACAAACATTCTACAGACTACTTCTAGTCATTATCAAATATGAGGGTGAAAATGACTGTGTGCATGTTTTAGGTCTCCCAAAAAAGTGTTGGGTTTTTTCACCTCATGCACCTTTTTTGACATCACCAGTATCTCACAAATATCACGACAAAAAATAGCTCTACTATGCCGCAATCTTAAATAATCAGTCTTTGTGATAGAGTGTGGTTATAGTTGTGACAACACCTAAAATACATTCTTAAGTTTAGTATATAAGTGTATAAATTTCGAAAGCCATAACTGTAAGCGTTTGTTCACACAACAGTCTTTAAAAAAAGTAACTATTCAAATACAGCTATACATTCACAAACCAGTGTGCGGTGATCCTTCACTTTTTTTAATCTTATTGACGACAGCACCTCACCAGCACCTGGAAGGCTGTGCATAGGAACTTTATCCTTTTTAATATTTATATTTTACTCTGCTGCTGTACATAACAAACTTCCCGTGACTTATCCCCCCTGTAAACAATGAGATATAGATCCAAAGAGATATATCTACTGACATGGTAATGTTTCACGATTCTCGCGAGATTTGTCAGGCCGCCGTTGCATGGCTGGTTTTTACGTCTGTGCTGTATAGCTATGCTAGGTGAACGATTCGCCTATTACAAGTTTGTTTACCATCAAATTGGCTTTGTGAAGGTGAAAATCTTGCATAGTGTACCTTTAAGTTAACTAATGTGTAGATAAATCAGAGGAGATGCACACATTTTTAAAATTATTACTTTAAAGCGGCAGTTGGCAAGATTTTTTTGATCGTATTCACTGAAACCAACACTATGCTCCGACAGAACAACATAAATCAGCCGGTTTTAGAAAAAAAAACGCACTTCTACCTCCACCTAGAGCCTGTTATTTGTTTTGCAAAAATCCACAGCTCCCGGTTCTTCTGGTCCAATCAGAGCAGGGCTGTGTGAGATCTGACTGTCAATCACAGTCTGGTGCAGTCTGGTGTGCACTGACGAGCACAAACTCAATGAGAGGGTGCTCGGTGGTACTGGGGGAGGGGCAAGAGAGTTGTAAACATTCTAAATTTTGGCTAAGTCCCCTCAATCTGTCAGACTTGCCAACTGAAGCTTTAAAGGTGTTCTAAGCGATGCTGGGTAATGTCACTTCTGTTGACTTTCAAACAAAACAGAGAGCTAGCTCGCTACTTCTTCCCCCTCCCTCCCGCGATGCTCCCGTGCAATTTACACTCTACTAAACGCGCATCTCTTCTGTGATTTGCTGGAACAGTTTGTTATGTTTTTATGGGCTAGGTTTGCCCAGGTTGTTTTTGTTGCCGTTTTTGGAGCCTGGGCTGTCCACAGAGATCGCGTTTTTTTACAGTGATATTCAGGACACAGACCGCTAGCGTTTGGTTAGGTGATGTTTGTAGTAAGTGATAAAAAATGTTTTAGCCTAAAAAACGCGTGGCATCACTTAGAGCACCTTTAAATGCACTAAGACAACATTTACAGCCATTTCTGTCAAGATCACATTTGACCTCCTCTACCTCAAAAGCCTCCATATTTTCATATATATATATATATTTACATTTAATATCTACTTTCTTGGCACGATTCCCTCTTATGATGTCATGACTCATTTGTGTTTTGAACTGTTGGCTATAAATGTTGTCATAGAAATGTCTGTAAATGTTGTCTAGTGCATTTAGAGTAATACTTTTAAAAATATGTGTACCTTAATTAATTTATCCACACATCAATTAATACTAATTAAAACATTTGGTAACCTGACATTTGCCCTTTAATGCCCTTATCTTAACGCATTCTATCCAGAACAAACGGAGTGGCAAAACAGGGTTCCATTCGTACGGAGGGAATGGTGAGGGAAACGGTGTTCTGTCCTGTCCCATCCCGGGTGTTTAGAATTGCGGTAAATCTCGGTGTAAAGCGTGTGATGTATGAGGTAACCCTGCACATGTAGCTTACCTGTATGAACATGCGAAAACAATGGACTCCCTTGATTTTACGGACATTTCCAAGCTCCTGAGATGGTCATCCTTCTTCAAATGGAAATACTGATTTCGGACCTGCAAGGGCACAGGACGTTGGGAAGCATTCAGTGCAAGGAATGGAAAATCATCCCAAAATCGTTAAAAAAAACTGACACAAACCCTAAATTGCTGAAACTATAGCTGAACACACCAACATTCAGTGAGTTAACTAAAACTGATAAAAAGAGTGGTGACTGTAGGCTACTGACATACCACTTCCGTAATTCAAGTAACGTAGGCCTAGCGTCCCTAGTCCATTCAGTTGAATAGACATCCAAACGACGCATATTGTATTACGCTATAATGTAAAAAGATCAACCGTTGTATGCATTGAATCAATTCACTAGACATAGTTCACAAGTAGGCATATGCCTCAAACCTTCCTTAGACAGTGACCATATTCACATTCGACGCAGGCCTTATATGGGGGTCACAGATCAACGGGTAAAACGTTGCATGCTGACATTTTCACAGAATTACACGGCTCCATTGTCGATATTGTATGTGTTGTGTTCAAGAGTTTGTGTAGCAGTCTGGAACATGGGCCGAATCAGAGAGCAACTAGTAGCCTAACCTTTGCCCTCGCATATTACTCCATTTCGTATGTAAAGCCGTGCCAACTGAAACAAATGTGCTGTGTCTGTCATCACTTTGATTACATCTAGTTCTGAGAGTTCTCAGAGTTCCGATAACCGGTTTAGGAAATAGTTCAAAAATAGACAATAAAGCCGATAAAAAAACAAGTTCGCCATAGATATTTCTAGACCTGTATACACTAACTGATTATTCATTTCGGGTTTCTTAGCAAATCGTTACATTTAAATAGCATGCCTCCTCAGCTCCTGTGCTGGCTGTTTTATTCTGTTTTATTGACTTACTTAAAAGAATGTCGGCTGCTTTCAAAGAGGGACCGGATCAGAAAGTGGTGTGTTGTGAGTGAGTGAATGAATTAATGAATGAATGAATGACTATCTTTGTGCTAGATTTCCATACATTGAGTCAGAGTAATTTCTGGTGGAATCGTCAAATTGGGTTCGTTTAGTTACAGGTTTTACCAACGGACATCTTTAACTAAACAGTTAGAATAGTCATGGCGAAACTTGGTAGCCTAATGTAGAAGTTTACCTGCACTTTGTCCTCTGGTGCACTTCTTTCCCATGATCCATGAGGGACAATGAGTGAAGAACTTGTGACATATACTTCAAACGTTATCTTGCTTTACAGCGCACGTCAGAGGGGGTTCTCGAACACGTAGGCTACCTACCTCGAGACCCCTCGACGTGTGGTGCACATCAGGGTGACATTAGAAGTATGTCACACATTTCGTTGTCCCTCATAGAGATCTGGGGAATGATGTGAATCAGAGGGGGAAGTACACGTTAACTTACATTCCCATATTTCGTCTTGGACTCACAGGCTACCTATTTATTATTATCGTATTTTATTTATTTCGGGGGTATGCATTTTATAAAACAGTAGTTCATTTCCTACTGTTTGTCTTTTATATGGTTCCACTAATGATCAGTTTATCAACAACAGAATTATTTTCAAAGTGTTAGTCTTGAAAATCATAATGTGGGGCGGTGTGTGTGTCCGTGCGTGTGTGTGGGGAATGTGCGAGCGGATGATGTCTAAGCATCACAGCGCACAGCTACTCGGAAAGGGCGATCGTACGCCGCTGCTCGTTCTCTCCCTTCTCTTTCACACACGCGCACACTCTCTCTCTCACACACACACACACACACACACACTCACTCAGGCAGTGTACATTCAGTTCGAGAAGACTTATTCTCCACGTATTCTATCCCTCACCTGTCCATTTTCGCACTACAAATATTAAGCAATCAGATAGGCGCCCGGTATGCACTGTTAAGCATGTGGTCGTTTGGTGCATTTCTAAGATGTTTTGCATTGGTGTGTATCAGCGTCTTTACACTCATGTCATTATTTGTGAGTGTGTGTGTGTGTGTGTGTGTGGAGAAGGGATACACCAAGGGGTGAAGAGAGAGACTTGTATTTCAAGTACAAGCAGAAGAACAAGGGATGGACAGGTGAGGTGCCCGCTCCACCCCTACCTCACCCCTCCCTCTCCACCCCACCCTATTTCGCTTCTCCACGTGGAACTTGCCCCTCTCAGGATCCCCTTGTGTTTACACCACTTGTTTTCACGGTGTCCCTTCATTCAGGTGCTTTTACTCTTGCAAAAGGTGGAATGAGTATTTTTGCTGGACGGACTGCAATTTTTTAATATATCCAATGTATGATGAAAATTGCCATTGCTCTCCTCATTTGGAAACACCTAGGAAGTCGGGAATGCAATGCGATTTGAAGTTCAAACTTAAATTTTAGTCAACAATATTACAAAACAAAACAGTAAATGTGTTCATTAACAAATCATTTAAGCAACATCAATAATAATAATAATAATAATAATACAAATAATAATTATTATAATTATAATTATCCAGGAAACATATGAGAGGTCCTCAGTCTTGCGACGCACTTTCGGTGAATGCGCCCTCCGCAAATGCTTTTTGGGGTAAGGGCTTCCCAGCTTACTAGTTATGAACGGCAAGCCCAGACCGCAAAAAGATTCGCGAAGGACAAACGTCAGTCTTGTCCGGCGGAGTCCAGAATATTAAAGTGATCCAGAGATCTGATTTGTCTTCACAACGTATTTCCTGCATCCATCGGAACACCTAAGCACAGCAACGTTTTGTGCACTCAAGAGCGTCTCCAACTCGTATTTAGTTTGAGCGAACAGAGGACTTCCACTGAGGCCAATATCCCACTGCCAGCAAACTGCCGTCTAGCGCTGTCCGTGGTGCTGAACATTTCCCGTTACAGTTTATTTTCCCTCTGTCGACTCACGATCCAGTCTAATAGGGTTCAGTTCGTTTGTTTTTGAAGGACGCTTGTCATACGCCTTGGCAGTTCAGTGTAGGCTACCATTTAGTTCTCAGTATCTGTGTGCACCAGTGTATTTTGTTAGGTTCTATTTCCTTCGCTCGTGCTGTCGTCCAGTACTGAACTGAGCCGCTGGAGTGCTTTGGGTAAGGAGAGAGCAGTCTGTAATCTGTTCGCAATAAATAGAGAGCAGCGAGGGATCTTATTGGAGCAAACAAAAAATCGTCATCCACCAATCGCTGTCTCGCTCAGATAGGGACCCCCCTTTTTGAAAAAAAGGGGAGGGGGGGGTAAATTGTATCCTAGTTGGCACAAGACTCTAGATAAATACATTAGTCTAGCGCTGTACACAAAGCAGATGTTTATATGTATGTGCATGTGTGCTCTCACATTACATCATTCTTTTTCTGTATGTTTAGTGATTAGCCGCCGATACATCGTAGCCCACACCACATTCACCGTAGCGACCGAGTAGCAAATGAGATACAAAATGCTTTTTGAAAGCAAGCTACATTCACGGTTAACAGTATCTTCACGGATTATCCCAAATTATTTGGAGACCTGTACTGACGAAATATAGGAGAACGTCGCCACGTCTAATGCATGTCATTCAAGTGCGGAGGGCACCATACCAGCCCTGCACGACAACAACAACATGACAAGCTTCTGAAGCGAGTTCACTGGAGGATACCACTAAGTGAGGACAAGGGGGTCTCTAAACTGCTCTCAGAACCATTTAAAGTTTAATGCAATAGTCAAACATGATGGACTAAGATGCTATTACACAGATGATTCCAGCAATAATGCCAACAATAGTCATAGCAATATAGATATATATAGATATGCCAACAATAGTCATAGCAATATAGATATATATAGATATGCCAACAATAGTCATAGCAATATAGATATATATAGATATGCCAACATTCGTGATTATGTTTTAACACTGACGATATTTGCTACTAATAAATACTGTAAGACAAGACTTATGTTGAAGAACAATTATTTTATTTACCTCAAAAAGATAGGTTAGATAAGGACAGGATCAAATATAATCATACTTACTTTTGGCGTCCTTTTCTCAAAGTTCCAATTTTGTATTGACTAGTCGATCTATCAAAACGGACCACAACATGCCCAGCCCAGGCATTCCATTCTTGAAATTGTGTACAAGTAACTGTACCAAGTGGGAGGGTCACGATCTATATCAGGATCAACCCCCTCCCTCCTTCTGTGTCTGATTTCATCCCAAACTAAGACTCCCACCAATCGCCCCATGAAAACTGAGAATCTCCTTCTCCCTTTGTTGATGCAGGGGGCAGTGGATTGGACAAGGAGAGCAATTCAGGCCAGGCATGAACATGTGAAAAATCCGGCTGCGTATGATATCCTGATGAGAGTTTTATTGGGAAGTCTTTTCATTTGTGGACGTCTCCAGTCAGTCACCCCCTCTGCACTGCACAGTGACTGCCTCTCCTGACGCAGCCAACGCGCGCATATTACTCACTTTAGCAGTCACGACTCCAGAAGCCGTGTTGTTTCCACTAAAATTTCACCGCCAGCATTGAATTATTTAAGAAGATATCACCTCTCAGCAGGTTATGACCACTAAACAAAAAACGAGTGGATTTAAGAGGTCTATCTCTTTAGTGTCTTCTAACAGGACATGGCCATACAACATCACAAAGCAGACCATGTATTTCTGATTCATTTGGAACAGAGACAGACCAACTTTCCCCCTAAAAGCTCGTTCTGTCTGGATATCATTGGAATTATCAGGAAGAAGACTGGGGACGGAGGTACTGGGGAGTTTGGGTATAGCCTACAGAGCTCTTAACGATGCTCAGTTGTTGTCTGTCTAGATAGTGAGCGAGGATAACATCATTGACGAGCTGTACAACTGAGATTACAGATCTTTACGCCAATTGAGTGCTACACAAAGTTAAAACGAATGGGTAGTGCTGTTTTGTATGTTGAAGACATTCGGGTGGTGTAAAGAAGAGTTAATGTGTTTCGCTGTTTGCGTGACGATGCCAACAATACCTCTTTACACGGACAGACTTTTAGAGTCCGTTTTTTGCAGGGAAGTATTGATGACAGACGATAAATTCATATTTCAAGGCTGCACGGGTGGCGTTAAAACTGACGAGCACACCGTATAAGATGATTTCGTCTGGTGCACTAAAGACATACATGACGTGGGCGGAAGAGTAACGCAAGTCAGCCCGCCTATAGCTTCTCTGTTTTCCTGCACATCATCTGATAATACTGTTCAAACATCGCGGGCGGGAAGATCAGCAAACTGCTTTATATTTTTCCGGGGCATTTCACTTAATTGGAGTTTCAAACACTAGCAACCGTCCATAGCTCCGCTGGTAGCTTCTATCAGACAAACAGGCATAGTTCATTTCTATCAACGGGGATTTGTAGGTCTCCTGATGTTCGTGATTTTGTTGCAGGACACTTAACGATAACCCATCCCCTTCTATTCTTCTGTGCCTTAAGACATATTTTCAGCACCACCACCGCGTGGACAGCTCCTCGCACAACCTCTCCTTTCTCCCTATTTGGTCAGCGTTTTGCTGTTCTCCAGTAGATTTCCATTAACGATGTATTATAGTCCTTGTCTTAAAATATGAGAGTATATAATAGGTTACTTCATCAAGGGAGGATTCCGGCCCCTTCCTCAACATACTTGCAGAGAGAGAAATGTGGAAAGAGACTCAACAGCGCCGTCAGACAAAGGAGTTTGCAGTTGCTTCTCATTCACACATTTACCATTAGGGTGATTCCTCTACTGCAGAAACGGGCTATTCTCACTGAAATCGCAGGAGTCCGTTTTGCGTGCACACAAGTGTATGCCTGTCCTATGAGTTAAAATATGAAGATGAAAGGGCAAAAGCAGCATAATATCAAAAACATGCTCCCGCACATGCAAAATATATAAATATATGGAGCTACGTGAACGCTGTGCTTGCAAATGGTACTTACCAAGAAAGGGAACCCTTCCTGAAACAAGGGAAATAGAAATACACATGAAAAACACTGTAAACAAAGCCGTACATTCCTTAAATACAACACCCCACTTAAAGCAACACATTGCATCAACAAACACTCACTGAGCGATTCCTATCCTCGGCAGCAAGTCCAAGTTTTCCTGAGAATCACGTTCCTTTTTATACAAGTGATACCCTCTGTCTATTTCTGGAGCGCGATCAAACCCGGATGCTATTTTTAGTTCACAAAAGGAAAAAAAAACACTCACAAAGGCATCGCTCAGGAACGTTACGTGGAGTGAATGTAATGTACATTAATTTGGCCTCTCCAACTCTGCACAAGAGCTCCGATTCCCCTTCATTGCATCATTGCAGTGTTTTTTTTTTAACAATCAGCCTCCGATTAGCCACCCCTTGTTTTTAACACAAAACACTACCTACATGTCTACCTGAGCGCGCAGTGTCGGTATTTAAGTTATTTCAGGTTCGTTTTGCATGTCTTCCACCGTATATGGCTAATCCTTAGTCGTACAGTCCTCTCGTCCTCGCAGAACTTTCGCCGGAAAACCCTAGGCTGATTTGTTGTTTGTATCAACACACACAGAACGGCCAATGCTTACATGATCCATTCAAATGCTGCAGTTGTAATGTTTGTACTTTTTATTTTTCCTACTGAACACCTTACATATGTTATAATTAAAGCTTGCTGACAAGAAAAATAGTTTTTTTTTTCGTTTCAGGTCTGCGTCAGTTACTGGGCATTGACGCCACGTTTAGGTTTTCCCACTTTCTATAGCTCCATGCAAAAACCGCTTTCTGTTTAGTTCTAATGATTTTTGCCTGAAACCATAAAACAATTGTAGGTGAAATATGCGAATGTCATGTGTAACTACATTATAAATTTGTCTTCGAGTCAGATATGTAAGGCTTGGATACTAGCACCCTTAAAAGCATCTCCTGTTCATGCTTAGCCCCCCTTTGCATATTGTGTCAGACAAAGGCTCTGTTCTAGCAGGTGACAATAATAGTGCATAGAGAATTTCAACGTGAGCTTCCTTTTCTGCTAGCAGCTCGTGCCCACGCGCCAGACTCGTTCTCCCACGGAATCGACTCGCCGTGAGCTGTCAGATCAGAGAACAGCTACATGATGAGTTTAACCATTCTATGAATACGACGCTATCCATTCCCCCTTTATCTAACCTCAGCTTCATCTGGATTTGGTCACGGACTCTCTTCCACTTGCGTTCTCCCGGCATCCAGTGGATGTCACGCGAGACATGATCACTGCATTTCATTTAGAGAGCGAGCTGTCTGTACAACGAGAAACGGTTACCTCGAAAAGTCAACTCAGAGAAAAAGGGCAGTGCCCGTCGCATCGCTCGATGCTATTTTTATCGCATAAGCACAGCTCCTCCGTGCCTGCCACTGCAGATTCTCCCCACTAGAAAACACACATAGATTCGTCTCTTTCCTGACCCCTTAGGGCTGCTTAACCTTCGAGTCTATGTCTTTGGCCGAAAATGCATCGGTGGTGTCCAGATTCTATACACAGAGTGAATTATTGGCAAAATCTCGAAAGTGCACTGGACAAGTTCCTAAAGTCTGGACAGACGGTAGCCTACACTATTTTAACTGTAGGGTCCCATGTTAAGCTGTGCAGCTCTAAAAGTAACATTTGCATACTATTGTGTCTAATTGTAACATTTGTGATTATGTTTGTGCGTAATATGAGCACACAAAAGCGCATCCCTGACTTTATTCTCTTTCTCTTATGGTCTCCCACTATTGTTCTTACAACTCCCTCACGCTCCCTGCCATCCAAAACATACCAAAACACGAATCACATATTGATAGGGAGTACTGGTGCCCGTGCTCACATATGCATCGCATACTTTATCTTATTGATCATAAGAATTGCCTATCTGGTGCGGCGGCACATATCAATGAGCGGATTTGTCTTTGGAAGCCATGACAAGCCGCGTGGAGCTGCCTTATGCAGAGTAAAGGGGGGTGATTTCTAAAGTTTCGAAAATGTCCGCGCGATCATATCCAATTTCCCTCAAATGTGGTCTAATTGAACAGTTGAATAAATAATGACGCATCATTCTTACACTGAATGGCATGAAGTGTATGCAAAGCAAATGCCATTTTGAACATGTAAGGCGGTCAGAAGACCCGGATGTGTGTAGGCCTACATGTCTTCACGGACATGTTGACAACTTCTCTCTTAGAACATCATACGGTCACGGGAAATCTGCCGTGAAGATCCTGCAGTTTGAGACAACTCTACAAAGACACCTCTTAAAATCACTCGTACCGCCACATGCAACTCCTTTTGCCACGAAGGCGGTAAGTGCAGTGAAACACTAATCCTCTAACAGAATTAAGCACCTTGTTATTTACTCTACCTTCTGTTTTTCCAAAAGATCAATTGAGAAGTAATGATTTGGCTTTTTGTCCATCGAGATATGGCACAAGTACAGTGCACAGCACATACACACGTGTGAAAATATAGGGATATACGAGAGTATGATATATAGTTGTCATAAAAACTTGACCGAGGCTCAATTGTATTTCATAAGCACATCACCAGTGTTTCTGAATTATATGCAGGCACTGTAAATAACGGTATAATGAGAGATGTCTTTGTGGACGTTACCATCTTGGAAATGTGCCTGCTAGTCCAATGTCTTCCTCACTCCTGTGATAATGGACACTCATGGGTTGGTATGAAAAGTTGGTACAGACATCATGCCAAGTAGAAAGTTGTTTCCATTCATCATGCTCCGGAAGCCCTCTCCATGTGCGTGCATGTCGTGATGATACCAACAAGACAGACGTGCTGGGGACATTACTTTAAATCAAGAAATCGGGACTGTAAAAAGCTAATTAATTATCTACATTTAAGAAAAGAAGTGATGATTAAAACAAGGTATGAGACTTTGCTCTGCGCCACATCTATCTTGATGCTTTTGGGGCATTGCTGTTCCCTACTCGTGTAATTCCTGTACTTTATTACAATAGCAAAGAGAGGGATATGAACGTGGTGCTCTCCATGGTCCTGACCAGTTGCGCGCGAGGGCACGTGAGTGGTACACCAGGTAAAATGACCAGACTCCTCAAATTTGACAACAACTGGTAAATAATGCCTGCAGCATTAGAGTATTAACTCTTCTGGTGAGACCTGTTAAACTTTTTGCCATCTTTAACTTCCCAATTTCTGCAAGCAACCAACATTGACTTGTTAACCTGAAGCAGTCTGAAACATTACTTATAATTAAAGATTAAGCATAATCTTTCCGATTGCGTGTATAGTTTCAGCAAATGCCCACATAGTTATTTACGTTGCCCTGATAAAAGTGCCTACCTCATATTGTCAATAAGAGTCACATTTTCAGGTGAACGCGATGTGGAACCCTGCCATTCAGACAGTTCAGTCTGACCGCTCTTAGTGGCGGGCTGTTACCAGGCATTTTAGCAGAATGGCAGGGGTACCTGAGGAACCCAAGCACGTGAATACGCCTATGCATTAGCGCATTCAGGAATTGGTCCTCTCACCCAAGGCGTGTGAAAAAGGTGTACTGAATGTGAATTGAAAGCTTAAGTTTTAATGTAAACAGAACAAAAGATTGCTAATATTTACAAACGTCGGATCAGCACCCATACACATTCATAGTCTAGCCAATTACAATACTGTTGCCAAACATTCACCACAGGTGTTCATTGACAGAAGTGTTGCACTGAGCCACAGATTCGTATATGTGATACTGTTCTGTATGAATGAACCAGTCTGCAACATATCTATATTTGCCATTGCATGTAACCAGATAAAGCTTATAAGCTACTTACCTTATTGGTAACGTGTTGGGACTTGTTTCAAGAAACTGAAAAAAAGCAAGACATTAAAAAAAAAAGAATCAGATCGCTCCTTTTCCAGTCAGGACGAAGAATATGGGTCACATACCGTGTTGGTTTAGTTTTCTGTTTGTCGCGAAGTGTTTTGTGTTGGCACTCTGGTCGCGAGACTGGAATGGCAGGCGAGGACATCATGCTAGGAAAACCACGTGGTTCTAAAAAGAAAAGGCGATATTCCTGCTATTGGTCATGGGATCGGACTGGAGGCTCCCTACCCTCTGCTCCTTCTAGACCGAGGGGAAGATAAGAAAAAGTGTCAGGATATCGCACTAACCCTATCCCGCGTAATACCACTATTCCTTGGCAGAGTTGCATTGACTTGGGATTTCGTTTTTTTTACGAAGTATTTTGAAGTGTTCTGATGAATTCAGAGCTTTGAGGAGGACTTGGTGTTTATTAAAGACGAAAGACGTTGTTTTCACGTACAGACAGTGGCTTTGAGAGAAGTTGTCCAGCATTCTGCCATAGTCTGCATGCGCAGCCGCCAGCACGCGCAGCCGCCAGCACGCTCCTCTCAACCAGTGTGCTATTGACCTGCATTGACGTCACTGCGTCATTAGGTATCCCTTAGAAACACTGACTCTCAAAAATAGTATCAAATTAATTCAGCAGGCAAGGAGGGTGGCCGAGTGCAAGGGTAGGGTGGGGGTGAAAGGGATAGAAGGGGTAAATAGTGAAAGCCAGAAGGAGGGATAGCACTCTTTACCTTAGCGAATGGAGCGATTAAGACTTGCAATGAACAGTCTTTCAGAACGGACCACATACATCCTTAGCCTACAAGCGAGGACCTTGGGCAGGCCGAGTAGAGAAAAAGGAGTGAGTGAGGGAAAACCCGTTCAATCTGCGTATTATGATCAGGGCTTCCCTCTAAATGCACGCTCAAATCCCGAGGGAAATGTAAACTTTCTAACTTTTCAGAACTGGTTGCTGTCTGAAGCTTGCAGATGCCATTGTCACTGTATGAACAGGGTGTATGGACATAAATAGCCTATAAAACATCACAAAAACCTAATAGTGATGGATCCTGATTAAGATGGAACACGGTAACAGGTAAATCCAATTTTTGGAGGCCTACTCCAATTACACTTATTGAGCTTTCAAAATATTTAATTGAAAAGCTTCACTGGAAAGGGAAATCTCTATTATTCCAACAGAACAGATACTTCGACTTCAAAATATCCTTACATTATGGATGAAAAGACTAAGAGGAAGGCCATGTCTCCATGACGGTGCTCCAGTCCATGTATGTGATCAAAATGTGTTCTCCCCACATAAAATATAGGCTGTTTTAGTGTCGCATAACACTCATTTGTTTTCATTGTGACAGAGGCAATATGGAACAACAATAGGCACAGTCTACCAAAATCCATTTCCGTTTGGATCTAAAATCCTAGAGTTATAGCTAACGCTCTGTGTGGTGAAATAGGCGGGGTAGTCCACGAGGCCACTTAGCTTACTGCTTGACGCTAGCAGCCTGAAACCTCTATAAAGGGCGTATTCAAACAGGACTCTCTTGCTTTGAGATTTTCTGCAGATATCAGAGCAAAGCTACAACCGAGACAAAAGCATTATTATACGTATTAGACGTCACGGCTGCAGGCCTTTAAATCGACCTCCTATTCTACTCCTATTGAACCTTATAGCATACCTGTCAACATTTAGGGCACAAGTTCAGTGTATCAACAACACTCAATAACAGTTTATGTGATGTGTTAATCAATTAAATTCCCAACAATTTCACAACAGCTAGTTCTGGAGTAGGCCATTCAACTAGCCCGCTTGCTTACGACGAGACTCAGGCTGCGCAGTCGGCACCCCCTTCCTTATTTGGGTTTTGGGTTGCCAGGTTTTAGCCTATGACAAAACGGTTGAAATTGAAACTAAGTGATCGTGTATGTATAGGGGGTATTTCATACACAATATGGCAACCTGAATGGATCAATGATTTTAAAATGAAGTTTGATGGCGTTTTGATGGGAGTTTTCCGGGAGAAATAACAAAACGGGAGGGTGCTGGGAGATGATCTTGAAATACGGGAGAAACCCGGGAAAAACGGGAGTGTTGACAGGTATGCCTTATAGCCTAGGCCTATGTGATTAACCATGACAGTGCATATGTGCAGAGTTGCAAACAGTGCAAAAAAACTAACAATAAAAAGGGACATTCCTTTTTTACAAGAGACCAATTATCCAGAAGTTCATTTGGTTTCCTTATAGCGCACAGATTGGGAGGATATCATAAACCGTATTGTATTCCGCCCGCTAAGATGACAGGATGCTTAGATGATAAACCCACATACTGTGGAGCAGAAACCATCACTGGAAACAATCATCGTCAAGCGTCACTCAGGGGTCAGTGTCAGTGCCACTTGGGCATAACCATCTCGAGGATGATTAAGATATAGACTATAGGGGATGATTAAGATATAGGCTATAAGATATAGGCTAAAGGGGATGATTAAGATAGGCTATACGATATAGGCTATAGGGGATGGTTAAGATATAGACTATAGGGGATGATTAAGATATAGACTATAAGACATAGGCTATAGAGGATGATTAAGATATAGGCTATAGGGGATGATTAAGATATAGGCTATCTAGTATGGAGACATTTTCTCTCCCCTCCAAAGACATAAACACACCAGTAACTGCACCCGTTTGGCCAGTATATCAAATCAAGTTAAACGGAATCATTGGCCTTGATAAGTACGTGGACGACAACCCCTGAGTCAATATTGCCCATTTTAAAACATTACACACCCTATTTCCATTAATTAGACATCCAAAATATTTGCTTTGGGTTGTCCGATATACAAGGTTGTGTGTATAGATCTTTTAATATGTTTGATATCCCTCCCACCTGTTTTAGCGGTTCCATCAGGCGACATGTAGATGTTCTAGGAAACGGACACTGTTTTTGTTGTTTACTATTGGGAGCTGGATGTGAGTAAGGATTGATGGGGGTTTGTTTGAATATCAAGCTAAGATTAAGAATCTCCGCCCCTCTCCTCTCTCCCTCTCTGTTTATTTTTCCATCTCTCCTGCCTAAATGATGTCAATGGAAGCCGAGCTATAGAGCTATTTATAGAACACCGCCCCCCATTCCACCGCCACCACCAGCGTCACATGGTTCAGAGCCGATGCACAATATTCACCTCAAGAGAAGCGCATGAATAAGGGCGGTGAATATTTGTGAACGGACTGGCGTTATCACATATGCCCGCAGCATAACGTTAGAAAAGTTTGTGTATAAGCTAATAGCTGAGATATGTGAGAGCATCAACTCGACCACGCCATCGCCATCGCTATGCCTCAATCAGCGCTTTAGTATGCGGCTTTCTCCAAAGACACCTACTCCTGTGTGCTCATTCATTCATCAGAACTATCCTTTCACGTACCTCTTCATTCACAACCACTTGAAGTAGGCTATCTCAATGGTCAAATGTGCGAACTCTCCCAGGGCCAAAGGGTTGGTTAGTACAGTTATGGTTATGATAAGAGCGCCAAACACAACTATAGCGCTCTGGTCATTTATTTCCTGTGCATGGCGCACTGCATGGTCGACATCTCCTCCCCAACCCCTTCTCGCTCATCACATGCCATGTTACGTAACAAGGCTTTAAGTCTCCTTCCATAATAAATAAACGCACGGTTTGCTGCACAAGCGTCTTCCATTGAGAACTCGGACTGCTATAAATAGAACACACTGTTCCCAGAATCTCTTTGAAGGGAATGAATTACAAGCACTATGCTAAAAAGAAATGTTTGAAGAGAACTACATATCAACAGAACCTATAAGAACAAAAATAAAAACGTCCCAAAGAGCCACTCGCTCAGAGAATAATAACATCATGCACCTGCGGATTCCGCAGTGCATCTGCCGTATTTTCATGACTGAGCTGCATGATCGCTTCAGTCGATGTTTAATTAATGCGAAACACGATATTTATAGCAGTCCGGTCCATATATCTGTAACTGCAACACGTGTGCTACCATTTCCCTGCGCTCCCGCGGAAGCGGACATGTTAACACTCACTGGCTGCTATATTTAGTAACCCTCGCAGTGCTGTTACTATTCCAAGCATTGTACATGAGGGGGCGAATCGTGTTTTTTATGAAAGGGAAGAGAAAGTTCCCCTTCACAAGGCGTCATTTCCAACAGTACATTTCAGACAAAGCTCTTCAGGACTGTGTTTGACCATCACGAACGTTGTGCAGCTAAAAGAAAAGACACATTTCCATCATTCCAAGATTTTCATTATGTGGAAATGGTCATTTAATTGCATCTCAATTATTGACATTTGCGTAATACATGTGTTAGCCTACTACACGACCATCTTTATAGGCTAATCGTCCTCGGGATGCTGTCCAAATCAAAGCCCGTGTAGCAGAAGTGTCTCATGTCTGCAATAACGATGAAAACGTGCATTAATGCACCATAGATAGACCACAGATGCAAAGATCCAAAGATCCAAAGTTGAGATATGGCTGTCCAAAGACTATTTTGCTGGCCTGTGGGGGAGGTTCAGTGTAATATTTGTCAGTGAAGAGTTCACCTCATTTGAGATTTCAACAGACACTCCACAGTTCTCGTAGGCTGTCACTGGCAGGTATTTTATTTGGAGGCAATAAATACGAATAGACCAAGGTGTTCACCAAATGCTGTCCATGAGGTTTCTGTATTTCTTCAGATCAGATAAATGGATTGCGTAAATAAATTCCTACCTAATTGTTGCCTATTGACAACCTCGCTGCCACATAAATGATGGTAGTAGGTCTATACGGTAGCCTAGCCTATAGTGGGTTTGTTTTGGGGTTGCTCATAAAATCAACATGGGACAACATGGAACAACGTGATTAGGCTATTTGTTAATGCTGCTGTTCAGGCTCATATGAATGGCACACAATTCGCAAAATGTGGAGCCATCAGAATGAATGCGTTTCTTCACTGTATGTGTTCACTGTGTTCTTGCAAATGGAAACTCACCACAGCCTGTTTTTAAACGATTGTATTTCTGCTTTCCTTTTTTTGCTGTTGCCCACCTCCGCCTCCCATTTTTGATTATTTTCAGCAGCAGAGAGTGCGTGTGCGGCACATGTGCAAGGTACCGGCTGGCTGGTCTGGGAAATACCTGTTCACGATCAATCAGAAAGTAGTTTCCATATGGACACATCGCCCCCAAGCGTCAAGATGTTCAAACTGCGTGTAGAACAATTCTATTTACGGAACAAATGTAGCGGTCAGTAGGCCTAGTCCACACATATCAAGTCATCAAGATATCAAACATTATAGAGGAAAGAGGAATAAGAGGGAAGTAGGCCTACAGTCAGTAGTGTCTCTGGATTCTAAGCACTCACATCTATCTATAATCTGCTGATTGCAGCCCATTCTTTCAAGGAGGCATGTAGTTTGAAATACCAAAAAGGGGAAGACTTCTGATGTAGCCAACTTATCTGTGATACTAATCAGTAGTCTCAGCGATCCTGTAATGAACTGTGAACCAAAATTCCCAAATAGGCCTGCTGAGGAAATCTGGTCAACGTTGGTCCTCTAGTGGTGAAACACAGAAAAAACATAGAAAAAACCTCACCCATGTATCAGATATAGGCATTCCATTAGTACATTAGAGTCTGTAGTTTGAGAAATAGAGGCCTCACAGGTCCTTAACTGGCAGCTTCATTAAATGGTACCCTACCCACAAAATGCAAGTCTCAACGTCCACAGTGAAGAGGGATGTTGGCCTTCTAGGCGGAGTAGCAAAGAAAAGCCATATCTGAGACTGGCCAATAAAAGCAAAAGATTAGATTAGATTAGGATGGACAGAAGAACACAGACATTAGACAGAGGAAGATTGGAAAAAGTGTTATGGACAGAAAAATCTAAGTTTAAGGTGTTTGGATCTCACAGGAGAACATTTCCGAGATGCAGAACAAGTGAAAAGATGCTGCAGGAGTAGCAGAACAAGTGTAAAGATGCTGCAGGAGTAGCCTACCTGACGCCATGCTGCATGGTGGAGCTCATGTGATAAGGGGGGCAGCGTTGGTGCTGCTAAAGTCAGAGATTTGTACAAGGTAAAGGGGAATTTGAATAAGGAAGGCTATCACTCCATTTTGCAACGCCATGCCATACCCTGTGGACAGCGCTTGATTGGAGCCAATCTCCTCCTACAACAGGACACTGACCCAAAGCACACCTCCAAACTATGCAAGAACTATTTAAAGGAACCGTATGTAAGAAATGTATTTCAATTAATCATAAAATGGCCCTGATATGTCACTAGACATTAAGAAATCATGTTCATTTCAAATACTTATATCACTGACAACAGTAGTCCGGCCAGGACATTGTCATTTAAAAAGTGAAGTTGCAGCCCTCAACTGATGTTGATGTTGTCATGTTGTGTTTTGGCCTGATGCGCCACCCTCCACCTAATTACTAATCATGAAGTCAGTAGTGTTTCGGCATCCGGGTTGCCAGCTCTGCCAATCGGGGGGGGATACACCACTCTACAGTAATTTGAAAGTGATTGTAGTACCAGTTTTGGCCACAATCTTACATACGGTTCCTTTAAGGAAGAAGCAGTCAGCTGGTATTCTGTCTGTAATGGAGTGGCCAGCGCAGTCACCAGATCTCAACCCAATTGAGCTGTTGTGGGAGCAGCTTGACCGTATGGTACGTAAGAAGTACCCATCAATCCAATCCAATCCAACTTGTCGGAGGTGCTACAGGAAGTGTGGGGTGAAATTTCTTCAGATTACCTCAACAAATTGACAGCTGGAATGCCAAAGGTCTATAAGGCTGTAATTGCTGCAAATGGAGAATTCTTTGACGAAAACAAAATTATTATTTCAAATAAAAATCATTATTTCTAACCTTGTCAATGTCTTGACTATATTTTCTATTCATTTTGCAACGCATTTGATGAATAAGTGTGAGTTTTCATGGAAAACATGAAATTGTCTGGGTGACCCCAAACTTTTGAAAGGTAGTACACGGTTTTTGATTTTATGGCTCCCAGTGGCTTAGAAACATATGGCAATTTAACATTTTTTAATTTTTTGTCCCAATTGACCTGATTCATCAGAGAATCACTCAAAATCCTTTCCCATAAAAAAGTATGGTGTATAGTTGAAATATTTTGATAACTGGCCAAACAAGTCATAAAATATCACATCATACAATCATGTGTTGTGTTATATCATCAATGTTTTAGCTGCAGTGCCCTTATTACCATCAATACTAAATCAACATGCCAGGTGATTTTCTTGCAAGTTCTGGGTCCAGTGGTTTTTTGAATCGTAACCTCTCCTATCTCAGACCAATCAAAATAATTGTTTCTTATAAATCTCTTGTAGATATAATAACATGATTAGTGATTGGTTTTATAATCCAAAGGCATTGAACGAGCAGTCTCCAAACAGGTCTCTGACTTCCTTTCACAGAACAACCTTCTGGATCCAAATCAGTCTGGGTTCAAAAGCGGCCACTTCACCAAACGGCTCTGCTGTCTGTAACAGAAGCCTTAAAAGAAGCCAGGGCTGACCTTCGGTCATCAGTACTCATTCTGCTTGACTTATCGGGTTGCCTTTGACACGGTTAATCACCGTGATCCTTCTCTCTATACTGACTGACATGGGAATCTCCGGTTCTGCTCTCCTGGTTTGAATCCTACCTCACAGGGCCTTCGTTTAACGTATCATGGCTTGGTCAGCTATCCGCACCTCACCATCTCACCACAGGGGTCCCCAGGGCTCAGTGTGCTGCCCCCTCCTCTTTGCTATCTACACACCACCTCCTTGGGACAGATTATCCGTTAAGACGGCTTCTCATACCACTGCTATGCAGACGACACACAGCTCTATCTGTCCTTTCCACCTGACGACCCCCTGGTTTCAGCATCGGATCTCAGATTGCCTTTCAGACATAGCTACATGGATGAAGGCACACCACCTCCAGCTGAACCTCTCAAAGACTGAACTGCTGGTCATCCCAGCTAAACCTACCATACACCACTACATCAACATCAAATTTGACTCCCTGTCTGTTTCACCCAACCAGGACTGCAAGAAATCTAGGAGTTGTTCTCGACAACCAACTAAACTTCTCAGATCATGTTGCCTCAGTCGCCCGGTCATGCCGTTGCGACGACTCTACAACATGCGGGAAAATCAGGACTTACTTGACTCAAGATGCTACCCAACTTCTGGTTCAGGCAATAGTCATCTCACCATTTCGACTACTGCAATGCCCTCCTGACAGGTCTCCCAGCCTGCGCCCAGTGAAACCACTTCAGATGATCCAGAACGGGCGGCGCCTGGTCTACAACCAACCCAAAAGGGCACATGTTACCCCGCTGCTCATCCAGCTACACTGGCTACCTATGGCGGCCCGCATCAAATTCAAGTCTCTAACGCTTGCCTACAAAGTAGTCTCCGGTTCTGCTCCCACCTACTTGAATGCCCTCATACAGACTTACACTACCTCCAGACGCTGGCGCTCCTCTGATCTAACGACGCCTAGCTCTACCACCGTATGCGCTCGCCAAGCCAATCCAAACTTTTTCTCATCTGTTGTTCCTCGTTGGTGGAACACACTGCCAGTTCCTACAAGGGCAGGGACATCCTTTTCCACTTTCAAAACTCCTGAAGACCCAGCTCTTTAGAGAACATCTACTCTCATAGCAACACTTACAACAAGTCTTACTGATCCTAGCACTCACCAGCCGTTTTTAAACTGACAAGTAACTGCTAAAACAGCACTCACCGGCGACTTATTCTTACTGTACTCTAATGTTTTTTGAAACTGTCCTAAAATTGTGAGAATTGTTCTAAAACTTACTGTTTACCATGTTGTTAGTCGCTTTGGTTAAAAAGCGTCAGCCAAATGTAATGTAATGTAATGTAATGTAATAATATTTAAAGAGCCCAAGATGGAAAACCTTATTTGCCCATTTTACCTGATGTCCCAGTTTCCCTGACTTCACCCTAGGTCTACATATAAGTAGAAACACAGCACAGGTGCATCACTTTTGCACCTTTTGGGAGTCAGGGGAAAACTGATTTGGGAGGCAGTGGGTGCTGGTTGGTTGGGTCAGCTGGTCGGTGGGTGTTAAACATGTCACATTTAAAAAGGAAACAAGTGTCCATACCTGGGCGGCGTTTTCCTCTCTGTCAACACACATATTGCACACTGCCCTCTCCCCACATACACAGCACACATCCCATCTCCCTTGTCATCCCCCCCAACACACACACCAAGACCCCTGGCAGTTGGGTTAGCCCCTTGAGCCGTGGATCTGCCCAAGGTTTCTTCCTTGGTAAGGGGAGTTTTTCCTTATGCCCCCCTGTTGCTTTTTCTTGGGATGACACCAGCTCCTTTGTTGGTGACAAACTTCCTTGTATCCCCACCTTTTCTTATGCAGCCCTTGCCCTGTGGCCTTTTCAGCTAGTTGTGGCAAGACACAAAACTGGCCCGCTTAAAGTGATTCTATGAGGCAAAAAGGGGCTATCCCAGCTCCAGATGTTAGTTAAGAAGCTGGTTTTATGCTAAAGAAGAGTTTGAGGTGGTGTTACAAGCAGAATGCAACTACTGGCAGCTACACCGTGAACAGAAGCAAACATACGTGTAGTTGGACCCCTTCCCATGCAGTAGACACACCTGCTGCACATCATTTGAACTGTTGTGCATAGGTTGCCTTCATGCAGCCAGATTTGCCAATAATGGTCAACATTTCATCTGTTGGCTAATATTTCTGGGGCATGTCAAAGCATATTCTGGGGCCCCTCGCTAAAGTCCGTCACTATAAAAGACATTTCTACAGCTCAGAATGTGCCCAATCAGCTTGATAAGATTACGTATATACTTGATTTTGAATGTGGATAATAAGAGGATATTTTTACTATTAATATTCATGCTCAAAAGTAAGTGAAAATGTCAACTTTAGCCAATATGCATACATTAAAAACAGACAGAGGAATGCAAAGAAAGCAGTATTTTAAAATCAAATAAATTAGAAATAAACACCTGCAATCCCACCAATTTCTACCCCTGGTTCTAAACTCTTTAAAAGCTGATGGTCAGATCATTGGTCAGTGAAATCAGGTTTGTGATAGAGGCCTCTACTGCACATTACTTTGGATAGAAGTGCACATTTACTTTGTTAATACCCTTCAAATCTGAAGTGGATTCCCCACCAGTGCCAATAACAGTACTTTTGATTGCTGATGGATTACTGTGATGTTCCCTACAATCTCACATTTTTAAAAGCAACATCACACTACAATACTTGACTCCCACCCATGATTAAGCAAATTTCACTTCTCAAAAAATGTAAATAAAAAAAAAAAAAAAAAAAACACTGATCAATACTGTCAGACTACTGTATAGACAATCGCGAGTAGTAATATGTTTCTCACAATGACTGTTATATTAAATAGAAGTTCTTCCTATGGTATGCCTAATAAACTTACAAATCTAAATCAAAGAACAGCAACATGTGACTTCAAAGACAAGTTTATGATAAAAATTCAGATGAAAAACATTATCAGGATTTTACAAACTTGCAACAGGTTTCTCTACGTCAAACATGAATCTCTAAAAAAATTAAAAGATTAAATAAAAAAGGTACAATGTAAGTCATTTTGTAAAACAATCATTTTTTTCTCCATCAATCAAAAACAAACTATCAAAGTACAAGTTGGCAGTCCTTGTTCCACAAAAAGGTCAGGCAAAGAAGAAAAACTACAACAAAATGTGATGAGGATCATTCTCTGGAAGGGATCAAAAATTCTCTTGGAAAGAACAAAAACAGGATCTAAAACTGCGCTGTTGATTGGACAATGGCACTGAGGTGATCAAGCTCAGCGCACCAATGGTCTTCTTTTGCCTCAGTTTGTGTGTGTTATATGTGGTAACAGACAGTCCTTCCCCACTCAGTAGATCCTTCCTCGGCTCCGGTTGCCTCTGCCTCCAAAGCCTCGACCTCTACCTCCTCGGAAACCACCACGCTGTTCTATAAACAAAAAACAAACACTAAAGAAAACCTTTTTTTTTTTTTTCAAATAGAAAAAAATGAATATAACTGCCAAAGTCCTCACCATATGGGAAGTTGCCGATGGTACCACTGTATTTGCCACTGGGTGGGTTGTAGATCTGGCGGGCGTCTCTCCTGGGCAGCGCTGGTGCCAGTTTCTTCACGGTGGTGCCAGTGCCCACGTCGTCCCCAGGTGGTCGTTTCTCACTACAGAACAAATCACATCATTTTCTCAAAATCCAAACTACGTCATCTTCTCAAAATCCAAACCACGTCATAGGCTTCACAGGCTGGATGGTTAAGGTTTGATTCAAGACTACAGGCAGAGAGGGTTAAAGCGGAGCTAGTAATCAAGGATCTTTGCTACAGGCTTGAACCACTGATAGTTCCTCATTTTCCCCCAACTTCTTTAGTCAATTTACACTTTGAGGGCTATATTTACTTTTCTGCATTTGTAACATTTTACTTGCTGGCTTACTATAGCATGGTGATGTTTACAAATGGCACTTGTTGATTCCACATGTCTTGCATTTCACTACCAATCCCAAGATCCCACAAATCTCACCCAACACCTTCTTGGTGTCAGAGATCAAGACCCAAAAGTTTAGCTGTGGACCTACTGAAGGTGAGAACGCACAGTAGCCATTACATTAGAGATCCTGTGGTGGTAAGGGCCTTGAGCTGACCTATGTGAAATGCAATCAGCGAGATGCTCAACTAAGCAACACATACCCTACGGCGGCAGCCTCCCGCTGCACTGGCTTCCAGGACAGCGTGACTGTGCTTTTGTAGGAGGGAGGATTGTGAAAGAGATCCTACAGAGAACGAGAGAAGGATGCCATGAGGGATCGTGTGATTTGTTTGTT
The DNA here is from genome assembly GCF_017589495.1 of Alosa alosa. Taxonomy (NCBI): domain Eukaryota; kingdom Metazoa; phylum Chordata; class Actinopteri; order Clupeiformes; family Clupeidae; genus Alosa; species Alosa alosa. Next base: position 33,525,708 of record NC_063199.1, on the reverse strand, counting down.
TGATTCATTCAAGAAAGGAATTGGTCATACAGTGTCATTTTGAGAGATACCTTGATAAGGACGTTGATATTGTTTGTAATTTTCAAAGCCACCACTTTGATTTTGTTCTGTAGGAGAGAAAAGGATGCAGACATTAGTTCTGGGAGACCACAGATGGATATTATAGAGCTTTCCCACCAACAATGTTTTATTTTTTTTAATCTTATGTTTTTATTACTATACCAACAACACTGATTTCAAATATTTTATTTCTAACTTTTGGCAGTTCTACTTGCAGTCCAGTACTAATTGCCAAAATAACCAAGTAAGAAACAGCAAACATGACAAGACACGTACCTCGTCCGTTTTAAGCGCCTCCCCTGTCTTGCCCTGCAGTGCAACTCTGAGCTGACGAATGTACACCTGCAGTCCTCTGGCAAAGTACTGCAACCTACACAACAGCCATGAAGCCAACAATCAAGTACAACTTATATGACTCAGTTAAAAACATTATTTACAGCAGGCAAAACATATGAACTCAAACTAATAAAGAAAGACACTCTTAAGAATAACAACTTGCCTGATTTTGAAATCTTTCAACTTGTCTGCATCGATTTTGTCAATGAGGAAGTCGGGCATCTTCTTGCCAAGCTGGTGGAAGCTGAACAGGAGGCACTCCACGTAGCTGAACTGCAGCTTGGGCTCCTCGTTGGCCGCGTTCTCCCCGTGCTCACCTTCCTCTGGGGGTAGCGGCATGAACTCCTGCAGGTGGACAGACGCCACTCATCAACACAATCAATCACAACCCAAATACAGTCATCACAACCCAAATACAGTCATCACAAACCAAACACAGTCATCACAAACCAAACACAGTCATCACAAACCAAACATCAGTCAAGAAAACCACTGAGGGCATTATTTTGAAAACCGATGGACTGATGGATTGAACGGATGGATGAAAATGAATTGCTGGGTGCTCTGGGCACTGTGGCTGCAAATGTCTTGTGAACTTGCTTCGTCACTGCAGCACATGCCATTTACTTTGTGATACTGATGGGTAGCGGTATTACCAGGAGTTTCTCAAACAACATCTTGAGGTTGTTTTCCAGCTTCTCCATATCACCACAGAACGGACTCATTTCTGCCAACAACTTCAAAACCTGAACAGAAATAAAGAAAGATTACGGCATTTATACCACACACACACGGTACGGCATTTAAACCTGCCTTTCAACAATCAGCAAACTGCCCCCTACACACATTCCATCTTGAAACATTACAGCGGAGAAAGAAGCACTGACCTCAAGTTGGATATTACAGAAGAGAAAAAAGCACTGACCTCAAGTTGGATATCGAGTTCCGCCACTGGGCTGGTCAATGTGCTGAGATTTGGCAGGACGTGGTCAGAAAAATACGTCACAAAACGTGTGGAATGCACATTTTTCTAAGGAAAAAAAAAAAAAAGAGCAAAATGATTTACCGAAGCTTGGCGCACATACCTGACTCATGGATTATATTAGGGCTGCACGACACAAAAAAACTGACATTGCAGTACATTAGTTGTTGAAATATGAGAGAGAAAAAAATGTTGTTTTCACCGGATGACTTGAATAGCTCTATTTGGGATGAACAAATTATCCCGGATTGATTTGGGTTTTTCATATGAATCAGCATGATTTAAAAAAATAAAAGCTGAGGAATAAATAAATATCGGTTAAAAAATAAAAAATATTCCAGTACTACTACTACTACTACTACTTGAGCTAGTCTGACAATTTCCCCAGACAAGCAATGCTTTAGTAGCCTAGAAATCTAGACGCGCCCCTAGTGGCCGCAAATTACATTTGCTGCCAGGGCTAGTCTTGCAACTCTCCGTTGGCTTGTGAGCTCCAGAACCTAAAACTTAATCAGGCCAATGAAATCGTGTATAGAGTCGTTAGGTGGGCTTAACATAATGATTGATGACAGAGTTGCAACGGTTTGGCTTGAATTCCCTGCTACTTGAAAACAAATAAGATGGATGTTGCTGCTGGCAAACAGTGTGACACGAGTTAAGCTTTTATTAAGTAGGCAAACATTTGAACTAGCTAACTAGCTCGGCTGGTGGGAAACGCATGGGACTCATAAGCTGCCGCTGTCCCTATTGCGTGCAGAGGGAATTTGAAAGACAACTGATTATCCCGCCCCTCGGACTGAGCTCTGCGAACGGTGAGTGTCCAGACCCTACATTTTAATGTGGGTCTGGCTCGTCAGGCTAATGCTTTAGGCCTACAACTGATTTCAATGCACTAAACAAAAAGGCACTGCTATGGGGGGACAGAGGGCAGAAGGGTGAGATTTTTCAACCACTGCATTACTTTGAACTTTTGAAATATTCACTAGGGATAAAAATGCCATTACCCCCCCCATGCAAAACGGCTAATCAAGTGGTGCAGTTGCGTGCACATCATAGTAAACCGCTTGGTTTTGCCACCGACTTGGTCCAATATTTTACTATATGTGTACGACAACATGGACATGCATACCTGCAAACTCAGAAGGGCTGAAAAAGGTGACATATTTGCGAACTAAATCCTTGTAAAGAATCCCAATGTCCCCAGTAGAGATGCGCGGTTCGCGGTTACAGCCGCGGATCGGGCGGATGACGTGAAGAAATATAATATTTTAATTAAATTTGGGCGGGTGGCGGTTGAACCAATCAAACGCATCACCCATATACATGAAAACAACCAGCGGATGGCGGGCGGGTGCGGTTTTGAAAATTGGTCAAAAAACGTTTGTGCGGATGGATGATAAGTTTTGCTATGCGGTTACGGTTGAAATAATAGCCCATCCACGCATCTCTAGTCCCCAGACATTTTCAGACCTGTGCCAACCTTGAAGAAATTTTTGAGTACTACCTCAAACCTCACTGTGTGTGTTCACTGTGTGCTGAGTGTGTTTCACTAATTCACAGATTGGGATAAATGCAGAGACCAAATTTCCCTCACGGGATCAAAAGAGTATATAGACTTCTACTTATACTATATACACATACAAACATGTACTGAATTAGCACATACATTTCTGGGAAAAGAAAAGGAATGTTCTTGCTCATGCAACAGCTTCACAAATCTGATATTTAACATAACAGTAGTTTTGCTGTGCATTTTCGGCACAAGATTATGACAGTGGTAGGTAGACCTCAGTAAGTCAAATCTGATATTTGAAATTGGTAGCAACTAGTGCAATGTTGTTAAAATGACCATAACTGGAAGCTTTCGGGAGGAGTTTGGGAGTATTTTTGCATTAACTTTCTCTATACCCTGCAACGAGACCAGAGGGGAGCTTCACAGGCTATCAAGCATCCTGCTGTAACAACCGTTCAGGGGCACGTTTCCCAAAACCATAGTTGCTAACTAAGTTAGCAACCTCGTTGGTTGCAATGCAATTTCCCATTGCCAACCAACTAAGTTGCTAACAGGTTAGCAACTATGGTTTTGGGAAACACAGCCCACCATGTTAAACCACTTGTTTGCTAGCTTGTTAGTTTGCCAGCAAAGTTTAAAAAAAGATTGCCTACAGACATTCCTCTAGTCAATGAACTGCATTTGGCGTTTAAAGTGCATTTTGATTGCGGTCACAGAAGTAGCCTACTCTTCAGAACGAGTTAAGTAGTCCCCCTCCAACTAAAACTCTGCCATCACGTTTTGAGTCTGTAGTAAAAGCTTTTTAATTTAATAACATTTATACTCAACTATTGGTCAAGATATGATGGCAGAGTTTTAGTTAGGAGGGGGACTAAAAAGTCATTAGGTTGTAAACTTTCTAAACCACCTATACTTATTTTGTCCATTTCATTCGTCCTAGTACAACTTCTCCTGCCTCGTCATTTGCCCGGTCATTCACTTGCTCTCACTAGGTTTGCTTTCCTTAGTGCGCTGTACCGTTGCTCGGTCATATGGTAGTGGGGTGGTGATGGCGTAGTGGTTAAAGAGCTGGGCTAGCGCGCTGTACCGTTGCTCGGTCATATGGTAGTGGGGTGGTGATGGCGTAGAGGGGTGGTGATGGCGTGGAGCTGGGCTAGCGCGCTGTACTCGGCTTCCACTGTGGTGTCCTTGGGCACGTCACCCCCGAGTCCCAAATCGCAGGGACGGTGGCCCTTGTACAGTAATATAATTGACATTATATTGATTCATATAATTGAAATGTAATTGAAAAATTAATAAATGTAAATGTATAACCCAGAGTTGTCATTTCTTTCAAAAGGAAGAATGTAGACTTTAAATTAACACTTGTTTTGAAGTCTTTATATGCGGCAGTGTCGCGGTCATTCTAAAATTAGATCACATATAGGTGTGAACCGATATTGCGATTTTATTAGGGTTAATTATGTAGCCCAAGATTACGTCATGAATATATTTATTTTGACTCTTCTTGCCCCAAAAAGAGGACAGAGGCAATGAGGAGCATTAAACAGGTTAACAACAGTCTGGTTTAAAAGGAGGGCTGAGGGGCATTAAACAGGTTAACAATAGTCTGGTTTAAAAGGAGGGCTGATTAACCTATATTGTTAGGGTAAAACCATAGAAACCAGAGGGGCCAGTGATCAACCCAGCTTTTTACGTATTTATGTTCCTTGTGTAACCAAGCAAAGGTGTTTTAGCATGCTTCAATGGAAAATGATCGTAACTACAGAGGCCATGAAATGCAGTGTTAAAGGTTGTTTACGTTTGTTTTCAAATGATTACTAGATTTTGAGTACTTTGAGGGTTTTATGGGTTTTTCAAAGAGTGAAATAATGGAGCTTCTCCAATAGAGATTGCTAAAACACGTGACCAAGATTATAGGTACGTTTGGCCGTTTACATGGGCATGGATTGCAGCGGATCCCCAAAATGCTGTGTGTTCACCAATGGGAAAATGCCATGATGACGACACATTCTCAATCTCTAAACTTCCTTGTAACTATATTGTCACATGCATATAGTTACTGGAAGTAAGAAATGCAGTGAAATTATGTCTGGTGTCAGCCTATTTGTGCATTAATGGGTGGGGGGTAAAAATTGCAGTAGAAGAGGGGTTTAGTAGATTAAGTGGCAAGGGCTGCATAAGAAAGGTGGGGGGGGCACCAACAAGGAGCACCCAAGAGCAACAGGGGCAAGGAAAAACTCCCTTACCAAGGAAGAAACCTTGGGCAGATCCACGGCTCAAGGGGCTAACCCAACTGCCAGGGGTCTTGGTGTGTGTGTTGGGGGCAGTGTGCAATATGTGTGTTGGAGAACTTACAGTTGCTGTGAACTGCCATTGACTGCCTACTTGAGCTATACATTTCAAAACATACCAGTGCACCAAAGATTCAATCAATGGCAACATTACATAACACCTGTGTTACATTTCACCTCAACAGTGTACCCAATGTCTCTTATTAAAAGCTGATGTATTACTTTACTTACTAAAAACAATCCTGGCAGAAATGCCCTTGACAGAGTAACACAAACTGGTAAATGGCTAAGAACCAGTTATGTACTCAGATCAGTGTTAGATAGGGCTGTAACGATACACCAACCTCACGATTCGGTTTGTATCACGATTTTTGACCCACGATTCGATACGAATCTCGATTTTTCTTTTCTTTGGGAGGGAGGGAGAGACTCACCGAGAACAGGGGCAGAGCCTGACGTGTGCACTGCAGCAGACGGTCTACGGCGTCGGCGTCGGCCGGGTTGAGCGCCTGCTCCAGGAAGGCCTGCTCTACCACCAGCTCCACCAGCTGCTGCCGGCCGCTCACCGTCTGCAAGTTCTTCAGGCCGGACAGGATGCGCATCAGCAGCACAAACTCCTCCCCCGTCACATCCTCCAGCACCTGGGGAAACAGCGCAACACCAGGGTCACCGGGGTCAGGTGGAGGTACAGACAAGAATGGGGTCAGTGGGCTACAGACAAGGTGGAGGTACAGACAAGAATAACTAAGAACACTGAAACACCGGGGTCAAGTGGAGCTACAGACAAGAACACAACACCGGGGTCAAGTGGAGCTACAGACAAGAATAACTAAGAACACTGAAACACCGCAACACCGGGGTCAAGTGGAGGTACAGACAAGAATAACTAAGAACACTGAAACACCGCAACACCGGGGTCAAGTGGAGCTACAGACAAGAACACAACACCGGGGTCAAGTGGAGCTACAGACAAGAATAACTAAGAACACTGAAACTAAACAAAGCAGTACAAGCTGTGGCAGGGCTTATCAGTCAGTTACTACTCCCTGCTAATCCACTTCTCATTCATTCATCCATATTAAATGGCCATCAACAACCACAATAGTGAGACTCCACCCTTTCCATCAGTGATTGTTAAGTTTTTTTTTTTTTTTTCTTCAATGATGATTGCATCTTTCCTGACTTACTTTCTTGGTTTCAGTGAAAATATGGTCTTCAACTTCTTTTGTCATGACATCTTCAGGCATCGTCTTGAGTTTGGTGGAGAGAAACTTAATAGCGCGCTCCCGCACAATGTCCTCTCCGTGCAGTATCTGGCTGAACAGACCGCCCAAAGTACCTGGAGAACCACAACATGCAACAGGATGAGCACAATGTCACATAATGTCACATAACTAAATACTACATGCAGCATCTGGATAACATTTCACAGCATCAACGGTCTCATGTAACTAGATTATACGTGCTGCATCTAGATGAAACAAACATCAAGTTCATCAAAAATATCAGTTTTAGCCTTTCCATTCATTTGACACTGCAGCAACACTAACTGTTTTCAGACATGTCCTCCGCATTATATGCGGATCTTTGTCAGACAGATGTCCGACCCCTCAGGTGATTCAGATATGATGCTTACATTATGAGTAAACGACACCAATGCACATGAACAGACTCTCCACGAGGTTGAACAGGTTGAACGTGGTCTAACAGGCACATGAATAGAATCACAGCATGTTCTTCTCTTAGTTCAAACATGAGCTCATTTACATAATGTCCGTCCGAAATAGGAGGGGAGTAGTGCAAGAGCTGCCTAAAATCAGAGTTCCAAATGTCGGGACGTACTGTTCAGATATACGGCCCACCCGCTGGATATCCGCAGAACATGCGGACTTACACCGATGTCTGAAAGCAGCTACTGACACACTGGTAAAAGTAAAACACAAAGAAATGTACCTTTGGCATCAATCTTGAATATGGAGATCAATGCTGTGTTCACTTGGTTGAACTCTGCAGAATCATCTGAGCAGGAAACATGCAGGACGGCATGAATGGAAAATCTCAGTGCATAACAATCATCCAGTATTACCGCTTCTATGACAGCTGCAGGTTTCTGCATCCCTCAAGAAAATGTTTTGACGTCCACCGTGAAATGAGTGCAAGTTTATATAATTACTACATGTCACATTGTACAACGTGACTAAAAAGATCCCATCTTACTCTACACAGGCTGAATCATCTTGATGACCAGGTTATGAACTCACAATAAAATGAAAAATGTAATGAGTAAATGTCAATGCACTACACTGTGAGAAAGTACATTGTGTAAACCCCCCATACTCAAATAGCTGCCCACAGGCCTTTGTGGCCCTTGGGGTATCTATTAATGGCCCTTCAAGCTGTTTTGAAAAGTTTTTTTTAATTATTTAAAAAAAAAAAAAAAAAAATTCAATCTCGCTGCCTGCTCTTATTTTGAAACCGCGATCTCAATACGAGGCTGGGGGTTGCCTCCATGGCAATGATAAACAGATAGCACTCCAGTCCAGCCCTCCTAAACTCGAGACAGTGGCTCTTTCTCAATGCCCAGTGTTCTAGCCTTGCTAGGACGTGAAACGCCCAGTGATGGGGCATTTCACGTCCTCTTTGGTGAACTCCGTGGAGTATCCAATCACCAGGCGTTTCACGTCCTAGCAAGGTTAGAACACTTGGCATTGAGATGGCCCCAATCACTCTCAGCAGCAGTCACACGTTTACCGACCGGAGCCGTAATGGCATGCTCGAAATTTGCCCCAAAAAGAAAACTGGACAGCGAAAACCGCCAGTTCCAACCTGTGTGGACAGAAAGGTTTGTATTCTTTCTATCACCGTCCAGCACTCGCCCTCTGTGCTTAATATGGCAAGAATCTGTCGCGGCAATAAAACTAAGCAATGTGAAGCGACACTACGAATCAAAACACAAGCATTTTGAAGAGACATTTCCGCAAAACTGAGATCAGAACAACAAAATTAAATGCTCTTAAAGCATCATATCATACATCCAACCGAATCCTCCACACTTCTTTGACAAAGCAGCAAAAGGCAACAATGCTCCCTTAGAGTAGCGTGGGTTTTGGCGAAGCACATGAAGCCATTCACGGATTCAGAGATAATGAAAGAATGCATGATTGATGTGATGGACATGTTGCTTGAAGGCAAAGAAAAAGAGGAAATGAAAGCCAAAATTCAACAAATCCCACAGTCTTTAATATATGCTCAAATTAAAATTATATTTTTATTTTAGGTAATATTTTTGTTTTTAATAAAAAGGAAATGTTATGTTATAAAATAAGTTATATTGTTATGATACATCATCGTACACGGTCCCAATAAATGGCCCCTTGAGTCACTGAAAAAAATAAATAAATTGTGGCCCCTCATCATTTCTATTTCAGTACCCCTGGTGTAAACGATAAAACCACCAAGGCTGTTGAGGAATCATGTACCTGTTTGCAAAAGCTGTGTCAGGATGTCCGCCACTCTAGGAAGGTTTTCTCCAGCAGCAAATCTAGGGAGTTCCTTAATAGCCTGCCTTCGGATCTACAGAAAAGAGAACATCAAGGACATGCGAACAAGCCCAAACCAAGCAACCCATCTAAGACCGTTTTACAAACATGTTCATATTCTTACTGAGACATCTTCATCTTCACATAGGTCAAGCTGTGCGTTGATGGCAGCGTCAGCCAGTTCAGGGAAACTGCTGAAGAATTTAGGGATGAACTGGGCCGCCAGGCGTTTCTCCTTCGGGCCCCCCTTCACCCCATCCAGAATGACTTGATACGCATCCTTGTGCTATGTGAAAAGGAGCAGAGGTAAACATTACAACATTAAGTTAACACAATGTGCAATTGCTAAAGGTTAAAACACCATTTAGTAAGTGAAGCTTACTTATGCAGCGCCGTTTCAAACGTGAAGTTTTAATGTTACCAACTGGTTAAAGTTAGCTAGTGATACCTGGCGATAAATTAATGTTATTGGCCACCTAACAATAAAGCAATTAACTGTTGGCTAATTTAGTTTAATTAGTTAATGCTAAATGCGTCTGGTTGGGTTAGTTAAAATATAACGTGCGAGACTCGGGAGACACTAGCTAACATTAGTTTTAATATCCATCTCACGTTATATCACTTAGCCAGGAAAGCGGACAATCCCATAGGGTTAGCCAAAAAGCTAACAGTATGCGCTGGCTAGTAAGGAACTGACATAGCTAACAGATAACCCGTAGGCTAACGTAAACGTTGCTACTGCTAGCGTTGTGTGTGGCTTAACACACGGCCATGCTGTAACATTATAATGTGTCCTAGCTACTTAACTAGCTTACTTAAGAGTTTGGTTATTTATAAGGTTAGCTATATAGATTTGTTTCCCACCTAATCGCAAACGACCCACAAAACACTCTCTAAACCGACTTACCTGACTCAAGTTATCCTTTGCGTCTGCAAGGATCCCATAGTTTCGATACAGCTCCTCTACAGTGGCCGCCATCAGCTTGTGACCGTGTTTGTATAACGTTAACCTTAGCTAGCGTTTGCAAGATAAAATTCCTTGTTTGCGAAGTTTCTTCTGATGCCAAAATAGCAAATCCAGTGAAATTTTCTCCCGGCTGCAATACAAACCGGGAAGGGGAAAGGGAATGGAAAATACTAGAAACCAGCGAGATGGTATCCCACTGCTTCTTCCTCGCTTTCAAGCTGTTGATGCTACAAGCCCACGGCGACCACGATAGACAGAGCATGCGCATACGATTCACCAAGTACGCAAGCGTCACATATGACGCCAGGGTAACGAGCTCCGCCTATCTACAATCTTTGCTGGTAGCAAAGATTGTTAAGGCGGAGCAAGATATTTCATCAGGAGCCACTTCCCAGAACCCGGATCGCACGGGGGTCAAAATCCCCCTTTATGCAGAGCAGAGGCAGCGACTGCTCCATTGAAGTCTATGGTCATAGTTCAGAATTTCACCACATATGCTAAGGTCTTGGTTCTATAGAGTTAGGAATGTGAATTTCGGGCACATTTTCATGATCCTTAAACCCTTCTGAACATTTCAGGTACATTTTTAGCATTTTTGAGCAATCCAGTTTGGAGAAAATCAACCTTATAATATAGCTGCAAGCAGCAATGAGGGGGCCAAGCAGGTAGTTCAGCAGGCCAGATTTGCCATGTAAGTCATTGCCGTTGCATCAGACATATAGCCTTAAGCAGTCACAGCAAGTTCCATGCCAAACAACTCAAGATTGGCTGAGTTACAAGGTCAAGTTTTACATCAAAACATAACTGATTTTGTGGAGCTGAACCAGGGCTGAGTGTCGCCGCCCCCTCCCCCAGCCAGCCCACCGCCACAACCGCCCCTGCCCATCCCACCGCCCACTACTCTTGCACGCGCGCATTAGAATGAACTGGATGGAACTTGCTGTCATCAGTTTCTCATCAAAAATAAAAGATTGACTGAGATATGATCACACTTGCTGTGATTTAAACATAGTGGTCAAAAATTAACGTCATTGGGTGTGTTGAACTCGGTTTGGCCCAAGGATTCCAATGATCTCATTTTGACATTCGGGTCAACGGGTCAAAAGTTACGTCTGTGAACACACGTCCAACTTTGGCCTGTTGGTGGCGCTACAGCGTTTGAGGTGCCGGCATGAAACTTGGTGAAATTAATTATTGGGCTGTCCCCAATCAGTGTGCAAAATTGTATAACTTTTTACCAGACGGTTCTATGGGCTGCCATTGACTTCCATTGCAGAATAATGCACATTAGCAACTACTGGCCAAAATGCATTTTTGTCAATTACAGAGCCCCCTAGAGGTCAAAGGTCACCAGATTTCTTGAGTGTCCTCCCGATGGGCTCAAAGGTGCATGTACTACGTTTGGTTTTGATACATGAAAGCGTTGCTGAGATATGAGCTCACTTCCTGTTTGGCGGCTTCACCAAGAAATTTCGATTACCCGTTACGGGCCAATGCTTCTGTCAATAATTCCAGAAAATTAGGCAGTGATAAGGCATGGTCTGAGGATGGTCTGTGCCAATTTTGGTGAAAATCAGATTAAATTTGTGAACTGTGAAAACTTGTTTGTGTTTTTGATTAAATCCAATATGGCGGCCGAATCAATTACGCTGACATCACAAGTTGGCCTGGGCCGGCCTAAGGACCATCAACAGTAGTACCAGACACCACTAGTGCGTTTTAATTCTAAGCACAACTGCTGCTACAGGCCAAAAGGCATGTTTCTTAATTACAGCGCCCCTAGAGGTCAAAGGTCACCAAAGCGTCCCCTGATTGGGGAGTCCATGGACTAAGTTTGGTTATGATAGATGAAGGTTGCTGAGATATGAGCTCACTTCCTGTTTGGCAGCTTCACGCAAATTTCGATTGGCTGAACACGGTTTTAGTTCAAGACAAAAGCAATGCATTAATGAGGCATGGTCTATAGATGATATCTATGAAGGTTGGTGTTGATCGGACTGTGACCTCTGATCGTTTTAAGTGATTTTGGAAAATCCATCATGGCGGAAAAAATGACATCATAGGGTGCGTCCCAAGGATTCCAACGGGATCAACAGGTGCCGGCATGAAACTTGGTGCAAATAATTATTGGCCTGTTCCCAATCAGTGTACCAAATTTCACAACTTTTCACCCGGTTCTATAGGCTGCCATATAGGCTGCCGTAATAATAATAGGGAAGAAAAGACTTCAATGGCTTCTACATACCTGACGAACCGGTAGCGCCGAAAATCAAATAGGGAAGAAAACATAGAATCACTAATGGCACACGGTTTGACGTCAAATACCTGGCGCCATCCAGGGTTTGGGCCGTGTAGCACACGGTAGCGCGACAATGTGACGTCAAAATGCGCCAGGGTTTGGGCGGTAGAGATCTGACGATCAAAATGGCGTAGATCTCTCTGGCGCCAAGGTTTGGGCCGTAGCACACGGTAGGGTTTGGGGCCATGTAGCACACGGTGGCGCACCAAAACGAGATCTCATTTTTTTTTTCAGACGACAGTGTGACGCCAAAATGACGAAACAGGAAGATGGACTACCAGTTCGAGGGAAACAGGAAGATGGACTAGTTCGAGGGCAAGCGTTGCAGTGTTTTGTTACAGTCGTGAATTTTTAATAGTTTGCTGGATAAGTTAACAAAGTTACCAGTGAGAGTTGCAACACATGGAATTAAGAGGAAAGAATAGAAACGATTTATTTTCAAACAAAGGATATCTATTAAGGCCTGAACAAAATCTCTTTCCACTTCAGGAAATTACACAAACTCAGCCAGCTGCTAGCTAGCTAGCCAGCTAACTAAACTGTTTAAACTATTAAAATTAAATTAATAAAGTACCTATCTATATATCCATCTATCTATCTATCTATCTACCTGTGCACACACCTTGGAAACTACATGATAATGATGATGGTAGTTGTGAATAGAAGCAACCAAAGTCTGAAGTACCACCACACAGGCTAGCTACTGGTGTTTCTTACTGCAGCTTCTTCTGCTGTGTAAGTAGTTAATGTTAGTCTTTTCACAACAGTGACACCTCTGTTCAGGAGAATATTGCAACTAGTGTTGCGACCACCACGCGCGAGTATAAATGGTTACGGCGCTTCTGTGACGTCACATTGTCGCACTACTGGTCGGGTGCGTTGAGTATGTGGGACGTTTAAGGGTTGCCCTGCAGCGTTGCTGCTTGGCCCCCAATCAGGTGTGCGCCGGTTATTTATGCCGCTGCTGTTGGCCGGTTGCAACTTACGCTCGTCAATACGTCATCGACACGCCTCTTTATGCAGACAGGATTCGATCCCCATAGAGCATCACAGTCCCGCCCACAGGAGTTTCCGGAAGTAAGAATTCAATGCAATTTCTCCATTAACAATTCGGGTATAAGCCATAAAAACTTAACTGCACATGGTAGACTCAAAACCAGCTACGGCTGTACTAAGCGATTGTGTATGCTCATATAAACGCCAAAAGTTTACGGGGCACTAACCTCGTTTTGAGATAAATGTCTTTTATTCGCGATGTCTTGGATAAGTACTTCATTACCCACAATCCTGAACAATCCCACAATCCCACAGTGATGCCTCTGATTGGTGGAAAGGCCGTTATGATCATAGTTTGAAACTTTATCAGCGAAAATTATTGACAAAGATGGCGTAGTCTTTTACTGCCTATGGAGAAAATGTTAATATGAATAAAAAACTTTCTAGACGAACATTGGTACTTGTATCAACAAGAATTGTGGTTTACAATATCACACGAACTTAGTCAGGGCCAATAGAGCATCACAGTCCCGCCCCTCCTCCGAGAGAGCTTAGTTTCCGGAAGTAAATTTCCCATTCATTTCTCCCATTGACATTTTGGAAAAATCCATTATCTAAAGAGTTTTAGAGCATGTCTTAGGCTAATCAGCTACGGGCGTAACTCATAAGCATACAACATATCATTTCGAAAGTGAAAAACAAAGAGAAAGTCCAAAAAAATCAAAGGTACAAAACTGTGTACATATTTTCATTTCCGTTTGAAGGAACTACTCATCCCATAAACCACCGCCTCACTGAAAATATATAAGCAGCACGAACCAGCATAAAAATCATTTCCAACCTGCGACAGCACGCGAACCCTTTCCTCCAAACAATGATTTTTATACAGTTAATAGCAGTTATTTCAGGAGTAATCGTGTAAATAATAGTGTTTTGGTATTGAATGTTACATTTACCATTATATAAAATATATAGCGTATTTTATATCGTGTGAGTGTGTGTGAAAGTGGTTAACGTTAACGTTAGCAACATTGTACAGTGCTTCGTATCTGACTGCCATCCCGGTGCATGGTCTGCTCTTGGACCACCATATTCAGTTTATTATCTTGCTGTGAATTATTACACAAAATGTTCATTAAATGTACGAAGAAGTATTTCTAGGTTAATGATTGATGATACAGTATGAAGGCTACAGTAGCCTAGCTAATGTTAACTAGCATTACCAACCTCCCTGCAAAACTCACCACACAACTTCGTAGGTTTGATAGGTCTTGTCCCTCATGCTGGCCCTTACAAAACTCACAAGCTGACCCTCGACACACAACAGTCAATAATGTGACCCGATTTAAAGTGGTTTTCACCCCTTTGGACACTCTTGATTTCGTCATTGAAACAGTGAAATATTCACGGTGGCATGGACGGTTTGTTAACCATTTTACTGCAGTGTCTAGCCGGTGGTAGCATCCAGCTGAAAGCACCAGCTAGCTAGCTAGTTCAAAGGTTTAAGTGCTTAATGGGGATATACAGGGCTTTTTATGCCTCGACTAAGTTGATGTTTCATATAAACAACAATTCATGTTCATAGAAACAACAAGGTCACTAAAACATAATATATTTCATACCTGTGTTGCAGCATGTAGGCTAATGTTAGCAGCATTATAATGACATTCTAATGTCTAAAAAGGCTAATGATTAGCTAGCCTATCGGCTACCTGAAAAGTTAAGTGTTCAAACTAGCATTTACAGTGTTCTATTTGATGGTGTATTGGCCCTGACTAAGTTTGTGTGATATATAAACCACAATCCTTGTTGATACAAGTACCAATGTTCGTCTAGAAAGTTTTTATTCACATTAAGATTTTTGCCATAGGCAGTAAAAGACTCCGCCATCTTTGTCAATAATTTTCGCTGATAAAGTTTCAAACTATGACCAGAGAGGGTTTTGTCAAATATTTCCACGTTTGATTATTGCAAGGGGGGAGGGGGGGAAAATCCCCTTTAAAGCAGACCAGAAACCCTCGCTGCACTAATGTCAATGGAGACTTGTGGAATTTGACCAATAAATTGGTCATTATGTCTTTCTGGACTTGTTGAGGGTTTTGGAAAATTTTGTCATAATCTGTAAGTGTTTGGGATCATTTCAAGCCTAAAAAAGTGTAATTTTTTTAGCGCTCGATTTGTAATAAAATAACTTAATATCAGACCATGCTGCTGCCAGTTACTGTCCGTTGTTAGCAAGCCTCTTTAAGGTAACATTTTAAACAGAGAAGTGTAATTTCTTTGAAATGACAACTACTGAATAACATTACTGACATTAGTTAAAGTGGATAGTTTATACTGTGAATTTGTAAACAGTATAGCTAAGTCCTTCAACCTATCCACTTGTTATAGCCATAGCTTCCCATCCACTTGTATAGCATTTTGTTAGCTAGCTAGCTAGCTAGCTCAGTTCACATGACTAATTAAATTATTCATATCATGTCCTAAAGAATGATTCATTGGTATCATACATGATTATAGACAATAATACTGTGAACACAATTATGTTTATCTGTTCATATTGCTTATTAAGAGAGAAAGTTTATTTAGTGACGTAAGGTGACACTCCCACTTATGCAGACCAGATCCAGAGAGGGTTAAAGCGGAGCGAGAGGCGCAAACGTTCGACAATTTCCGCGTTCGATTATTGCAAGGGGGAGGGGGGGAAATCCCCCTTTATGCAGACCAAACCCTCGCTGCACTAATGTCAATGGAGACTTGTGGAATTTTACCAATAAATTGGTCATTATGTCTTTCTGGATTTGTTGAGGTTTTTTTGGAAAATTTTGTCATAATCTGTAAGTGTTTGGGATCATTTCAAGCCTAAAAGTGTAATTTTTTAGTGTTCGGATTTGTAATAAAATAACCTAATATCAGACCATGCTGCTGCCAGTTACTGTCCGGTTGTTAGCATGCTAGCTAGCCTCTTAGCTAAGGTAACATTTTAAACGGAGAAGTGTAATTTCTTTGAAATGACAACTAGCTGAATAACATTACTGACATTAGTTAAAGTGGATAGTTTATACTCAAGTGAATTTGCAACAGTATATTAAGTTTAAGCGAAGTCCTCAACTAGTCACTTGTTAGCGCATAGCTGTACTATTGCCATAGCTACTCCCATCCACTTGTATAGCATTTTAAGCTAGCGTTAGCTAGCAAGCTAGCTTGGTTCACATGACTAATTAAATGATTCATATCATGTCCTAAAGAATGATTCATTGGTATCATACACGATTATATACAATAAAACTGTGAACACAATTATGTTTATTTGTTCTTATTGCTTATTAAGAGAGAAAGTTTATTTAGTGACGTAGGGTGACACTCCCACTTATTCAGACCGGAACTGTCCCGTTTTGCTCCCATAGTAACGAATTACGTTGCTCTATCTTGCTAGTAATCAAGGATCTTTGCCAGAACTGTCCCGTTTTGCTCCCATAGTAACGAATTACGTTGTTCTATCTTGCTAGTAATCAACCTTAACGGCTTTTCCACCAATCAGAGGCATTACTGTGGGATTGTGGGATTGTTCAGGATTGTGGGTAATGAAGTACTTATCCAAGACGTCGCGAATAAAAGACATTTATCTCAAAACGAGGTTAGTGCCCCGTGAACTTTTGGGGTCTATATGAGCATACACAATCGCTTAGTACAGCCGTAGCTGGTTTTGAGTCTACCATGTGCAGTTAAGTTTTTATGGCTTATACCCGAATTGTCAATGGAGAAATTGCATTGAATTCTTACTTCCGGAAACTCCTGTGGGCGGGACTGTGATGCTCTATACACCATCAAATAGAACACTGTAAATGCTAGTTTGAACACTTAACTTTTCAGGTAGCCAATAGGCTAATCATTAGCCTTTCAGACATTAGAATGTCATTATAATGCTGCTAACATTAGCCTACATGCTGCAACACAGGTATGAAATATATTATGTTTTAGTGACCTTGTTGTTTCTATGAACATGAATTGTTGTTTATAGGAAACATCAACTTAGTCAAGGCATAAAAAGCCCTGTATATCCCCATTAAGTACTTAAACCTTTGAACTAGCTAGCTAGCTGATAGCACAAGCTGGATGCACTGCAGTAAAATGGTTAGCAAACCGTCCATGCCCCCGTAAATATTTCACTGTTTCAAGGACTGAATCAAGAGTGTCCAAAGGGGTGAAAACCACTTTAAATCGGGTCACATTATTGACTGTTGTATGTCGAGGGTCAGCTTGTGGGTTTTGTAAGGGCCAGCATGAGGGACAAGACCTATCAAACCTACGAAGTTGTGTGGTGAGTTTTGCAGGGAGGTTGGTAATGCTAGTTAACATTAGCTAGGCTACTGTAGCCTTCATACTGTACGAATCATATAATCAATTAACCTAGAAATACTTCTTCGTACATTTAATGAACATTTTGTGTAATAATTCAGAGCAAGTTAATAAACAGAATATGGTGGTCCAAGAGCAGACCATGCACCGGTCCATGCATCAGGATGGCAGTCAGATAAGAAGCACTGCACAATGTTGCTAATGTTTTCACACACACACACGATATAAAATGCACGATGGTAAATATAACATTCAATACCAAAACACTATTATTTACACGATTACTCCTGAAATAACTGCTATTAATTATATAAAAATCACTGTTTGGAGGAAAGGGTTCGCGTGCTGTCGCCGGTTGGAAATGATTTTCGCTGGTTCGTGCTGCTTATAGAGCTGGTAAGTCCCGCCTGTCCGCTAAACCCCCAGTGGACCTCTAGATTGAAAAATCGTCAATGCAAGTGAATGTGAGAAAATAATTATTTTCTGGTCCCGTTTGATTTGTGCCATGAATGTGAACATATGTCGCCTGTGAATTTTTTTATATAATTTTTTTCATGTTACGAGTTTGACAGTATATTATATGATTCTTCGGCTATCAGTTGTGGAAAAGACATAACGAGAAAGACTACATGTCGCCTGTGACGTGAGCTAATCTCTAACATTAGCTGAGATGCTAGTTTTTGTAACGGCAGGAATAAACACACATGGTAACAAAAATATTTGAAACATGTCTAGCTTCACTCAACACATTAACACTACGATACAGTGTGATTGTAAAGTTGTATGGTTCACTGTGTTCAAAGTCGATCTTAATAACCCTCTACATCTCGACCAACTGATGGTTGTTATGGGAAACTAGTGATCTGTCGCCTAGCGGAAAGTTGTAGTCCACAAAGTGCTCTCACACAAAGTTTAACCAAGATCAAACTTCTACCCGCTCAATTGTAGCATTCTTTACACGAAAATTTATATTAAAAATTCACAGACAACATATGTTCACATTCATGGCAAAATTCAAACGGGACCAGAAAATAAATATTTTCTCACATTCACTTGCATTAATGATTTTTCAATCTAGAGGTCCAGCGGGGATAGCGGAAAGGGCGGGACTTACCAGCTCTATATATTTTTCAGTGAGGCGCGGTGGTTTATGGGATGAGTAGTTCCTTCGCTCTGAAATGAAAATATGTACACAGTCTTGTACCTTTGACTCTTTTTGGACTTTTCGTTTTTTCACTCGAAATGATATGTTGTATGCTTATGAGTTACGCCGTAGCTGATTAGCCTAAGACATGCTCTAAAACTCTTTAGATATCATTTTTCCAAAACGTCAATGGGAGAAATGAATGGGAAATTTACTTCCGGAAACTAAGCCTGGGAGGAGGCCGGGACTATTGCCCATAAGACATGAACTACGACGAAAATCAAAATCAAGCATAGGCAGACTGGCTGGGTTTGGTCAATTAGCCTTTAGGCCTGACTTTGCAGCTTTTCCTACAAAATCAAAATCAAGTAGCAGACATAACACTTTTTTGGCTACACTGTCCGAAACTTGCTACCTCCAAAGTAAAATACAATAGCCTAGGCCTACATATCAGTAGACTATTTCTGTAAAATGCCATTTTGACAGAAGCGTCTGCTCTACCAAATTAAACTAGAAATGTGATTCAAACCACCATAGAACACTGTATCCTAGCCTAGGGCCTACTCTAGTTTATGGTCTGCTCACACACCAGACAGAAATGGGAAGTTAGACGACAGCATTGTTCTCTAAATGATGTTGAACAATTCTCCATATTGAGGAAGTAGCCTTGGCTATAACTTCAGTGTCAGTCAGAACATTGTGTTCACTATTATACCTGTGTAAGAAGTCATTTCGCTTTCGGGTAAGAATAATTAGCAAAAATATATGGGCCTGCTTTCTTATGGGCTACACTTTTTTATGGATATGCAGGCCTACTGCAATTAACTAACTTAATTATTTATTTCCAGACATCCAGTCGAAACGATGGGGGAACAGTTTTGTAGTAAGCCTACTATTAAAAACTGCGGAGACGATGAAGGATTTGAGATGGGCCTACCTGTGCGTGAAAAACTTAAACATTCCATTAGGTCTACTGACACTTTGGATTTAGTCTCACAGGCAGACTCTGGTGTTATGCATACGCCTCCGCCACAAGGCTATGATGCAGAGTTTGACCCTCCACTTGAGAAAAAATATGAATGTCCTATTTGCCTAATGGCGCTCCGGACGGCGGTGCAAACTCCATGTGGGCATCGGTTCTGTCGTGGTTGCATCGAGAGATCAATTCGGTGAGTTAGTTAACACGGTAGGCGAGTCGATTAGGCCAACAGACTTTCTGGCTTGGGTTCATGAATACATTATTCCTACAAAGAGGTCATATTTCTCTCATATTATTGACAGGGAAGCAGGGTCAAAATGTCCTATAGACAATGAGGTACTGACATTGGACCAACTCTTCAGCGATAACTTCGCCAATCGAGAGATTCTGTCGCTCACTGTGGCTTGCTGCAATTCCGAATGCCACCAGAAGATGGAGCTCCGATATATAGAAGTGCGTTCTGTCGTAAATGAACACAAACACAAATGCCATTTTACGGATGTTATTTTGAGTGCGGACATACTCTTTCAAAGTTATCACTGTTTTCAAAACGTTTTTTAATGCACCAGATGATGAAAAACAGTAACAAAAATCAAATGGTCATACAAAAGATTTATCACAAACTGACAAACTCTTCTTCCCAACCAGTCTCATTTGGTCCAGTGCCAGTTCTCTACTGAGCCGTGCCCGCTGTGCCAGGCTGCACTGCTGAAGAACCAGCTGGACGAGCACACAGCCCAGCACTGCCCACGTCGCTCAGTCCCCTGCCCTGCCTGTATGGAAATGTACATCTGGGATGAGAAACAGGTGTGTCACAGCCATCAATGTGGTACAGGCCTACAGTTATTTGAAGTCGGCCTGGAATATTTGTCCTTGTAGCTGAGTGTCATTTAGTTCCATCAGAAGAATTGGCCAAAATTATTTGCATTCAGAGGAGGAAATGACACTGGGACATCCTCAATTTGAGTCATGTTCAGCATTCAAACGTTGTACGTTGAGTCCTATGCTCCTTTTGCAGCTCCATGAAGGCCTGTGCCCTTTCGCCAGCGTGATATGCGAGTTCTGCAGCGGAGAGCTCATTCGTGACCACGTGAGTCAGTGGAATCAACAAGTGCTAAATGACCATTAACTAAACAGTACTGAATTGAACAGTAACAAATCAAAGGACACTGTTATATCACAAGTACCACACACCAGTCAACTCCTCGAAATAATGTAGCTGGCCATGTTTTCACTGTTTTCTTAGTTGAATCAATGAAATAGTGTAACATTATATACTGCTCAAAAAAATTAAGGGAACACTTCAATCATACACTGGATCGGTACTCTGACACTGTTTGGTTCTGAGCACAAGTAAAACTTTTGAGGCGAGTGTTTTATTTTGCAAGAACTGTCAGACAATCTGTGAATGTAGTTTGAGAATGGAGAAAAGGGTGGAAGGTTTCAAAAAATGTGTTTTAATTGTAGAAAAAAAGTGTTCCCTTAATTTTTTTGAGCAGTATACTAGATACATGCATAGTGTACTGTATAGCCTGACAGCATACAGATCAACTGAGAGTACATTTCAGAGTAGACCACTGTATTGACTTATATTAGGATACATTTTATGATCAGTTTTTTTTTTTCTCTGACAAAAAACATTCTTCCAGACTTAGGGAAAAACACAACTATATACCATGAAGAATGTGGGATAAACTATCCATGATCAGCTGGTTACAGGCTGGTGCTCCATGCTTTCTGTCACACGCCTGATCATTTTGCACAAATGAATGGTAGACTATTACCGAACCGTGGTCGAGAAAAAACGCAGAACATTTTCCAGATTACACTTAATTTTGTCATTTTAAGACTGATATTGTGGCATAAATAAAATAAAAAGTTACATTTTATGTTCAAACTTTTATTGCAGTTGGTAAACTGGGCCACGCCTTTCATTCGAAAGTATAACCTAAAACTAACTTTTGAATTAAATGCCACAGCCCATACTGATTTTCCTTTAGAATATAGATATTAAGAGATACAGACTGTCTTTACTTAAGTAGGTTGTCATTGTGGTACTTTTTACTTTTACTAAAGTAAATATTTCTTGTGTATTTGTACTTTTACTCCAGTCACCTGCACTTTCAGTTCCTTTGGATGTGAAGAAAAGGTCTGTTCACTTTTATTCAGTATTATACAGGGGTTACTATTGTCTCTGCTATTTAGCCATGAGGTACACCTCTACCATCGCTACCACCAACCCCATGAACATATTCAGTTGCTTTTGTCCACAGATGTCCCGCAGCTCCCTCGCCCAACACATGCAGGAGTTCACCCACTTGCACTTAAGTTCCATGGCTGCCTTTCTCAAGCGCCAGAACCTATTTGGAGAGCCATCCATGGGTGCAGCTGCGAGGAGTTCTGCAGTCACATCTGAAATGGATACCAGCTTGAAAAGCTCGGTGGACCACTTGGAGCTGCAACAAATGCGGGAGACGGTGCAACAGCTGGACGGTCGCCTAGTGAGGCAGGTCCACCTGCTCCGCGAGCTGAGCATCCAGGTCCACAGCCAGGCCACGCAGCTACAGGACCTGCACAAACACACGGCTGCTCTGGAGGACGCCGTGCAGGGGCTGAAGGCCGTGCCGTGCAATGGTGCTTTCACATGGCGTGTGAAAGGCTTTCAGGAGCACCTCGAGAACCACAGAGCCAACCGGCCCGTGGTCTTGTACAGTCCAGGCTTCTACACCGGCCGACCCGGTTACAGGCTCTGCCTAAGGCTGCAGCTGCAGCCGCCCACTGCCCCCCACAACCCCAGCTTCCTCTCTCTGTTTGTGCACACCATGCGTGGGGCTTTTGACAACCAGGTGGCCTGGCCTCTCCAGGGCAAACTAAAGCTGACCATCCTGGATCCAATGGAAGGTCTGCACATGACTGAAGTCATGGAGACCAAGCCAGACCTGCTTGCATTTCAACGCCCCACTGCTGAGCGCAACCAGAAGGGCTTTGGTTATGTCACTTTTGTGCACCTGAGCAAGCTGTCTAAGAGGTATATGGAAGACGATATCCTCCAGGTGCATTGTGAGGCCACACTAAAACTTTAAGCTTAAGGGGAAATTAAGCCATTGTGGTTCACCTCAACATTTAAAGATGCTGTAAGTGATTCTGGATGACATCACGTTTGTTGATATTTGAACCAAACACCACACAAAACACCAGGGAAATGAGCTCACTTACTACACTACCTTACAATTACTCTGAAACAGGTTTTTGTATCAATCTCTTGTTCATTAATAGTGCTTTAAAATAACTTTTAGAGGTTCAAGCAACTACAAGTGATAATCGTAGAAAATATAGTCATATGTTGTCAATGTTTTAATATTTTAACTAAGAACTGGATTTTACCTAACAAAGATTTTAAATCTGGAAACATTATCATCATAAATAATAATAAACATCAATGTTTGTGCTTACCGGTAGTCCTACCCATGTAAGAAAATTGATTTTGCCTTGTTATTAAATTAGTCACATTTAAATGACTGCCCTTCAGTGTGAAACTGTTGTCTGTGGTATATAAAAGGTATTCTATGTGATCGACTACATGAGAATACTGAAAAAAAAACATGAACTGACTAAATCATGACTTCAGAATTGTGATTAAGCATTCCCGGTTATTTTCGCTCCTGACGTACAGGCTTTAAATGAGAAACCTAGGACTCACAACAAGACTAACCATGGCCAGTTTGACCTTCAAAGGTCAAATGTCACAGTAACACTGAAAGAGGAAGAGCTTACTGCTAGACGAAAGCATATTACGGCACATAAACAAGAGTGCCTCTGTTCTACAGGTCTCCACAAAGGTTTTCCCAGGAGAGGATCAGCACTAGAATAAGGCCGCCAAAGCTCCTTATCCACTCCAGGCCTGTGAATAGATCACGTAGAGAAGCTCTATACCTAATGGGTAGTGTCTACGTCATTTTGATTATACTGTATGTCAGTGAAAAACTATTAATAATACTTTCATTCTAACTCTCTAGAAATGCATCAAGTTAATAATTATCTTTATCTCATTAATAATTCACTTTTTTTACACATCATGAAATATTTTATTCATCCATTTTATTGAAAAATACATTGGGGAAAAATCTTAATAAACATTCAACACATATATATTTTGTACCAGAGCCTCCATTCACCAAAAAACTGGACAAAACCACTCCATGACTAAAGTCCAGTTCATCAGTATCACTTGTTCATTAATGTGCTTTACAAGAACCTTCAGAGACTCAAGCAACTGAAAGTAATAAAGGACCAGCTCCTCTACAGACTATACTATGTAAACTCATCCCTGGCACGTCATGGTTGTGTGAGGTTTTGGTGTTAATACCAAATGAAGTCTTTGTAAACGAAGTGGTGATGCTGAGCAGGACTGGAATTCCACACGCCAGTGACACTTCCACAGCGGATGGGACCGAAGGGGAGGAGCCTGTGCCTCTCTCCCCAAGATAACAGACCGCTCCGATCCCGTCCCCATTCCTAAAGATGGAGCTTCCTGTGCCTTCGCCCTCCACCACTTAAAGGCATCTGGCTGCAGGCTGGAACACAGTGGCATACAAATCCCACAGCTGGAAAGCATTCATTCCCCTGTTAGGGGAAGTGTTGCATTCAGTGAAAAGCAGGAGTAGAGGCAGTGATCTCCCATAAGGCCCCATCAGTGAAGGGAGTCCTCCTTTACACAAGCTCATCTTCAGAGGGGTCCATTTGGACCTCCCAGGCCGGTGTCCAGTGAAGAGGGCCATCTCCAGTGACAGTGCTAGCTGGGTGGCGCACAGATGAGGTCTCCAGAACTCTGCCGTCTAGATAGTCCGATTAGCCCTACAGGGGACTCTAGGATGTCAGGTTCACTGGAGAATGTCTTGGCCGCCATACTTCCCCCTCCAGTCTCCCCACTGCCAGCATGCATCCTGTTGGCCGTGGAGAGGAGCTTAATGTCTGAGTGGGCATTAGCAACTGTGTGACGTCGAATGCCACCTGCTTTCTCCAGGTAGGCCTCACCCTCTTGTTCCACCAGGGGTCCGAGTGGGTCAAACTGTGTGATCATGATCTCTGGCTGGCCAAACTGTGATCTGGAGTGGGGCAGGTTGCATTCTATGAAAGGTTCAAGAAATATGTTAATGATAACTAAACAAGATGATCACCCCATTTAATTGACTACTCTTAGAGGTAAAGTCTTCACTTCTGGCAAAAGGTTTCTAAGGTTTAATATCTACTGGCAAACCACCTCCCTAATGTCTGGGTGCTTGAAAAACAACATGCTGATTGGGTGGAATTGCTTATGGCTCGGACCAGAACTTGCGTTTGTTTGAGCACTCTCACAAAGCAAACAGCTACAAGACTGTGAGGAGTAACTAACTGGGGTTTGTGTGTTGGAATAGAATTATGAACCCCACCTTTAACTGAAACCAGGGATGAGTTTTTGGTGTTTCATGCAATTGCAGTTACTTCAGATAAGCATCTACCAATATGAGTAATTCTGATACTTTACAGCATATCTGTATCTGATTGCAATTTGGTTTCTATCGTTACATGGTTTCTATCGTTATTTCCAAAGTGTTGATAATGTTGCATTCTGCAGAAATAGATTTAACATCACTTCTAAATACCCATGTATACAACTCCCCAATGACTTCTACACTGCTGGTATCATCTCCAGGTAATAGTGTTTTCACTCTTTTATATAAATAGTCTGCTGTTGCCCATTATTTTCTTTAAATAACTAGACATCATGACATTTAGCTACATGTAGAGACTAACCCCCAGATATATTAAAGGAGAATTGCGGTGTGATATTGACCTAAAGTGTATTGAAACATGATACCGAGTGTGAACGTATGTCTCATAGCCCATCTCGGCTTGTCCCCTGCACTCCAAAATCTGGCTTTAGTTAGCCGATGCTACCAACAGCTTTTTCAATAGTGGTGCTTCGGCATCGGGCTAGCCATGCAAATAAATCACTGTTTTACACCCATTTACAAGGCTCAATGTATCTCCACACTTCATTGGTAGACTTCCGAGGGCCCTGACATTTAAAACGAGACATTGAGAACTTTGAAAAAGCACTCCTGCTAGTGTTGCTGCCCCAGCTGCCCTGCACCTTATAGCGTTGCTGCCCCAGGTGCCCTGCACCTTATAGAGTTGCTGCCCCAGGTGCCCTGCACCTTATAGCGTTGCTGCCCCAGATGCCCTGCACCTTATAGCGTTGCTGCCCCAGATGCCCTGCACCTTATAGTGTTGCTGCCCCAGATGCCCTGCACCTTATAGCGTTGCTGCCCCAGATGCTGCCCCAGATGCCCTGCTGCCCCAGATGCCCTGCTGCCCCAGATGCCCTGCACCTTATAGTGTTGCTGCCCCAGATGCCCTGCTGCCCCAGATGCCCTGCACCTTATAGTGTTGCTGCCCCAGATGCCCTGCACCTTATAGTGTTGCTGCCCCAGATGCCCTGCTGCCCCAGATTCCCTGCACCTTATAGCGTTGCTGCCCCAGATGCCCTGCACCTTATAGCGTTGCTGCCCCAGATGCCCTGCACCTTATAGCGTTGATGCCCCAGATGCCCTGCACCTTATAGCGTTGCGTAGAGCGGCCTCCACATGAGTGCAGCACACTCAGCTTTGGTCATTTGATGACTTTTACAACATTTTTCTCAATACAACCAAGTTATCATTTCAGATCATCATACAAGTCTAAGCGACAACGTGACACAACAAGCAGAGTCTGGTAAACCAAGTCCTTACTGGCCAACTGGCCCATTTATCTGCGTCAGGCTCGGATTCTCCTACTGTAGAGCAAAGCTTCACTCCACGCTCTGAGTATACCACACCTCTGTGTGAATGTTTATTTTCTGCCCTTCACATGGCTGCTAACCTGGAAGATGTTCCCCGTTGCTCCAACTGAGGTCGTTTCCCAGGTACGGCGAGATGACCATAGCCACTAGTCTCTCTAGAAGGCAGTATTCCTCAGTAGGCCCATTGGGTTCATGGATGCCCTGGACCAGAAACACACACACGCACACGCGCACGCACACACACAATGCAATGGGTGATGTTTTTGAAGTGAGACTGGGCAAATGTCATGATTACAAAACATCTACAGTACCATCATGGAGCAACACACACTTCATCAGATTAAATCAATCATGTATAAGAAATGAAATTATGTTTGAGGCCATACACACTTTGGAAAATAAGATAAGAACTATATGTAGGTTCATGTAAACACGTTATGGAGGGAGGATGAAGTGGTACAGACGGCAGTGTAGAGGCTTCGTTCACCTGGAGGATGAGCAGCATTTGTGTGATGGCGGGAGGGTGAGGAGGAGGCGCTTTGGGGAGCAGGGTCTCCAGGGGCAGCTTTAGGAGCACAAGGTCTCTGAAGCTCAGTAGGGCCATCTGTCTGACTGTGAGCTCCTGGCCCTAAAACACACACACACACACACACATGCATACACACACCACCAACAGAAACAGTTAAATCCAGGGATACCTTTCTTTTTCACAATGGACTCTGTCATGGACTGACACATTATGAAGTCAGACTTCCACTCTGAATTACTGGAGTCCATTTCTAGCCCTAACCCACAAAAGACATGGCATAGCATATACATGTACCCAAATTAGAATCACACACGCGTTCTCATGGGAGGATCATAGTTCCTGGGCGTACACCCACGTAGTCCAGAGAACATTACACCTCATTTTACAACATGAGACAAACACAGATAATGGGGCTGTGATGCCAGACACGACCCACCTGCACTGGATAGAAGATGGCCTGAAGGGTCGGCATGGTTTCTGTGAAGAATCTGCCCCACATCTCAGACAGGATGAGCAGCTGGTCATCACCTGAAGGGACTCCACAGAGCTAGAAAGTCATACCCGTGCCTCTACTCTTACTGTGCCTCTCAATTCTAGATTTCTCCAGCTACACAGTATATGAACACTGAATTACTGTCTTATTTGATTTGGCAGATAGAGCAATCAATAATTAAGCAGGAGTTGAAAGCAAATTATCTCATATAGACAAGCATAACACAACGTTGCCATCATGCATACCATCATATAGCTGAATTCTCTCCAGTATATAAGCAAGGCCTTTGTTTAGAAGCTGATTCTGTAAAGGAGCATATTACAAAGTTTCAGTTAGTAAAATTATTTCATTAGCAAGATACTGATTTTGCCTCAGGAGTGTCTATTGTCCACTATGCCAAACCTTTACAACATGGTGGTCTTCAAGAGACACCTTTAACAACATTTCTAAATTATGTGGTGTATTTATGTTTTTTTATGTTTCATTTAGTGGATATGTAGGTTTGTTTCCATCACTGAACATATCAGCATTTATTTTCTGTCATGCATTTACTTGCATCATCTTATAACATTATCATAATGTTAAAAAATATGACATTTTGTCCTATAGTCTTTGCCCCAGTTGAAGTCACACATACCTTGGTCTGCCAAGTACCCTTGACTTCTCACCCCTTAATTTAAGCAAGGTAGCAGAATTTGGCAAGGGTGCAACTGATTAAGATGCCCAAGCATGCAAGCAATTTAAAGTTCCTTTGTGTAACTCTGAAACAAATCAATCTACTCCCCACTTTCCCAACTATTTAAGGTAAAGGTCACATGCCCCAACAGTGAGTTCGTTCTAATTACATTCTAGTGCTTTGTCCACTGACTGGACATACCCAAGGCTGACAACAACAAAAAACCCATATTGTTTTAATGAGTCAAGTCTACCTGGAAATACTCAGTGATGAAAGAGCCCAGTTCTGTTTTCAGAAGCCACCTGCAGGAATGAAGCAGGAGAAATCATGTCATCAACACGACTGTACAAGAAATGATAATGATGTCAAATGTAAATGTAAATAAGGTGTATTGGCCAAGTATACACATATACAAGGAATTTGTTCTCTGCATTTTACCCATCCGAGGGTAGTGTACTACACCCCCACACACACACACAGTGTTCACCTATTCATACACACACACACCCTCAGTGAACCCACACTAGAAGCACACACACACACACCCGGAGCAGTGGGCAGCCTTAATCCTGGCGCCCGGGGAGCAGTTTGGGGTTAGATGCCTTGCTCAAGGGCACCTCATCCGTGGATGTGGATGTGGATGTGGGAGAGCACTGTTTAATCACTTACCCCCACCCACATTTTTCCTACCAGTCAGGGATCGGACCGGCCACCCTTTGGTCACAAGTCGGATTCCCTAACCAGTAGGCCACAGAAGCCCCACATCCGTATAATAATACAAAAAATAACAATCAATAGTCTTCAAATATAAAAACAAGACCTACAAGTTTCCTACAAAACAAGCATAGATTACTGTGGGCTATATCACTTCGTACCTTATGCTTTCATTGAGGGTGAAGAGCTCATTGGTCTGCAAGCCTCCTCCTTGGAACACTTTGACCACAGCAGACTGGACACTACAGAGCATGAGACATTAGAACAGAACACAAGCAGATGACATGGCCATCCTCATTTTCTCTGACTGTTGTACATTTAAGAGTTGGGACCTCCATTTACAGCAGAGGTTTTCAACTGATTGTGAACCAGGGACCACCATTCTGACTAATTACACCACCACTGAATAAAAATACTGATTCTGACATTGAAACTATATTACTGAATCCATGGTCACGGACCACTTGCAAAGTCCTCACAGACCACAAGTGGGCCGCGGAGCACTGGTTGAAAAGCCCTGATTTACAGTTTATTAGCAGGTTAACTAGTCTATGCAGCACAAAACAGGGATGTCCCTTTATTGGGCATCTTTTGGCTAACATTAGGGCTGCTATCTGATCTCTAACCTCATATGCTGATGTCGTTTTCAGTCTAACAGAGGTAACATAACAGCCATGCTGTATGATTTCAACACGAACACACGAAGACAGAAAGACAAGAAATCAGAAAAGCCATAGCTGACGGTCACTGATCAGACTGTCAGACAGTTATTTGCTTTTTAATCGTTTCATTTGTTTGGACTTTCTGGTCCTCACTTTGAGCACAATACATTACGCAACAGGAACTTTGGGTGCTGCATTTGATGGCACCAGATACACAATGCAACCTTTCAATTGGCTGATCCAAACACCAGTGTGTAGAAGTGAGGAGATGTGGGCAAGAGTATCTGCCACTCAATCATGATATGACAGGATCTAATGGAGGCAACACCCTTTCAACTTACAAAGCTTTCATGGCACAGTATATTTCAACTGATGCCTTTGGCAAAAACTATACTAGAAAAACTAGATTTTTTAAACTATAAAAGGGGTGTGGACTGGTCCGTTGCACTTAAATTCATCAAGCAAGTCATCACCCAATATAGGGCCAAAACAAAATACAGAACATGCTGCACGTCTGCTTTTCACACTTAGTAACGGTACCAAACTCACACATGCAAATGAGAACTTGTCACCGAAGACAGCAGTCATTGATGCCTGATAATATCCTGCTCCAATGGGGCCTCTCTGCCCTTTCCTGAATGGGAGGACCAACCTTGCACACGTTTCCACACGGAAGTAAAAAGGGCAGAAGGCTCACTTCCGTTTCCCCAGCAGGACATTCTCAGAAACAGCTGCCTCAACAGGATTCTCCTGCCTCCTGTATTTTTCCACGCCTCTCGACCGCACATTGGGCTTACCAGATGACAGGCTAGGCACTGTGGTTTGGGAGGATACAGTGATGATCTACCTCGAGTTGTCCAATTCTGACCCGAACACGTACTGACTACACGTCGAGCTGACTGCCCAGCAAAACATTGAATTAACTTCTACTTCTAGTCCCTAACACTTTAGCTATAGACACTGGCATACTTATTACGGACATTGATGTGGAAATGACGGAGATGTCCAGATATATATTTGTGAGAGTTATGGCTTGTGATGTTCTTTGTTAAAGATGAGATGAAGCCTGATGTAACCCAACAGTGACAGCCTTGAAAAAAATCTAACGATCCATTTTGGACCAGATTGTCCATATATGTGTAAAAGCAGTCCACCCACCTGTTCCACATGCTTGCATTTGACAGCTGCAGCGCAGGCGAACTCGCATGGAAGCGAGCAAGGTCTGTGAGCACGGGCGAGCTCATGAAACGCGGGCGCGGGCGCCTAAATGAACCCATCACACTCAGCAGCTGGGAGAAAAGAGACAAATGTAAACACAGAAACACAGGCATCCTTTTCTGTTTTGTTTTACAGGTACAATCAAAAGCAACTTGTAATTCACATGTAAAGGGTGGTAGGGTGTGGACCTCACAAGAAACGTACACATGCACGGTGTAGTAATACCCACAGTGAGAGTTTACACTTTAGTTTTTAAGTTAAAAAAAGGCGAACTGGAAATACCCAGGGCTTGTCAAATAAACAGCGCCACTGTGTGCAACCACAAAGTCGCTAAATAGAGGTGTATGTCATTCTGAAACCGGAGTGACAACCCTGCTCAGTGTGTTCATGCTAACTTCCTCTGGTCTGCAAACTTCCTGCCTCTTCTGTAGGGTAAAATTATGATTACAATGCAATACGTGCAATGCCTGATGCCTGTTCTTGCTTTCTGTTCAATAATGACTGGATGGTGCTTATGAAGTTTTGAAGTTGAGATTGAATGTAATTAAGTAGACTCAATAGGAGAATGGTCCTTTGAGAGGCTAAGCATTGTCTGTAGGCACAGAGAGTTTTCATTGTCAACAGGCTGGAACCTAGTCAAAGGCTACAAAGCATGTCCCTCCACTCCCTGTGCTCAGTACTAATTGCCATGAGGCATGTCCGTCTGCGTCTGTGAGCGCCCAGTCATGGACAATCCTACGGCTCATGAGTAAGCCTCTCCCACTCCTTTTTGGCTGTGATGAACCCTTCTTCAACACCTCTTTCTAAACAACATCTGATAACTGCATTTGGTTCTCACAAGCCTGTGCTTCTGTGGTTCAACTGTACGTTGTCCTTCTTCATTCATTGGTTCAATCAAATCAGAAAATCTGTGAGTTATCATCAACTGGCAAAAGAGCATGCAACAAATCTGGAGCATGCCAGTGAGTCTATTATGTTTTTTAAAAGCGGACTACATAAAACGTGTTGCTAATGGTATATGGACCAAGATATCCATGGCAGAGTTGAAAAGGCAGCTCAATTGGTCCTTCTCATGTTCACAATCTCTCCCAGCCTCTCTGTCTTTCAACCCCCTCTGATGTCGTTGCCTTTGTCTGTGCGACTGAGGGTTGCTTGGCGACGCTAAAGAAGTATTTAGCGATGCCTTCTCTCTTTGGCAGGCAGATGAAAATAAACAAAGGCATGCTTGTGAGCACCAATCCTAAGCGCTCAAAGTGCCTGGCTCCAGAAGCGCGTGCTTATGGATTGAACTGAAACGGGCAAGCCAGAGCCGACACTCCCATTATACCCAAACAGCCAATGTGCTGGCTACTTTGTGTGTACCAGTATAAAGTAAAGCGTTGTTTTTCTAAGACCACAAATTAAAGATGTGTTGAATGTGCTCATACATAACATCTTATAGCCTAAGGTTCAAGAGTAGCCACAAGCATAGAAGATTTAGCCTACGGCCTGTTGTCTAAAAGCAGGCCAGGATCTCTGCAACATTTTAATTGTGAGCTCCATCAGTGACTCGCATGTTGTATGGAGAAAGGTAATTCTTGGATCTGTAATCCTATAAACGAAGACCATGGTCATGGGAAACTACTCAGTTGGGTTAATGCAATTAAAATGTCCAGAGAAAGAGTGACATGCACAGAATTGTTTGAAATGTTAACGCAATGGAAAAGTGTCTATGCCCATATTAGTTCAAGAGAACAAATGACCATTCAAAATTCAACAGAACACTGGCTAGATGTGTAAACCTCCAACAACAGACCTAATTATAGCATCATTCTGTTGTTTTAGTTATGGAAAAGTAACGTTATAGGCGGATACTGTCCCAAACTCAGCGTTTATAGCCTAACTGAGTCCAGCGGTGGCCTCCATTAAGTTCTCCATACGGCATTTCCTTGACTTATCTAACATTATTAAGACAAATGAAAGCTCAAGATAAAAGATGAGATCATTTGAGAATTCGGTCATTTTACATTTGACAGCAACGCTCAGCAATTAAGGATAGGCTACTCACGGTTCTCTTGCTCCAAATAACGTTTTCCCAATCTTGTCGGTCTAAAATCAAACGAATGCACAGGTGCAATGAACAGTGGACAGATACTAAGATAGATACTTCAGGGACAGTAGCCTAACACTGGACTACTTTTCAAGCCTACTCCCATCCGCTTTGAAGTTAAAGATATTCGTGTAGGCAACGCAATCAATGCGAAACAGAAGCCTCGGATTCTGTCTGATCCATTTCCAATGACCAATCAATGACCCAAATATACAGCTATGGGCTTCACATTGAAAATAATTGTGATGCTAGTCCCGTTACAGCTCGCACCTCCGTGAGGCATGGCGCATGCGAAGTTTTAACGTTGATTTGGCGCCTCCCAGACTTTAGGGAAAGTCCTCCTCTTTATAAATTAGGCTATGCATAGCCTACTTGTCAAACATTTTCGAAGATTGTGACAGCAACTCCACAAAAATTCAAAATGACAATGTGCACTCTCTCTAAATGAGACTCTAGGCTCACTGTCACAGACTTAACCCCCAAAGTTAAGCAGAACACTCATAAAGTGGCAGGCGCCGTAGGCTTCTAATTTACGACGCCATATGTAGGCTAATCTAAACGCCAGAACGCTGTCTACGATACGATGCCTTCAATAATTATTCAATGAAATAAAACGTAGGCTACAGTGAGTAGGTTTTTGTTGTGACAAGACATTTACATGATCCTACTCACTCTGAGGCACTTCCACAATGTTATTTCTATAGTTTAGACAATAAATAGGCTATTTTCCAGTAGCATGAGGAACTCAATGTACCTGAAATAGAGGCTGGGAACATTTTATTATTGGTAATTTCCTCCTAATAGAGTTTAGGACAGAAACCTAATTTAACCTACCTGATAAGTGACGAGCGGAAACTAATAATTGAATATGTTCTGCCACCCAGTGGCTCACTGTAAAATAGCTTAGGCTAATTATCCCAACACCGTATGACAGGATCATTCCTCCTAGGTCCTCTTATATTGTCTGTAGGCTAATAGGCTACAGCGTTGGTGTGGTCACCTAGGCTATTCAACTTTCCTTCATAGGACATCCTCGTCCGAATTGGATGATCACCCAAATGTTTTTGTCCTCAAAGGCCACCCTCATCCTCTGGTCACCTACTAGACTCATGTTTTTTTCTTCAGAGGACATCCTCATGTGGTTCGGATGAAGATGTCTTCTGAGGGGAAAAAACATTAATGATCAAATAACATTAAATAATTGATGTTGATGCAAGCAGGAATGACTCTGAAACACAGCAGTAGAATTACCAGTGAATATATTGACAATATCTCATTTTATCCCATGCATGCAGCATCTGCAGCTAGTGACAGACAGGGGTGGATAAAGTAAATTTACTTGATTACTGTACTTAAGTATGATTTTTAAGTATCTGTACTTTACTTGAGTATTAATATATATTTTTTAAACTTGTGACTTTTACTCCACTACATTTGAAAGACAAATACTGTAGGCCTACTTTTGACTCCACTACATTTGAAATAATGAGTATGAAATATGAGTATGAAGTATTGTCAGCCTGGGAGAACATAAATAACCTGTTTGCAATAGATTCTTCATCAGAACATCCTCATGTATACAGCCTGGGAGAACATCAAGAACCTGTTTGCAATAGATTCTTCATCAGAACATACAGCCTGGGAGAACATCAAGAACCTGTTTGCAATAGATTCTTCATCAGAACATCCTCCATGTATTCTTAATACACAAAGCAAATTCTTAATCAGAACACCCTCCATGTGGGAAACTACACAAACGTGTTTGCAATTGAGACTTGAGAAGTGGTCTAGTGTTAACCAGGTTATTCTCCATGATCATTGTGAAATTGGAATGAAATTATAATCAGCTGACATTCACCACATAGATCTTTAGCGTACATCATTAAATGATAAATAATCTACTCAAAATTGAGTTATCTTTTGTATTTGCCGGTTAAAATATGTTTAGATTTGTGAACGGAGAATGAATAATGATTTAAATTATATTATTGCATCCATCCGAACAGTTGCAAGGTTATGAAAATAGGTAAAATGTTTTCGTTGGATGTAAGTCCTATGAATGACCAAATGATGTAGGCCTACACCTTATTGACCAAATAAACAACAATAAAAGGACAAATACTTGTACTTCTGAATACTTAAGTATTTTTAAAAGCAAGTAGGCCTACTTCTGTAGAACTACTTCAACTTAAGTAAAAATCTGACTTAGCATCTTTCACTTGTATTGGAGTAATATTTGACAAGGTGTATCTACTTTCACTTAAGTAAAGGAATTGTGTACTTCGTCCACCTAATGGTGGCAGATGGGTTTCTCCTTGTGACAGATTCCAGTTAAATGTTTCTTCCTGTTAAAATAACCTTTTTTCATTCTGTGCTGGTGTGCTTAGTAAAGGTACTGGTCTTTGACTTCTTAAAGTAGTTTAAAACAACAATTAACATATAAATTACAAGATTCATATCTTAGAAGAAAAGTATAACCACTCAGACATTCATTCCTATGTTTTTGCTTGCCTTAAATATTGTTGGATGAATGTGCCTAACTGAATCTGAATGCTGGTCAAGAAAAATTAGAGTAGCATAGCCTAGAAATCTAGACGCACCCTAGTGGCGGCAAATTAATTTGCTCAGCCTGTACATTTCAATGATATAGGATGG
The DNA here is from genome assembly GCF_017589495.1 of Alosa alosa. Classification (NCBI taxonomy): domain Eukaryota; kingdom Metazoa; phylum Chordata; class Actinopteri; order Clupeiformes; family Clupeidae; genus Alosa; species Alosa alosa. The sequence continues at coordinate 33,490,384 of NC_063199.1, read as the reverse complement.
CCTGCCAGGCTAGTAGGAGCACATTCTAAGAATGTTTGATTGACTTCACATTCTCACATTCAAGGTAAACAAAGAGAGTCTGCTCTAACAAGATCAATGAAAACACTTTTAGGCAAGAGGATGTGAAGATAAGAGTAGCCTAACAACATTAACTTGACGAAACAAGATCACAGTGAAAAAAATCCCAGCATCTGATTCATTGTGCAAGATGCCATAGGCTAAGGCCCAGCCTGCAGGCTAGCTCAGGTCAAAGGGTGGGCTACCTATATTATGCCTTTCATCAACAATCATGGTAATCAGATAGAATTACACTAAAATAAACATGTGGTCGAGTATCAACTATGAAGCGCTGCCAATGTTGGTGATTTGATTTTGATCAGTACTGGTCTATGATCTTGAATTAATTATAAACTACATGGACTACAAAGACGCATTTGTGTGACGTTTAATATAGGCCACTTTGCTGTGTCGCTTCTAACACGTCATTGGCAGAGGGAGAGAAGGTTCAATAGCTTGTTAGTTGAGGAGAAACAGTGAACTGAGTTCTCGTGGTTGACAGAGGTTATTGTGGGGTGAAAGTGGGCAACGTTGAAAATTTTAACAACGGGAGTAGATTAGATTGTGTGTACGAACTAAGATCAAACTCTGATATTTAGTGTCATATCGCACAAAGGATTTCACTGCAGTGAGTGTTGCACTGTACAGGGACGCAAAAATGTCGTCTCCAAGTCCGGGCAAGAGGCGAATGGATACCGACGTGGTGAAACTGTATCCTTTTTCTAAAGATTAAGAGAAGCTAATTTTTTGTTCCGAAATTACAATGACAGTTATCAAGAAGTAATTGCATATATATTATTATTCTATGTATGCTGTCCATTTCTTTGTGTAACGTTACTCTTATGTCAATTTACAAATACTTTTTATTTGTGTTTGTTATGGGAGAACAAAAGTACAAAACATATTTTGACGGCCACCAAACGTTCGAATAAGTATTGTGTTGTCTTGTAGTAAGCCTTTGTAGTTTGTCATTTCAGTGACGCAAGGTAACGTTAGATAGCTTAATAGCCGAACGGTCACTTGTCAAATTTGTTATTGCGAAAGAAAGAAAAACAACGTCTAGGGAGCCAACTTCCATTTGCTATCTTGCTACTTAGAAAACGTCAGATAGTCTTAGTTAACTGAGCAAACAATAACTCGTCGTGGCAGTCGAGCTAGGTAGCTAGCCACAGAGCTGTTGAGGAAAACAACTCGAGTTCATTTGTCGTTAACCGCTAACGTTAGCGTTAGCTAGTTATCTGTAACAGTTTACTATTACTCTCCATCCTGTTATATTTTAAGCTGCATTAACGTCAACTACAGCTGTTACCTTTATTTGATGCATCCTGGCTATCTTTTGTAAAGTATTCTATTCTAGCCAAGTATAACGTTGACAGTTCGCTAACGTTAGCTAAGTAAACTGGCGTAGTCAACCATATTTATGGAAGCAGTTCACCGAAGGAGTAGGCAACCATAGTTCTTTGATCAGGTTTTAGATGCAAAGCAGTTCAATTATTGGTCGTCAGGTTGAACATAGTGGTTAGATTCATAGATGGCTATCTAACCATCTCTTGTTTTATAACACAAGTACTCGCTTGGGTGATATCACGTAGAGGGGTCTGTATGAACAATCGTTACGTTGTTGACAGGCCTGCTGTCTGAAAAGACAAAAAATACAACGCAGTCTCTATATTTAGGCACAAGGGTATGACGTTGGGATGAAAATCACATATAAAGTGCGAGTACAAAAATTCTCATTTGTCCATCGACCTCTCCTTTTGTATGCAACATTTGGTGGGGATTCGGATAGATCTTGTCTGATTGAGCTTGTTATGCAATATTATTAAGCTTTTTACGCATCCGTATCTGCAATCGCATATGATTTATATTTGGGTAGCAATTGATAGGCCTACTAGATATGACAGAAACAAAATAGAGGCAAAAGTAATATAGGGTTCTTGTCGAGACGTGGCCAAATGTAAGCCATAAGGCCTATTACAGTGCCGTTATGCATGAATCCGTACTGCAATTAATTCATCAATAGAGACATGTCGATATTGACATATGTTATGGCGTTCGTTATTTGTGCATGTTTGTAGCTTAGTTACGCTGTGCGCAAAATAGGGGATCACTGAATGTAGAACTGCGCGTCAGAATTCTGCATTCAAATCAGTTTTTTGTCAAATTTGTATGTTTCTGTAATCATTTGCGAATATTTTAAAAATCCAAACTGCCTGGAAAATAATTCGTGTTTGACACAGTGCGACCATAGAGAAGATTAACTGAGCTCTGGTATCTGTTGTACATTGCGTTTCTCAGAATAGCGCCTTTGCAAGGAATCTATCTGTCGAGTTGTATCGTGTATCCGAGTGCGTTTTACTGTATGCATCAGCGGGATGTAGCCACCGAAGTTTGAGCAAAGGCAGTGTGGACAAACGGGTCTAGTATTGTTTTTGTGCTCATGCAGTAGCAGCTGGGAAAGTGATTGGATGGTGTGTTACCATCCGGAAACGGGTTGGAGGCGGAGTTTTGCAAACAGCTGATCGAGGACAACAAACCATACACTAGTCAGGAGCAGAGGCTGGGAATAGCATGCTCAGTGATCAGACTATAAATTGGGTCCCACCTGGCTAACGTGTCCAGATTATGGGAGTGAGAGACCCCCATAAAATCACTCACTCCTGAAACTTTTTGGAAATTATTTCAAGCTACAAATCTGACATTGATTTGTGTCTTACCATTTAACTCCCTTTAACTCCAATACTGGCTAAAAATATTCCCAATTCCAATGTGGCTACTATTTCCAATACTATTTCCAAATGATTTTAAAAGGAGTAACCAGTTGTACTGACATGGTCATGGATCCTGTTTTACTGTTCGAACTCTTTAATGCTCTAGAACAGTACACATGCTGTAATGCCACATGTTGCAATGTTGTGTGACCTTAACATTTAAACATATCATTTTACAAGTTGAATGTACTTTACTTGTATACGTTTTACATTGAACTTAATTGAATTGAATTTGATTGAATTTAGATAGCTGGAAATAAAGTTTAGCCAGGAGAGTCAACGGTTAAAAATGCTGACCACTGGTGGCGGGATGGCAGTTCTGACCCAACAGGTTGAGGCCTTTTTGTATGTGTTTGTGGGGGGTGGGGGTGTCTGTTGTTGCTTGCCTATGTGAGAAGTGGGACCAGAAGTGTAAATTCCCCTAGTCCTTCTCCTCATCCTGGAGTTCCGCATGCAAATGAGCAGTGTTTAGGATGACGCAGCTTTCACAGTGGAATTCTGGAGTTCAGTTTCATTGGAGCAGCTGGATGGTCTTGCTTATGAGGTTGCACTTCTCTTAGGTTTCTCTCCTCATCAGTGGTTGCTTCACTAAGAAATGGTCTCAGGCCCAATTGGAAGATCTTATCCTAGTTTTGCATATTTGTGTCAAGTCCACAAGGGCTTTTATTGAAACACTTGTAATCTAAAAGAGGGGAAAGAAACAAATAATAATATTTTAAGATATGTGAAGCTTATTTAGATATTGAGCCTCATTAGCTACTTGTATTTAACCTTTTACACCACAGGCCATCTTTACCAGATGTGGTGACAAAAATCCAACTGCAATCCAGAAGCGATTCAGTGTTCTTTTGGGCAGGTCAAAACACCGCAAATAGTGGATGTTTGCTAGTGTGTGGAAAACAAACTAAGCTACATTGGGCTAAAAAGGTCTAAAAAACACCAAAAAATAAAGAACAAATGGAGGGTGGATGTTTGCTTAGTTGTGTGATTTCAAGTACTTTGACAATGTTCAAAATAAGACAAAATACATGCATCTCCTTTGCTAAACCAGACATTTGAAAAGTTTACATCCTCAACAGGGAAAAGCCACAACTAAACAATATTTAGTGAAGAGATGCTGTAAAATTACAAAATCGATATCAAATAATACAAAATCTGTTATTTAGCAGGTTTCTGCCAAAATAGAGGTGGGCCTCATGTACCAACTAAAGGTGTATATAATGTTGCTGTATTACAGGTGTGTTAGAGTTTTTGATGTATGACCTATTGAGACCTAAGGGGATGTTCTCCTCCTCTGTCTCTGTACTGTGTAATGTCATCTTCGGAGTGACTAGCCTCAGCAGCAAAGGTGTATGTTTTTTTCCCCCTTCTGACTCAGTTATGTTTCTTAACAACGTGGCAACAGCATTGAAAGCAAACATGAAGTTACCATCTTGAGTGGACTGAACGAGTTTGTGGTGAAGTTTTATGGACCACAAGGAAGTAAGAGTTTTGATGCTTATGTTCGTGTTTACACATTACCAAGTTACACCATTTGTTTCCATTCTTGTGCACATTGTGCCATTTTCTTTGTTGTGGCCGCAAGGAAAGTCTCAGAGGTCATGTGTTTTGAGCTGACGATTTTTACACTTGTGGAGCAAATGCCCTTTTTTTGTTGAACAGCTGTGAGATAAGCTGTTCTAATTTTAGCATCCATGAAGGGAAATGGCTTTTCATATCCAGTCAGACAGTAGGATGCACATACATATTCACTTTGGTCTTATATAGCTGATTGCACATACATATTCACTTCAGTCTCATATAGCTGATTGCGATCTCTGTGATCTCATTTTGGGCCACATGACCACTATAAAGTAGGACACAGAAAGAATGTTTCTTTGGAGTGTTTTTTTCTGTTGTCAAATTTTTCAGTTGATGAATTCTTTTTCAGCGCCATATGAAGGAGGAGTGTGGAAGGTGCGGGTCGACCTACCAGACAAATACCCGTTCAAATCTCCGTCTATAGGTATGGGTAGGGGTGCTATGTGCTGTGATGTCTCGCCACAACTACAATAACAAAAAGATGCTTGCTGCAACAGGAAATCACTCCTGAGTCATCTCTTCAGTTAGTAATGCATAACCGCATGCTCAGTGTAAAATAAATGTGACCAGTATCATGTAAACAATATAACAATAAGACAGATATGTAGTTTTATGTATGGATGTATGTAGTAATGCAAATGATATGTGTTTCTGCCACACAAATGTCCTATTACAATCTATGTCAACTATCTCTATTCTGACTTAAACTATTACGCTATACACATAACATATTTATGCATTTACACGTACACGCTCTTGCAGACAAAGTGTGTCAGATTTGTACATACATTTGAGGTTTGACATGGGTTTTGTTGTCTTTACAGGTTTTATGAATAAAATATTCCACCCTAACATTGATGAAGCGTAAGTGCAGATAGGAGGCACTGGTTTGCACAGAATTCTAACATTTGCTGCAATCTTCCTGACACCCCCCGGTATTGATACACTTTCTTGTGCACCTTACAGATCAGGCACTGTCTGCCTAGACGTCATCAACCAGACATGGACAGCCCTTTACGGTAAGCAAAGCTGAAGCATACATTCACCAGAAAAGTAGAGGTACACCCAAAATGGATATTTATGTATCTTGTCCAGTTTTGTGTGAAAATGAGGGAAAAAAAGGTTTTACAGTGTATCAGTATAACATTAAAATGACACAAGTTACCACGCCAGTAAGCTTTATGTAGCTGTTGTTGCTGTTTTGCCTTTTTGGTCGTTATTAGTAGATTGGTAGTTTCAGAACTTACTGCTGCTCTGGTATATGTGACCGACTTCCTCCATGTGTGGTCATTTTGATACGTCAGTTGTAGTGGTAAATACTACAGTGATTCTGTTAATTTCATTTCACTATTTGTGTATTTTTAAAACCGGCCATATTTTTCCTTTCAGATCTCACCAACATCTTTGAGTCCTTCTTACCTCAGTTATTAGCGTACCCTAATCCCATTGATCCCTTAAATGGAGACGCAGCTGCCATGTACCTCCATCGGCCAGAGGAATACAAACAGAAAATCAAAGGTAAGCCTCGAAGGCCTGCTTTTTGAGCTGAAAACATTTCAATCTTAGTAAAAAAAAAAATGCAACTAACTCAATTAACATAATGAGATTGATTTTTCCAGTTCTTACAGACTGTGAGTTAGAATGTTGATGAAGCATATTACTGTGATTTTTATGTAATATTGCTTCTGTTTTAAAACATTAAAGTGGAAGAGGTCTGTTTCTTTTAGAGCGGTAGAGGTTAGTCTGTAAAAAGGTTTGCTTGAAGATCGTTATCTGGCCGAGCTGCTCCCGTTAGTTATTGACCTCTTCCCTCAGGGCTTTCTGTGCTGCTCATTCTGTTTCTGTGACTGATCTCAGGCCGGGGTCAGGCTGTTTAAAATGTGAAACTAGATCATTACATTTCTCATAACTTCAGACACAAACATTGTCCACTGTCCCGTTTCCCTCTCCGGTAGAATACATCCAGAAATATGCAACAGAAGAGGCTCTTAAGGAGCAAGAGGAAGGCGCTGGGGACTCCTCTTCAGAGAGCAGCATGTCGGATTTCTCCGAGGACGAGGCCCAGGACATGGAGTTGTAGTGTCATCCTGACTCCTTTCCACACAAAGACTATGATGTTTTTCCTAAATATCTGAAGCAGACTTATGATATTCATATTTAAACATGGCAATTTTTTATTACTAAACAGGAATTTTTATGACTATTATTAGCGTTTGTGTTAAATGGCACCCTTTTGTGAGGGTTTTTCTTTTTTTTAATTTCTTGATCATCTTCCCTTCAAATTTCACAAAGCATCGTCAAGTCCTGTCCCACAACAGTAGTAGCCCAGTCTGACTGCATGAGACGACTCATACCCCAGTCATTATTCGGCACAGAAAATAAATGGGGCTGATGTTGATGGTAAACGGTGGCCTCCTACACCGACTGGAAAAAAAAAAGAAAAGAAACTGTTGCTGCATCATAGCAACACTAAAAAGTTCACTTTCACAAATGGCCACTTTTCGTCTGTTTTGAATTGAGCTGTTTATTTTTACAGTATAAGTAGTTCTATATGGACCCGAGTAAGGATTTCACAGGCTTGTGCTCGTTATCTACTACCTTATTTGCCTCTTGCAAATTTTCTCTGCGGATTTTGGATTTCTTGCTTACTCTGAGTTGTGTGTGTGTGTGTGTGTGTGTGTGGGGGGGGGGCAAAGGGGTGTTGGACACAAACATCAGCAAGACCTTTTTTATATGCACAATGGATATTTTCACCTAATTGTTCGTATTAAGAGCATCTTGTGTACATAGAACATGGCGACAAACTGAGGAGCGGGGGCTTTTCTGATCTGAGATGGGAACTCTTCGTAGGCATCAACCAAGACACTCTTCAGGTGAACTGTTGCCTGGCCACGAGGCTGCTGCGAAGGCTGTAGACATCTGTAGTGAAATGCAGCGATCCGATTGTTAAGCCTCTGCCCATCTGGTTTTGTGTCTTATGCGTCTTTCATCCTTTGCTCGTGACCACAAGGATTATTTACACGGAGATACCCACAATAAAATGCCCTGAGCATTGCTTTTAAAAATAGCCTGCAGATATTTTGGGTAACTGGCTGTATGTATGTATACATCTTGTGTAGGCTAATCAGTATTCAGTTTTTATTTGGGGAGTGGGAAGAGGGGGGGTAGAGTGTGTTTCATTTATCTTGTTTTTTTCCAGATTGTTGTTTTTAACACATCAATGTGTTGATTCAAAATAGTCCCGCATATCATTCTCCATGTTGCCAGTCTAGACGATGGCTCTGTATCATGACAAATAATTATTATTTCTGCATGTCAGCAGGATTTGCTCTTCTGTTCTGTCACTATACAACACACTGTACAAGCCATGTCCTGTAAAGAAAACCAGTTGCATTCCCTGACCAGAGGAAATGGCAATAAAGAGTGATGTGGGGCAAACAGATGATATGTTTGAAAATGAAGAGGCCTAGTGACTCTCTAGTTGGAGCAAGAACAGTTGGCTATTTGCTATATTTGAACCCTGACACAAACAAGCCAGCACGTTTCGAAAATCAATTGACTGTTGCCATCTTGTTTGAAGGTATTGTAAGAGACGGCAGACTGATATTTTTTCTTGAAAGTAACACCGCAAGCCAAACTTTTTTTTTGAATTTCCATTTCAAAAGCACCTTGATCTGTTCAGTTTTACTGCGCTATGGGAGAGAAGCTATTACTCAATGGTCTATTGCCTGTTGAGTTACATATTAATGTCTGCTGGAGTTTTCATACAGGGGGAAAAATAATAAGGGGTATCAGTCCCTCTTATGAAGAAACTATAGATGTATACAACAATAGCACAAGGCTAATGAGTTCTCCACTAGATTGTCACTAGGTTTTAAATGCAAGTATATGCTAATGAGCAGGAATACTTTTCATGGTTCTGGCATTTGACATTTCATTGGAGTGACCAGAGCTTACTGGAGTTCTGTAGGCTATTGGCATTTTGATAGATTTTAGTGTTTGAATCAACCAATAAATTCATGTTGAATGAACGGGCACAGAACGTGATATTACGTTATTTATTATTTGACAGAAATTAGGCTGAAATGTGAAATGATATGTTTTGCTAAACACTTCTAAATTGTTGCTGTGGGTCAGCTATATCCCATAACTGAAGGACTCCAGATGCAACATCACTTGGGTAAACCTTCTGTGTTTTCCTCCTTTATCTTCATAATCAGTAGTTCAGAAGCAAGCCGTTGCTCTGCTTCCTCTTTCCTTTTCACATTTGAATACTATTCTGTCACATAGTGTGGTCATTTTAGCTTTCTTCTCTCTGTTCAAAAACGTTTCAAAGCCCTCATTACAATTTAGGGGAACTAGACAAGCCTGAAGCTGAACAAGGTGTTGCTGATATTATACCGGAAGGTTATTACAGCACCACAATGTCAAAATGTGTCATAAGCCATACAAAAAAAGCCAATTCATTAACTTGTGAAATCAAAGACAACCGGATACTTTGACACTTTTAAGTTAAAAGATTTTCTCAAGAACATGCAAATGGGTGTTCTACATGATTAAAGTTATGACAACCAACTTACACAATAAAATGGCTTCGCTCCCCTCCCCAAGACTGTTGTTCTCAAAAGGGTGGGCCTCATAGTGGTCTGTAACACTTACCTCTATACAAATTTATACATGTATGACAGAAAAAGGTCATTCAGAAGTTAAAACTACCCTGTAAAGGCCTCTGAAGTTTCAATGTCACAATTAGGACTGTAACTTACTATTAATCAGATATTATTATTAATAGTATCTTAATAATAAATGAATACTGTTAAATTTGTTCAATTCCTGAAATATCTGTTTGGACTATTAGGTGGTATCAAACGTTAGCCAGTGTGCTCCAGAGCCCAAGCCATATGGTGCCTTGTTTTGTCCTTACACCAAACACATTCAGTTTGTCATAGAACTGTAAGTCAGCTAGAAAAAAAACAAATTTAGCAAGATGGAATCAGAGAAAAAAAAAAACCCCCTACTGAAACCGATTGATTGATAACCAAAACAGGCGGTTAAAACAAGACTTATTAGAACAGGCGGTTAATTCAACCTCTTAAGTTATTAATTATTTGTTGCAGCCCACTGAAGCCAACATGGCCCAATTTGCATTAGTTAAATTTGTTTTTTTTTTTGTGGGATGTTGGCTACACTCACCACAGTTGGATATACAAGATAGTTAAACGAGAACAGAACTGAGATGGAACGGCAAGATGGGCACCATGTGGTCCGATACCCTTAAAACTCATTTTAAAAGCGTGCAAATCTCAAATGTTCCAAAATGACAAGACATATCAAAGTAGAAAAACTCTTATACTATACCCATAAAAATGCTTACAATAAAATACGGAATTAAAGACAAAATTTGATTGCGTATACAATAACTCCCAAAGCATTCGTAGCTAAAACTGGTAAAAGAAATATCTGTGGGCTGGTGGAGCATGTTGTTGTGTGGGCACAGCTCTGGGTTCTGCTAGCTGTTTGTCTGTTTACACTATTCAGCTTTTCACCAAGCTCACAACATTGTGAGTCATAAAGACACAATTACATGTTGGCTCATCCACCATCAAAGGGTTCCCATCTATGCTAAATATTTATGTTAAATAAATAAATACATAGAATGGTAATTTTATCATTATTCAAATCATTATTAATTACATTAATTGTAATGGATTTAACCATAAGCAAGAATTGGCCCGACTAATGAAATGTTCTGTTTATATGGCTTTGATTGCAATGATAAATCAACTAATGAAAATACAGAAACAGTTGATGAAAATTCACCTTTCGGCGTGGCTGTAACAGCCTTCATGCACAGCAGCCATTGTGTTCCAGGGCATGTCCGGTCATGAGTAAATATTTTGTGGCAAAGCCTATCCAGGTCTAGTCACGATCAGGTCAATGCCAGGACTAGACCTCATGACGGGCTGCATTTCTTTGTCTTACATGGATGATCACATATCTGGGCCTGTTGTCTCTCCTCTTTTAAGGCAGAAATGATTAACTCCATCCACAGTATTAACAACTGAAGGTAGGAGGACCTTAAGCAGGTGCCCATCTTGCTCATGCAATCTGTGATCAGCAGTACAGCCAAGACAGTGGACTTCACTGAATCAGACTGTCGCAGTGACCACCTGGCTGTTGTAGTCGGTGGACTCCATCTTAAGGATATAGGGGATGATGCTGTCGATCTGGACATTGCCAATGAGACCAGCGAAGAAGAGCTCCTCTGTGATGGCCGCACTCATCAGTCGGAGCGCCGGGAGACGCAGGAGCAGCTTGGACAGCCTGAAAGAGGGAGAGAAGAACAGCTCAGTGAGACGCCTGAAAACAGAAAGAAAAGAGGCTCTGCTGACAGACTTCAATGTGTTGGCAATCTGTGCAGGAAGGTGTCAGTTGGACTTGTCAAGTATGGCAGGCGCTCATTCAAATGTAAAGCCCTCCAGTCTGCAGTGCTCTCCTCAGTCAACTGCTATAAGATAGCTGCTGACATAAGTGGACTTCTTTTCAACTGCGGCACGCTAAACAGTTGACAGATACGCCCAGACAAACACGAGATGCTTGTTTGTTTTGTGTTATTTGCTAAATCTTTTGCAAAAAACATGTTGTGCCATGTATGTAAACAATTCCAAACATTATTACAGTTTATGACGTAACTACACTTACATAATGTATATATGAAGGGTATCACAAATACTGTACATTGCCATATAAAACTTATATCAGACAATGTATCAAGGCTGAAGCCTGTGTCTTTCTTTTCTCCTGGCATTTCTGAGAGTGGGTGAGTGTCCAACCTGTATGCGTCCTCAGGATAGGTCCTGACCACATAGTCCTGCAGCTCCATGATGGCCTTGTCTTGGAAGCGCTCGATCTGCAGGGTGTTGTCAATGCCTGGGTGATCTGTCAATCACAAATGGATTTACAATCACAAGCGTCACAAGCACAGGTCTATTACCTCCGATATGGAGGCTACAGCTCTGCAGCCCAGGCCAGACTTACCCATTAGGATGCCAAATTACGCAACACAGAGGTAATTATACTCAATCTATTTATGACCATCCCTCCCACAACCATCACACACACACTCTCATGTGTCTGACCTCACCAGGGCTCCCACAACCATCACACACACGCTCTCATGTGTCTGGCCTCACCAGGGCTGAAGAGGACGGCAGCTTTGAGGTAGGCGTACTCGTACGCATCTGGGGAGAGCTTGGCCATACTGTTGCAGAACTCCTGCATCCTCCAGATGTGCTCCATCACCAGCTTGATCCTCTCGGCAGAGACCTTCTCTGCAAGGCCATAACCAAACATCAGTCATTCTCTGTAGACTTCAGAAGACCTCTGTAGAGTAGACCTCCAAAAAGCTGAAATAAGTGCTGGCAAGTCGTGCATCTCCCAGTATATGTAGGGTTAGGTTATGTAGGCATGCATCTCCCAGTATATGTAGGATTAGGTTATGTAGGCATGCATCTCCCAGTATATGTAGGGTTAGGCAGCCCTCTCTACATGCAGCCCTCTCTACATATCTTGTTTTGGCACTTTATCTTAGTTTAACAAAGTAAACAGTGATCTTGTTTTGGCACTTTATCTTAGTTTAACAAAGTAAACAGTGAAAAAAAGCCATACTTGAAGGGAGACAGATTTATTCTGAGAAGAAAAAAAATCATTTCATGAAGTTAGAAAGTACAAAGCAGGGGATTTGGGGGCTTTCCTCTTTACAGAATATCTCTGCATCGCTCAGATTGCTAGGTCCACTCTTTTGCATACACCTCTTAGGCTGGTCTGGGAACCATGACAGAAACTTGATTTTGTGTTCAGTAAACCATTTTTGTGTTGATCTGTACATATGCTTTGCATCACTGACCTTCTGGGTGATCCAGTCATGACCCACTTTTGGTATCTTGGCAGAGGCATCCAGATTTTGATTTAAAATGCCCGAGTATTTCATGGAGTTCATGATCATGAACCCTAAGGAGGATCCCTGAGCTTCTGGATTAAAAAGCCCCTGAACACCCAAGACCCACACCATCCTTAGGCATGGGGTTTGAAGTCTGTCAGATCTTTTTATCTGACCCTAGAATATGATTCCAGGCCAAGTCCCAGTAGCATTAGCAACCCCTGCAATTTGCATGACACGAAAGGATATTTCCTGGCATGTCTTTTCAATAATCTGTTAGCATGGAGGTCACTTGTGATGTTTTTCTAGGTTTGATGACCCCAAGATGCTATATTTATCTGTATGTTATCCATCTTTATTACACGGCTCTTCACAAGGCAAGTAGAACGCTCCATTGACTTGAATGGGATTTCCCAAAGTTCTAGCAGTCATTATTTCTTGGGAAAGGACCTCTGAAAAAATAATGACCGCTGTCAATGGCAACGGAGTTTGTGCTTCAAATTCAGGTCTTTCATATCACTACGCAAGGACTGGAACTTCATTCAAAAGTGAAAGCAGATGGTTGATCAGCTGTGTTCTAAAGAATGTTTGATTCAAGTTCAGCGTGTGTTGTTGCGAACAATTTGTTTCTCAGCAAATGCTACAATGAATGGTAACTAACAAATAGGCTAGGCTATGTAGGCTAAAGTCATATCGTGGGGAGTTTATTATTTCGTTTTGGCAAGTAGCCGTGTAATAAGCGGGATAATGTATAGAACGCCGGTCATTATTGGGAAAATAAGTCCCTTCAGGGCTCCACTGCACGTCGGGGTCCGGTTCGCCCTGTCGGGACTTATTTTCCCAATAATGACCGGCGTTCTATACATTATCCCTTACGTATCTGTTTTGCCTTTTACTTCACTCCCCACTGTGTGCAGGGCAAGGTACACATGTTGATCAGATCTTGAGACATTCGATTGGAACTTTTTAATTATAATATGCATATTTCCAAGTATCTGTATTTTATATCCATTTCTTGACTTCTTGACCATGTATTTTTGTTAAAAATATGTAGATCTTTTTTGAGGACCTTTTTTCATCTCAGAATAAATGTGCTTCCCTTCAAGGTCGGGTTTTTTTCTCATTGCCATTTTGAAACTAAGAAAAATAGATCATTTTTAAATACCTCTGTTTACTCATCTGATGGACTGGGGGTGCTGTACTTTCATTGTACAGTACATACCTACACATGTGGTACATGTATAGACTGCTATTTTCCAGACGTTATTCTTATCTGGTCTGTGGTGGAGTAATATAATACAGTAGTACTGACCTTCCTGTAGACTGGTCTGTGGTGGAGTAATACAGTAGTACTGACCTTCCTGTAGACTGGTCTGTGGTGGAGTAATACAGTAGTACTGACCTTCCTGTAGACTGGTCTGTGGTGGAGTAATACAGTAGTACTGACCTTCCTGTAGACTGGTCTGTGGTGGAGTAATATAATAGTACTGACCTTCCTGTAGACTGGTCTGAAGATGGTTGATGATGGCTGCCAGGATAGTGGCTACGTTCATCACACTGGAACACTGAGCCAGGCCGAGAGCAAACAGCTCGTTCCAACAAGCCTTCATCAAATTGATTTCATTCTCTTGCCCACTGCAACACAGAGAGCAAACATAATTCTTCTTCTTTCTTTCGTGATTAATTTTCTTTTTAAGAATTTGCTCTACTGATTGCTGCAATCCTCTTATGAATCTAGCCAGTCAGCAGTGAGGATGCAGATGGAGATACAGCCAGACTCACCCTAAAAGTTGGAATGCAGGTAAGGAGCGCGCCCAGTGCACCGAGAGGAAGAGGAGGCGGGAGGCTGACTCACAGATGTAGTTCACGTTGAGGTATTCAGGCGTTGGCGAAGGCATCATTAGCTAGATACAAAACAAAGGAATGTCAGCTCTAATCTCAAACGGGCAGAATGCACTTTGATTACCCTTGAGTTTGATCCCTGCATATAAAGGAACAAAGCTAAACCTAATCCTCATTATTAATATTTGTGGTCATCTAAGGCAACAGATTTCCAATACTATACAGTTTGATAAAAATCATCTCACGCGAGTACAAAGGTAATGGCATGATGCCAAAATATTGGTGTTGAACTATGTGTACTGAGCGTATTAAAGCTATGGAAAATACATATCAAATCTATAGAACACAAATTAGAGATCTGCACTGCCGCGGTAGACCCGCGGGTCCCGACGCAAAAGAGTGCGGTGCTGGACAACTTTTGAAAGCTCTTTGCGGGAGCGGGTGGGATGGGAGAGGTGCGTTCACGGGTGCGGGACAAACCCGATGATTCACTGCACTCCCTGCAAATGAAATATGTGCGCAAAATTAAATATGGAAATGATTAAAGTAGTGTTCATAACTATAGTTCAGCTGGATGTTCTGTTAGGCAGCATTAAAAAACAGGGTTTAAGCATAACTGACGGATAGCAGGCCTATAGCCTATATTGTCGTTTACGTGGGTTCAATTGGTTCCTGCTGCTCTTTGTCAAAACTCGAAATCGAAAGCATGACAGAGGAAGAGGGCACCAGACTAGGCCTACTTCAGTTGTTAGCCTACATTCAGAACCAAGAAACTGACATCTGGAGTCTCTCATGTGTGTGTGCTCGTTTCGAGACAGAAAGAAAAGCTGAATAGGCTATCCCTCCTGCATGTGGGCTTTAGCGGGCGGGAGCGGGACATCATGTTACAGATGCGGGCAGGAGCGGGACTAAAAATGACACATTAATGCGGGAGCGGGCAGGCGTGGGACAGAATATTACGGGAGCGGGACTGAAAAATCAGTCCCGTGCAGACCTCTAACTCTAATACAAATCTTTGATCACTGGGAGGATTACAAGTTCAAGAAACACATTTCCATATCTGAGGTGAGTCTTTGCAGATCTGCGTTCACAGATTTGGGGGAGCTGTACTGTAGCCGTAGCAACAGCGATCAGCACCTGTAGTCGTAGCAACAGCGATCAGCACCATATACTGTAGCCGTAGCAACAGCGATCAGCACCTGTAGTCGTAGCAACAGCGATCAGCACCACATACCTGTAGCCGTAGCAACAGCGATCAGCACCACATACTGTAGCCGTAGCAACAGCGATCAGCACCTGTAGTCGTAGCAACAGCGATCAGCACCACACTGTGGCCGTAACAACAGCGATCAGCACCACATACTGTAGCCGTAGCAACAGCGATCAGCACCACATGCAGGCCCAACACAGCGATCAGCACCACATGCAGGCCCAACACAGCGATCAGCACCACATACTGTAGCCGTAGCAACAGCGATCAGCACCACATACTGTAGCCGTAGCAACAGCGATCAGCACCACATGCAGGCCCGACACAGCGATCAGCACCACATACTGTAGCCGTAGCAACAGCGATCAGCACCACATGCAGTACTGTAGCCGTAGCAACATCAATCAGCACCACATGCAGTACTGTAGCCGTAGCAACAGCGATCAGCACCACATGCAGTACTGTAGCCGTAGCAACAGTGATCATCACCATACAGGCCTGAGTAGTTCAAGGTCCTTTCATTTCTACTATCCTGTCTCAATAAAGGCAACAATATCCCCAAAGTAAAAAAAAAACTGTCCCTTGTTCTCCATCTGTCTCACCTTGAAGGGCACATGGCAGTCTGAGAGCAACGGGCCCTCCAGCTCCAGGATGCTGCCAGACTGGTCTCCCGACACCAGTTGCATGGTGGCCTCCAGGGTCTCCTCAGCAGGGCTGTCTCCGGGGTTCAGAGCCTTTGCCAGGGTGTCCAATGCCCTGCCACAGAGATGCAGCACAGTCAAATACTACTGGATTTGTGTGTATATATACTTTGACTTATTTGGAGACTTGCACTGAGGAGCGTATATTTCCCAAGTGCTCTCGGTGGCCTACAAACTACAGAAGTGATCTTGTGGAAGCAAACGTGTAACCAAATGGTCCCCAGATCAAATCTCCAGCTGATAATCAGAGGTAAAACAACGGCAGACACCGCATAGGACAGGGTTTTTCAACCTTTTTTGAGCCACGGCACGTTTCTTTCATTAATAAAATCCCACGGCACACCACCAACCAAAAATGTAACAAAATTACACACTGTAGCCTAATACAGCTTTGTAGTTTGTTTGTAGTTCAGTTCAGTTCAGAGTCTGCATTTTTTCCTTTTCAAGTAGGCTAGCCTATTTATCTACAGCATATGTAGCGCTGGTTTAGGTCTTTTCACCCATAGATATGCCTGCCGCACGGCCTGTGGAGCTCTATTAAGTGACATAGGCTACGTGAATGCGGCCGTCACATTGCTGGGGGCAAACACCTATGGGCAACACTTGCCGACAATCAGAGACACCTGTCTCCCCATTGGCCTCCAGTGATTGTTGCCCGCGCCACAAAGTCCTTTTATGCAATTCCTCCACTCAGCGGCCATATTGCAACGCTTTTTGGGCACATATTGGGCATCTATTTTGGGTAGAACTGCTTCACGAATCACGACACACCAACCTCGCTCAAGCTGCGACATCACAACACATGATTGGCACGATGTACTATTCACAACATACCACATGATTGGCATGATGTATTCACATGTCAACTTTTGGAGGCGGAAGGGGCAGAATGTGTAGATGACTGCCATGTTTGCGTTACAAATTAACCCCATACATTCCTATGGGAGATACTAACCCCATACATTTCTATGGGAGATACTAACCCTATACATTCCTATGGGAATTTCTTTGAGTGCTGTGTCTCCTCATCAGAAAGTCTCTGCCCACCATGATGGCAGTGCTATTTATGTAGGCTACATTCTGGAGCCCAATGCTGTATCTAGCTTTCTAAGATCTATTTTTCACATCTACATCTCGTGCGCATCACTTAATTAACAAAGTCATTATTGCTCTACCTAGTGCCACCCACTGACATGAAAGAGTATTTATTTACTTAGCAAGTCACTACATTGCAGGCACAGACGCTCAACAATGGCATAGCCTACTATTTGCAACAACTAAATAATACATGTTTTGGACCGATTAAATAGGGCAATGGACTAGTTACACGAAAGGCTCTCGGTGAGCTTGTATGTTTCCTGTGAAGCCTTGTGTGTTTGAACCTGCTGGTACTCTGAATGTAATTAGTGTCTAGACGTCCTTCTTTATCGTAATGTGCTGATCACTAGGTGCATTACCTAACCGGGTCCATGTAGACACTAATTACATTCAGAATAGGGGCAGGTTCAAACACACCTGGCTCCACTGGAAATAAACAAGCTCACCGAGAGCCTGCAAATAGTCCATTTCCCACGGCACACCTGACCATCTCTCACAGCACACTGGTGTGCTGCAGAGTGGTGGAAAATCACTGGCACAGGACACCACTAGGGTGTAAATATTAATCGAATCGATGCATCGATTATGCAGCCGGCGATCGATTAGATCCGCCAAGAGTATCGATTAATGTGTTTTTTTGCCGCCTGTTTGTTTGCCTATCTATTTTCAGCATCAGCTCCGACCTTTTTTTTTTCTGTCTATGGCTCCAATGTAAACTTACCTACTCCTAAGTGGTTTTTTTTTTTTTATATGCAAAGACATGAGGCTGTATAACGAAGGCTTTAGATACCTGCTCCTACATTCCGAACTTTTGTTGATTTATTTGAAACTTCATAGATATCAAGTAAAATTTTGAGTATTGAATCGTATCGAATCGTATCGTGGGGAATTCTGAAGTATCGAAAATAATCGAATCATTGGCTTAAGAAATCAATATTGTATCGAATCGTCATGAAGACTCCGATTTACACCCCTAGACACCACCTTAGCTCAACATAGGACTAAAATAAATACACATAACATATTCTCACCATAAGCATCTGGGGGGGAAAGGCTATTTCCCTCACCTTGTTATGTCACTCGCACTTTGCTCTTTATCCATCGGAACCTCAGCTGTGGTGCCATCCTCGTTGCTTTGCCTCTCTGTGGTCAGCGTGTCGGGGCAGCCATCGCTCATCTCCCGGGCCTTGTTCAGGTGGTCCAAGGACGTGACCACATTTGCGAGAGTGCTCAGGTCATCCTGGGAGTGCTCATTCTACAGAGAAACTCAAGTGTGAAGTCCTGAACCCAAAAGTTTTCAGACAAACCTAAAACTTTTTAAATTGATGCATGTAACAGACCACCACAAGAATAGGTGCTAAAAGCAACGTAAGCATTTTCCTGAGCTAATCCATATCTTTCAATGCTTTCCTCATGTGCACTGACATGTGACAGATGCTCACCAGTCCTTTCTTTTGGGTTATAAGAAGAGAGGAATGAGATACCTGGGCTATATTTGAGTATGACCAGTGCGATCAGGGGCAGTCGTGGATGGGCTTGAACGGCTGAAGTGCCCTTGAGCAAGGCACCTAACCCCTCACTGCTCCCCGAGCGCCCCGTAGCAAGGCAGCTCACTGCTCTGGGTTAGTGTGTGCTTCACCTCACTGTGTGTTCACTAATTCACAGATGGGATAAATGCAGAGACCAAAACATAAAAAGTATTTGGCGAAAACCTGATTTACATTTACATCAAACCAGGATTTACAGGGCACCCTTTGAGGCACTAGAAGCATCCTAAAAAGCTGTGCATTTCACTATAATTTACAGTCAAAAGCATTTGTTTTAAATTGAGATTAAGCTCACCATTTCAGGAGATGCTGAGAGCAGGACTGTGTTTTCCACTTTGGGAAAAGGTTGCTGAATGTTTAGTAGCATGCTAGACTCCAGCAAACCTGAGGATCTATTGAAAGAAAAGCCAAATAACAAGCAAATCCTATTAGCATTCCTGCAAGAACACAAAAAAGAATCTGAGGCTGCAGATTCAGTTTGAAAGTATCCCCCATACTTTGCTGCTTTGCTGGTCACAAAGGTGGGCATTGCAGTCAGTGGGCTGCACAGGTTCTTCCGGATGTAGATTTTCTCTGTGGATGCAGCACAGTTGTTGGGCTTTTCTCTGCATACCTCCACTGGCTTCCTCTCACACTGAACAGCTGCATGAGTTCAAATCCACATGAGATTTACATAATAAATAACAATAGCATGATACATAATAAACTAATGTTAAGTTATTTCTGAGTAGAAAGTAGAAAAGTAGAAAATAAGTATATAGTTGCACTACTGTGAGTTTCCAAGACCCAAAAAGTGTGCTATAACCCCTATGGGAACTTAAACAAATCCATAGAACTTCCTCAAAGCTCTGACAGACTTAAAGGTGCTCTAAGCGATGCCACGCGTTTTTTAGGCTAAAACATTTTGTCACTTACTGCAAACATCACCTAACCAACCGCTAGCTGTCTGTGTCCTGAATACACTGTAAAAAAAACGCGATCTCTGTGGACAGTCCAGGCTCCAAAACTGTCAACAAAAACAACCTGGGCAAACCTAGCCCATAAAAACATAACAAACTGTTCCAGCAAATCACAGACGAGATGCGCGTTTAGGAGAGTTTCAATTGCATGGGAGCAGCACGGGAGAGAGGGGGAGGAAGTAGCAAGCTAGCTCTCTGTTTTGTTTAAAAAAAACAACAGATGTCATGTTACCCAGCATCGCTTAGAGCACCTTTAACTGGACAACAGCTGAAAATGAACTTTATGCCTTGTTTAGCTCTGCTTTCTGTGCTCCCGGCTCTTTTCACTGATATCAGGGGTTGCTTTATCACATGTGGGACATACAGGCTCTTTTAACAAGTCCAGAAAGAGGTGATCACAATTTTGCACTTGGCTAAATTAAACTAAAATATATGTCCCCTCTACCTGTGTGTGACTTTAAAGAGGTTCTGCCTTATAGCCACATTCAGAATAACAAACAATAGCTTTCAATAATAAGTCTACTTAAAAAAATAACTTCTGTTCATACATTCTTGCTTCATGCCAACAGCTATGCAGCGCTGCAGTCGACAATATTGACAGCGGTTGCGATGATGCTTGTTGATAACACACTCTCCTGATCCTCTGCATGTGTACATGAGGTTCTTCCGGATGCTCCGCTTGAAGAAGCCTTTGCAGCCCTCACAGCTCACCGCTCCATAGTGTCGCCCTACACAGAGCAGCAGAGTGAGTGTGGGAGTTATGTCTGTGTTTGTGATACGTCATGCAACACATGTTGTGACCTTGAAATCGTTACCTGAGGCTTTGTCTCCACACACCACACAGTACTCAACCAAAGTCTTGACAGGTGACTGCTCAGAACCATCTTCGGTCACAAACTGAGGCGAGGTAGTATTAAAAGTGATTTTTCAAGCATAATTTTCAAGTTACAAAACACACCACTGAAATGCAAACTTTTCTCAACATTTAGACATTTAAAGCTACAATAACTTATTATTACCATCACAATGTATTGATCTAAAAACTCCTTCCCTGGCAGCTCACAAACAGCTTGATATGAGAGTGCAAGTGGAGTCCTAACCTGTATTTGTTGTCCAGCTAGGTCAGAGGAGGTAAACAATAGCTGATTGCCATCGGGTGTAGCAAGAATGACTTTGCCCTGAGGGGACTCCTGCTTGGTTAGAATCACTTTGCCTGCTGTGCCATAATCTGCATTGGCCAAGACGAACTGCTGTTTCCCAGCAGACAGCTGCTCCAATGCTGTAACAATCTGTAGTTTCTGGCCTGTCTGTTGATCTGTCACAATCTAATCATTGAACCACACACAAGAGTGTTAACTTATCTTGAGCAATTCCTTGTCACCAACACTAATTAGTAATTACTCAGATAGGATGTTCAATGATTTAAAAGTTTACACATAATTATGTATTATTTATATTTTGTATGTAGGCCTATATGACCTGAATGCGATGTCCTAGGCCCACTGCTGAACCTTCTCCTGAAACCAGATGAATTTGAGGAGTCTCTCCATCCATGCTGATAACAACATCAAAGCTGTCACTTCACAGGCCCATGATGTACATGAAATTGTTGAGACTGGAAGACAAAGACTTATGTGACACACAGAAATCATATCTGCGGAGTCAACGAGCAGGATGAGCTTTCCTCTTGAGAAATTTGGAGGCACAGAACGTGTTGCTCAAAAGAATGGCGCAAGCACTTTACAATCCCATCGTCAATGCTATCAGTATGTGCATTAGCATCCATTGACATGTTAGGTGTTTTGGAGCTTCACCGAGCATTTTAACCGATTGAGTCATGACATTAGGCCTACACAGATATATTGAAAGCGTGATCGAAAACATCGAGTTTATTAACAAAATACTACATCTTCAGTGTCCCAAATAACTAGAGGATAACATTTAACGTTAGTCTGTTCGTCATGCGATTCAGTGTAAAAATAATGGTTTTACAACGTTCCTTTGTTTGCTAGCAGCTAGCCAGCTAGTCAAATACGTAGACGGTGTGGAACTATTAAGTCAGCTAAAATTATGTGGTGAAATATCACGTTTTATGGTAATGTAGCAGAGATACCATAGCTGTCAACATTGAATCACGTTTAACACACACAGTCGGAGTTCGTAACAACGGAAGATAAATAGATATTTCTTTTCCTGTAGGTGAAAGGTCAACATTGAAGGGTTAAAGAATGCTGAGGTCGACTGTGCAGCAGCCACGAGACGAACAAACAAGATGGAATGCAGTGAAGCAGCTAAACATAGCCTCAATGTTGCTAAGTCATTAAATAAATCAGTTATGATAACACACCAGTTGTCTGTATGGTTGTCTGTCATATCATCGAGGAGCTTCGGACCAGACGCTTCCAACTGTTCTTCAGTCGACACTCGATACAATGTCGGCTAGCTTATCTGGCTAATATTAGCGAATTTGCTAACGGTGAAAACAACTTAGCTTGACAGCTGTGTTGACGTGGCTACGTTTCGAGTGAAATGTACATCATGAAATACAATGGGTGCTTCCACTGTAGACAGTTATCGGAATTAACATTACTGCGGCTGTGAAACGATGCAACTGTAACAGTTCTTAGATAACGTTAACATACATCATTTTGAGCAAAGGGCAAAATCTAGGCTAATAACACTGGCTAACTTGCTAACTATAAATGCATGTAGTAATATCAATCCTAATGTTACACTTATTTCAGTCGAGTGTAAAGGACATTTTGATAGCACTCTTGAAATAAGTCAAGATTAATTTTTTGAGATCATGGTCGACACTGCTGAATTTAAACTCGTAACGTTACACATGCGCAATAGTTATGCTTGTTGGGAGCATCTTGCTGGCAGCATTTACTAATGTGGCTACTTGAAACGAAATACAATAAAATAAACGTTTCCATGTCTGGTTAAATGCCTTCTTTTTCATTAATAGTTACAGTGACTATAAGGTATTAATCTCAACTGCCCTAGCGCTTTCTTCAGGTAAATACAGGTGCTGGTCATAGAATATCATCAAAAAGTTGATTTAGTAATTCCATTCAAAAAGTAAAACTTGTATATTAGATTCATTCTTTACACACAGACTGATATATTTCAAATGTTAATTTCTTGTAATTTTGATGATTTTAACTGACAGCTAATGACAATCCCAAATTCAGTATCCCAGAAAATTAGATTACTAAAGACCGATACAAAAAAAAGTTTTTTTTAGAAATGTTGGCCAACTGAAAAGTATGAGCATGTACAGCACTCAATACAGGGCTGCTTCAGCTCTTCTGCATTGTTGGGTCTGGCGTATCGCATCTTCCTCTTCACAATACCCCATAGATTTTCTATGGGTTAAGGTCAGGCAAGTAGTGATGGGTAAATGAAGCCTTTCCCTAATGTGCCGAGTAATGTGCCGAAGCTTCGAAACATGGAAGACAAGAAAAACACAGCGACATCTGGTGTTTTGCATAAATTATCGCAGCCACGGACAAGTGAAAAGAATGCCTACAACATTCAACACAATGCCAAAGCTTCGAAATGTTCTCATTCATTACATTAAAAGTGTTACAAGAAATGTGCATTTCTGTTTGTCTCAATTTAATACAATAAAATACGATTAGGCAACATAATCCCGTCACTCGTTATCACGTGAAGATTGGTGTTTCCGTGGAGGCGTGAAATCATGTGTTATCCCAGTCAATGATCCAATCGGTCTCCCATCCCCTTAACCATAGACATAATATACATAGACGCCGCATCGACCGCTACTCCTTACTAGCGCTGACGAGATTTGGAGCCGCCATCTTGGACCGGTCATCCACTCCACTCAGTGTAATCTGTTTGGCCGGTGAGATGAGCTGTCAGCGCACTTAATTAATCATATCTCACTGAATACCGAACAGATTCTCACGCGGTTTTTTTTTGCTGCAAAGGTCATACATGTAGCTATGATACAGGACACATGATTTAGCGTATTTTAATATTCATAGTGGGTTTAACAGTAATAGAATATTCTGATATATGATATAAAGTGACCTGACGTCCGATATTAAAACTGGGAACATAATCCATGTTTGACAGCATAGACAAAACTAGTTTGATACAAGTTTAATGAGTTAAATATAGTTCACAGTTGACAGAAAAGTTCCATCAACAGCATTATTCACAGTCCACAGAAAGGTTCCATAAACATTTAAGTGAGATCAGTGCCATTCAGACATCTGAGGGGTATTCCAAGTAGGCCTATGTGGTTTAGTGACAAACTTGGGTAAATTGACTCAGAATAAGTTGTAAACCTCCCAGTAGAAAAGCTGTATGATACAGGAAACATGGTTGTGTGTATTTTAATATTCATAGTGGGCTTAACAGCAATAGAATATTCTGATATATGATATATTATAAAGTGAGGACATCAATATAAAAACTGGGAACATAACTAATCCACTTTTGACAGCATAGACAAAAACTGGTTTGATACAAGTTTTAATGAGTTAAATTTACAGAAAAAAAATCCATTAACATTTTCAGTTCAGTGCCATCAAAAATAAAGTGATGAACAGACATTGGTGTGGCATAAAGGAAATGGAGTAACTGGGTTCAATATCAACAGCATTTTGTTAGACAAGTTCCATAAATATTGTAAAGTGCAAGTTTGTAGGTTTGTTTCTGATCCTTAAAAAACAGACATTGGTTTGGCATAGTAAGTGTAACAGTTCATCAATTCAAGACAAAAAGGTGACTTTGGGTTCATCAACAGCATCTGTTATTTACAGTTCACAGAAAGATTCCAGCCCCAATGAAGAGATTAAATAAAAAGGAATTAAGAAACATTTTAGAAACTGCTAAGATCAACCCGTTCATTGCAATCAGTAAAGAATCAGGAGTGTCTTCACAGGCTCAGTGAGACAGAGTTACCGTCATGCAGTTGGTTCTATGATTTCAACAACTGGTGCATGTCATTTTGTATGTTCCCACCTTGCTAAAATTGCTTGGGTACACTTTGGCTGAGAACAAAAGTGCTTCAGACAGCAGGTGGGCAAATAAGATGGCATAGTAAACTGGGTAAACTCCATAAAAGAGGACTGAGTCAACCAGACGATGGGAAAATGGGACACAGAGTGGCGAATGCAGGTGATGAAGGTGGAGCTCATAAATGAAACATTCAGTCACAGTGTAGCAGATGCCCTGCAGTACTGCAATGAAGAGCTGCACCTTCCTCAGTTCCAGGGGTGTGAGGAGACCGTTCAGTTCATTCACAGTCTTCTTGAACAAGGCAGTTGTTCTGGAGAGATACAAAATAATAAATAAATGAATGAAAAGGAATTTGAGAGGCATCTTATTCTTGTTAGGGTAAATGACATGTGAATAATACAGTGTTGGGCAAGCTACTTCCGAAATTTTAGTGAGCTAAACTATCAGTTACTTTGCCATGAATAAACGCTACACAAAACTACCACCCAGTCAAATGTATTAGTAGCCTAACACAAACACAGCAGTAGGCTAGTTCACTACATAGGAAGCTACTTTAAATTGTGCTAATTTCACATGACAAGAAAAGTGTAGCTTGTCTGGCTAAGCTACTTGATAAATAAAGAAGTTGAGCTATTGAAAAGTTACTTTATTCAGGAAATAGTGAGGCTACCACCAACACACTTAGGCTACAAGTAGAAGCTAGCGATTGCCCAATAGGCTAGTCTGTGCCACTTGTGTAAAATTCGCCCGGCCAAATCTAGTATGATTTATTTCTACAATAGCCTTCTTGTGTCAGTTGTAATCTAAGTCACTGTTATGGAATATGACTTATCAAGTCTCAGTTCATAGCCGGGTGAACACCGAGTAAACATAGCCTAGCTAGATGGCTACGATTTTCATACAGTAATATCAAAGATTGCTCCTTCTCAGCTCTCTGGTAATATTCTATTCACAAAATACAACCAATAGTACGGTTATGTTAAATCTTACTTGTGAAAAGTAAATCCCCTGAGTATGGTCCGCCGATTTGAGAAGGAACATTCTGCACAGTGCTGTCATCTTCTGTCTTCTGCTGCAACACAACGAGGAGTATGACCGGTCCAAGATGGCGGCCGCATTTCTTGTTTCCAGCAGCCAATGCGGCGTCTATGTATATTATGTCTATGCCCTTAACGACCGCAGTAGACACTACTTAGCTTCTGAACCAGGACAAAGTATTATCAACCTCAACACGCTATGGACGAGAGTGAAAAGGAAACGACCAGGCGCCAAATTAAACCAAACCCTACATGGCCTGACATAGTTTGACGTTTCATAAATCAAACTTTCATTAAAAGGAAAATATTATGACAGCCATTATTGTTAGGCCTACATAGAAATTATTAGCCTGTATTGCTTTTAAATTACATGATTGAAGTTGAGACAAGATTGCAACGCAGACACGTTTTAATGTAATTGTTCTAAATGGCAAAGCTTTAGGCTAGGCCTAGGCTATTTCTTCTTTATTTCTATGTGCATGATATTATGGATTATGGACATTTTCCGGAAAGAAAACAGGGCTACCCACAAATTTCGCCTGACTCAATACAACACAACTCATTCCGACACTAGAGCGGGTGCCATGGTCCGCGCAATGCAAAGCCTTTGAATCAGATTCCGAAGCAGTCACGTGGGTGGGTGTCAAAAACGAAGCTTCAGACATCACATTCACAAACCGAGGCCTCGTTTGTCATCAGTCACGTGATTTTTATGGAAACGACACAAGCCTCGAACCGGGGCTTCATTTGACACGCCCCTTTCTGCTCGACACAAGCTCCGAAGACTCGCTTCATTGGGCACATCACTACAGGCAAGTTTGCTGGCCAATTAAGAACAGGGGTACCATGGTCCTTAAACTAGGTACTGGTAGCTTTGGCACTGTGTGCAGGTGCCAAGTCCTGTTGGAAAATGAAATCTGCATCTCCATAAAGTTGGTCAGCAGCAGGAAGCATGAAGTGCTCTAAAACTTCCTGGTAAACGGCTGCGTTGACCTTGGACCCCAGAAAAACACAGTGGACCAACACCAGCAGATGACACGGCACCCCACACCATCACTGACTGGAGACTTTACACTGGACTTCAAGCAATGTGGATTCTGTGCCTCTCCTCTCTTCCTCCAGACTCTGGGACCTTGATTTCCAAAGGAAATGCAACATTTACTCTCATCAGAGAACATAACTTGGACCACTCAGCAGCAGTCCAGTCCTTTTTTGTCTTTAGCCCAGACGAGACGCTTTTGACGCTGTCTCTTGTTCAAGAGTGGCTTGACACAAGGAATGTGACCGCTATCCTCTTGCATACATTTGTGTGTGGTGGTTCTTTGTAAATCTCCCCCACATAGTGATGTTACGGTTAATACCGAGGTTCGAAGCATGTGTCGAGAACGTCAAGCCATTCCCAGCAAAGCCCCGTATCGAGGTTTGAGTTGTATTGGTAATTTGGCGTTTGAGGCCTCGTTTGGCTCCACTGCTTCGAGTTGTGGTTCACTTTAGGCAGGACGCTTCGACTAAGATACCCCATACTCGAATACGTAGCCTACTCGCGGGCAGTTGTCATTCGTTGGTTGGTTGTAGGCCTATATTTCACTGCTCTCTGTTTATTTAAAATCGCTGCCCTCTGTTCTTCAAACATACTCAGTTACAAAAGCGCTTTGCTTTCTTCTGTGTCATTTTACCCAACGTCAGCCTACAATTTAATATAGATTTTTTCTCTGGAAGACGGCTGATTGTAGGATAGGACACTGGGTAAGACGTTGGACTAGAAATCGCGCGTCCTGGGTTCAATCCTCTTGAGATTATATATTCTCACGGATCACCTTCTACTTAATTTGTTACAAAAAGAGAAAATATTTCGCTACACTTAAGTCACTCTTTGGGACACTGGGCAAGGCGTTAGATTAGGGATCTTGCAACTTGGGTTCGATCCTTGTCTCGATTTTCATGAACTTTCAGAGATCGCTTATAGCTACTACTTTAATAGGCCTTTATCACGGCAGCCCACAGGCAGCTGAAGCAGGGCTGTTGAATTTCCTGTTGGCAGGCAAACCACAGGTGTTCCTAAAAACATTAACGAGGCCTCTGGTTGAAGTAACTGTGGCCGAATCTGACACTTAATTAGAAACACCTGTGCTCACACAGGAACAGGGCTGTTCACTTCCTACTTTGGCTGCAGTGATAAAGGCCTATTGTTAGCCTACAAAGAGAGGAAATATTTCAACATGGGAATCGGTTGTATTCCCCAATGCCTGTACTTATGAATGTATCAAGCATTTGCAGACCAAATGGCGCTTTTTGTATTGCTCTTGTGTGTGGAATTTTTATGTGTTGTATTTTTATTGACCAGTAGGTGTCCTAGGGTGCATTCGAAGCCTCGAGAAATGAACCACTTTTCAACACATTTGGCTGGAAAGCTTCAAGAGTTCAAGAAGGTTCATCTCGCCATCACTACCCCCACATATGGGTTTTACAATCCTTTCCAGGGTGCGGTTATCCCTATTGATTGTACACTTTTTTTCTACCACATCTTTTCCTTCCCTTTGCCTCTCTATTAATGTGTTTGGACACAGAGCTCTGTGAACAGCCAGCCTCTTAGCATTGACCTTTTGTGTCTTGCCCTCCTTGTGCAAGGTGTCAAAGGTCGTCTTTTGGACAACTGTCAGGTCAGCTGTCTTCCCCATGATTGTGTAGCCTACAGAACTAGCCTGAGAGACCATTTAAAGGTCTTTGCAGGTGTTAGAGTTAATTAGCTGATTAGAGTGTGGCACCAGGTGTCTTCAATATTGAACCTTTTCACAATATTCTAATTATCTGAGATACTGAATTTGGGGTTTTCATTAAGCCCTCCTTACACTGACAGACTTTGGAAAGATTCGCAAAGATTTGTGAAAGACTACAGTCTCAGACCCTCTCACATCTAAAGACAAGTAGTAGAGTTTTAAGTCACAGACTATGATTTTGCAATGACTAGGGATCTTGCAGGGTCACTATTTACAAGACTGCGACTAGATTCCTTTAAATTATTACCCATCGTGCAATAGATAAACAGGAACTGAAATTATAGCATACTAAACTCAAAGTCGTATTTTCGTGTTTCTGGAGCATTGTTTCATCCCTAACCGATATAGAGTTGTTCTGTCACGTGGAAGAGCCGACTAAATATGTATAAGAAATGACAAATATTCTAAGAATAACAAATAATCATATAGGCTATACATCTGTCGCCTACTTTGCCCCTTCCTGTTTGGTGTTGGAGAGAGGTAACTATTGGTTTTTATAGTTCACGTCACTATTTGCATGAGCCACGACTAAAAAGACTTACGATAATATCAAACATGTTTGATATTGTCGTAACGACAAAACTAGAAAAGGACTGACTCCGACTGACTTAAAACCGCTAAGATTGGCACCTTACACTTAACGATCTAGTTGACGGGAGCGCGCCGCGATTCCAGCGCAACTCTCATGATTTCTGTCCGACTTTGGAAATGTAGTCGCCGACTGTAAAAACAGACCAAAATCGTACAATGTAAGGCCGCCAGTTGTCAGTTATAATCATCCAAATTAAAATAAGTAAACACTTGAAATATCAGTCTGTGTGGAATGAATGTATACATTATACAAGTTTCACTTTTAGAATGGAATTACTGAAATAAACTTTTTCAATGATATTCTAATTATATGTCCAGCATCTGTATATAACGGCTTGCCTAAAGCAGTGTGGATGGGACATATAGTATAGGGATGGGTCTATAAACAATCCAAAAACTGTGCATTTTTTTATTTGAATCGTCACTTTTCCATGATGTGCAGAGTTATCTGCACCAAATGCAAAACAAGGCAAGACATTAAACAAGTTAAATAAATATTGACAATATTTACAGTGCATATGAACAAGGGAAGGGTGGGCCATATAGGCTTAGCCTACATGAAAGGATAAACCTGCCTTGTGCTCTCTAAAGACGTGAGAAAAACAGAGTAATTTATTACCACAATAATCTAACATGGAAGTCCACTTCTCACCTAGTGGTGAAGGAAATGGCCATTTAAATAGAATCACCCTGTATTATATGACAGCTTAACTAACTAAACATTCTGATCCATCTTCAACCATTTCCAACAATAAAGAACAGAGGCTTTAAACAGTATGTTACACAGGTAGAGACAAGACTTTGTGTCAGTTCCTGTTAAGATCTCCAGATAGTTTAGTACTTTGTTTTCTCGGTATTAGAAAATATATTATCTTATGTCTGAACCACAAATACTAAAATAGCATAGTTTATTTTAAAAACAAGTTTTACAGAATGTATATGGTGAGATAAAAGTTAGCCTACTTATCAACGCAAAGGGTGGTAAAAAATGTTTTCATACATTAAAATCATTTCATTAATTACATTGCATAGCCCATCACATGCATGGTTTCATTAGTCCACTGCATTCATCTATGAAGCAGTCACTGAAAACTACAGAAAATATATTTGGCAGTTCCCACTTTAAACCTATTTGTTTATGGGATGCTTCAGGAGAACTTCAGCCGACTCTTGGAAGGTTCTCTTTGCGGTCAGTATTTGTGTTGCATCCATGCTATGTCCATTTACTGATTCACACAATAAAGAGCCTGAGAGACAATCCATGAGTCTTGGATTAAGGTCACAGGACCATGGCTTTTTGGAAAGCTTCTGTCCATCTGCATAAGAAACACAGGAACATATCACTTCACTGTTGCCCAATACATTTAATTAGAGGCTACTCATAAATCTGAAAACAGAGCTGAATCAAAATACCTCTGCAAAGCATGGGTGTCATCTGCTTTAAACATGTGATGGAGGGTGTCTTTATGATAGAGCTTGAACTGCAGGGTCTGTGTGGTGCCAGCCCTCTCCTCCGTCCTCAGCTTGAAGCCCAGAAGAGGCTGACTCTCAAGAGCGGCAACATCCTAAAACAACAACGAACCATTCAATATTAGAACTCTTCATTCACTTGAAAAATGTTTCGGTCTACCAACTGTATCATATATAATATTATAAATATTATATAACATATATCATCAAGTAATCTTGAATGATTGATTGGAATGAATGAATGTGAGTATAATTTGTGTTTAGAGTACTCACACAAAGTGAATATTATATTGTATGGTATTAACTAAAATAATTTATTGAGCCAGCAATAGTTTTGATATGTATTGTTTGTAAAGATACCAACGCAGCACTTGATATACAAGTCTAACTAAACAAAGAAAGGCACTCGTTTCTTACCTCACTAGCAGCATATGTGTATAGGACTTTGTCCTTGATGACAAACCAAAACCTTTTCCATTGCTTCTTGTTACCCTTTGACCTTTCAAGGTAGCCACTCATAGATGAGACATCTGTGTTTGCGGACACCTAAAATGTGGTTGGAATATGACCATTTGAAGCCTTTCATCTCTGTGAACATGTTTGATAGATTTTCTATAACTGATTTAAGGGTTGTAACTCTATTGTGCACAATGGAGAGAAGCAGCGACCTCTTTGAGAGCTGCAGGGATCCTCTTCTGCTTCCTGAAGGGAGAAGGCGGCAGATTTGCCAGTTGAAGAGGCATTGCTTTGCGCCTGGCCACCTAAGAATGGACAAGTTGGAATGTTTTAATCTTCACTCTTCATTCTTAAAAATAGAAACTTCCACAATATTAAATTCACATTTACTGCAATAGTTAAACTACATAGTAATTTTAAGAGACACTTGTTAATGAGCAAATGAACAGAGCAAATTCTAAATGAAATAGCACTACTCTGAAATGGAACCGAATCTTCATATTACTGAAGAATTTTGTCTGTCAATCCCAATGTTTAGTTATTTGAAAAGCCGGATTATAATACCTGTGCCGAGGGTCAGTTCTGCTGTCCTCTTCTGTAGAGAGACAAAGCACTGATCACACACACGAGCGGGTTGGTTCTTCAAGTACTCGAGCTGATGCTTGTTATTTGAACAAGTCTGACACACCACCTGCCACAAGTAAACACAAGTTAGCAATGTACAATGCCCAACCTAATAAAAACTTTAACTAAAATGTTTCAGTTTGCAACAATATCCTAATTTTTAACATGTATAGGAAGGGATTTTTCTGTTTTTGTTTTCAGATGCCACTGTCTGTATTTGGATGTGAGGAAGGGAATTGAAATGGCGGGGGTGTGAAGCACCTCACCTTCCCGCAGGCCCTGCAGTGGTGTCGCCTCCAGGTGAGCGTGAACTCGCAGGTGCAGATCATACACATGGTGGCACGCGGGTCTGGGATCCAGATGGGGGCTTTAGAGCCCAGGGAGGCCCCA
The DNA here is from genome assembly GCF_017589495.1 of Alosa alosa. Classification (NCBI taxonomy): domain Eukaryota; kingdom Metazoa; phylum Chordata; class Actinopteri; order Clupeiformes; family Clupeidae; genus Alosa; species Alosa alosa. The sequence continues at coordinate 33,458,336 of NC_063199.1, read as the reverse complement.
GAGGCATCTCCCTCCCCCTACACACACAGAGCATCCTCCAGTTACACTTACAGGAGCCCAGGGAGGCCCCACAGGCATCTCCCTTTCCCTACACACACAGAGCATCCTCCAGTTACACTTACAGGAGCCCAGGGAGGCCCCACAGGCATCTCCCTTTCCCTACACACACAGAGCATCCTCCAGTTACACTTACAGGAAGATAGGTCATGCAGTGATCACAGAGAAGAGGTTTGGGCTCACAGTCAAACATGAACCCTAAAACCATAACATGACAGCAGAGGCTGCTTACCTCTTCCTGATATCTGCTTGAAATGAAAGTGATCATCTTCTTGGTATATTCACCGATGGCTGTAGAGATGGCCTCTAACCAGGCATCCCGTTCTGATTCGGAGCTAGGAAGAGTGAAGAAAAACAGAGTAAGGTAAAGAAGACTTTTTCATTGACATGACTACATAAATAGTAGATGTTATTCTAAAAGTATACAGAAGCCATGTACCGGTATAGCCTTCATTGTCTGAAATGTCTGTGTGTAATATAATTACCTTGCTGATAGAATGAAAGAGCGCTCAACACTCTCGATGTTGAGTTCATTTTGGTAACCCTCCTGACTGGGTCTAGTGACCTGCACATTGAGCGTCATTCAGTCAATAACCTCACCGACTCATGCATAACAGTGAGACAGAAGTCAGACAACATTGTGTTCCAACCCACCTTCATTCCTGCTAGAGAAAGCATGTTGTTCAACTTGAACTGCCCCGACTGGACCGGAGTTGTGTACAGCAAGGCATCGTTGAACTAAGAGACAAACATGTCGTTTTGTAGTAACTATCGCACGCACAAAGTTATTTTAGCTCATTTAAAGAACAGCAGCACCATTTGTTTGTCAGAAAACGCTAAGTAAACAGAACAGGAGTTTTGGAAGTTTGTAAAAAAAAAAAAAAAAAAGTCTTTGTATAATATTCATAAATATGTTACAAACATGCAGTGGACATAGTAAGCAGCTAGATGGCAGCAGTGAACATAGTGAGCTGCTAGGTGGCAGTAGCTTCTGAATGAGAATAGACTGCATCTTGCACCAACAGAAGTCCAGTTCTGCATTGTGATCAAACGCTACAACAGAAGGCATCACGTGTGGGCCAAAAGCTCTGGTTTCAGGCATGAGGAACTAAGCAACACGTTTCACACCACTGAGCTCTGTGCAGATGTGGGGGCAGCTGTGGCCTACTGGTTAGCGCTTGTAATGGTCTTCGGACTTGTAACCGGAGGGTTGCTGGTTCGGACCCCGACCAGTAGGAACGGCTGAAGTGCCCTTGAGCAAGGCACCTAACCCCTCACTGCTCCCCGAGCGCCGCTGTAGCAGGCAGCTCACTGCGTCGGGATTTCACATCACTGTGTGTTCACTGTGTGCTGCGTGTGTTTCACTAATTCACGCATTGGAATAAATGCAGAGACCAAATTTCCCTCACGGGATCAAAAGAGTATATATACTTATACTTAGACATTGTATATATTAACGTCCTAAACGCAACTCCCCTTTTGTTTCCCTCCCAGTCTTAACCATGGTTCGAATGCAACCTGAGAAACATACTCCAGCTCTGAGACCAAAACCTGAAACCTTGCGGCATACATAGAAGAAAGCTCAGGGAAGGAGGTTCATACACAGGTTGGATCCACTTGCCCACTGACATTTTATATCTATATAACAGATACTAGGTATTATATCTATATAGCAGATACTAGGTATTATATCTATATAGCAGATACTAGGTATTATATCTATATAGCAGATACTAGGTGTTATATCTATATAGCAGGTACTAGGTGTTATATCTATATAGCAGATACTAGGTATTATATCTATATAGCAGGTACTAGGTATTATATCTATATAGCAGGTGAAACCATTCGTAATCGTTTGCCTTCCTTAAATGAAATGCGCTACCACACTTTCACCATCACCAACTTCAGGAAAAAACTCTGCTTTTCCAAAAGCCTTTTTTTTTTTCAAAACCTTTTCACAACCTTAGTTGTCTCAGTAAAAAGTCTTACCAGGAAAAACATTCGTGGTTGCATGACTTTCCGCGAGAGCTTCATCAGAATTCCCTCTTTCAGGAACACCTGCCATGACAGAAAATCCCAGAACCTCAGACTCATCCCAACACAAGCCTAAGCTCACATGGACTACTTTAACCCAGTTTCAACCGGTTCCTTGTTTTTCAAATAGTAGGTGAACACTCAAAATCCAATCATGCATCACAATCTGTGATTTGTTGTACACTAAAGACAAACTTCTCTGTCAAATGTCTGACAAAAGGAACAATAGCTAGTGACTGGTATTGCATTACATCCAGAGATGAATGCTAGGCAGAGGTAATTCATAGTGAAACTTATTAATGCATGTTGGTAAAACTATTTTTGGGCAGGAAAAAAGAACTAGTGTATGATGACCACCTTCATCATGCTATGATGACACTACTTCCTGAGTATATAAATAGAGTTAGACTGCTGCTAAGTGGATGTAGCAAATGCTTACGGAACAGAATACACTCAGACTAGAATATCTCTCTGTAATGCAGGGTCTGAAGAACTCACCCTGCTAGAATATCTCTCTGTAATGTATGGTCTGAAGAACTCACCCTTCCAGAATATCTCTCTGTAATGCAGGGTCTGAAGAACTCACCCTGCCCGGCTGAACACACTCAGACTAGAATATCTCTCTGTAATGCAGGGTCTGAAGAACTCACCCTGCCCGGCTGAACAATCTCATGGTGCCCAGTTAGCCTGCACTGAACTTCGATGAGTTTCTGAAAGTTATCCTGTGAAAACAGAAATCAGTCTACAATTGATAAACTCTGCTATAACACTTCCCTAGATAAGTATACACATATTTAATTGGATTATGCCCTTACCCCTTGTTTAGTTCAAATGGATTGGATTATCCCCTTACCCCTTGTTTAGTTCAAATGGAATTGGATTATCCCCTTACCCCTTGTTTAGTTCAAATGGATTGGATTATCCCCTTACCCCTTGTTTCATGATGTCGTTGGCGTGATTGGCTACCTCCTTAACAATACTTAAAGCAGCTGCACAAGAGGAGAACATAGAAGACAAGAACATAGAAGACAAGAATATAATTTTACAGTCCAATTTAGGAACTGGCATCTTACAGTACACCAGGATTACACAACATCAGGGATTCTTGATACATAATCTTTAATTTGTACTGTGTTACTCAACCTTGGGTGTCTTTGTAGTCTGTTGAGTCTTCTGTGAGATTCTTTAAGTAATCTGGAAAGATAATTAAAAATTGTTAAGCCTACAGTATACTTTACAAAATTAAATGTTTGCGACAAATTTGCAGCAAACTTGCGGGTGATTTGTGGGAAACAAATAAGTTCACTTGAAAATATTGCCAGAAGTTTGCCAATGTTGGCCGCTAGAAGCAAACTTTCAGCAAAGTTCTGGCAACAATGAGAAGTTTGCCACTAGTGGCAAATGTGTTCGCCAGTGACCTGCCACCACACTTAGTCAATAATGGCAAACTACCAGTGAACTTCTGGTGACAAACCTAATTTGCATATGACATTCCTACAAATTTGCTACAACATAGGCAAAAGTTAACCGCAACTGTTTACCAGAAATCTAATTTGCATGTGAAAATGTGACCTTGTCGCAAATTTGCGGCAACTGTTCACCAGAAACCTGAAATTTCTGTAAGGGATGTCTGAACTATACCTTTATGTGAATACATGTGCATACAAGGTTAACAAAAAGCCTGTTTAATCAGATTTGATACGTAGTTTTAGAGCATCAAGAAACACAAAGCAATGTAAATGAAAAATGTTTTATGTAAGACATTCTTTGGAGGATGACTTTTGAACAGGCTGGTCAGCTATTTCCACTTAGGGTCCATGACTTAGGCTTTTTGGAGGCAGGAACATGATGTAAATAACAACATATTTTACTGGATTTACAGAAAAGATTATATAGCATGAGGTGCCACTAAGACTTAGAGAAAGTTGTGTTTCATAAAATGATACAGTAATCATTCCCTGTAGGAAGTGCAGCAGAGCCGGCACTAAGGGGGGACAAAAGGGGATGGTGCCCCATGCCCCCTCAAATAAAATCTGTGCCCCCTCAAATAAATAACGGTAATATCAAAATATAAATACTAAACCAATAAAGAAATTGCTACAATGTACTGCACAACATTACATTAAAAGTAGCAGCCACTGTACACTGTACCACTTTAAACTAAATGTATCAGTAGGTATGACATTACTGACATATCAGCTAGCCCACCTGTTAGTAATAGCTGGTATTGAGGTATCCTCTGAATGGGTTTCAGTAGGTAATGCCTCAGTGCTAAGTTGGCACAACGAGGGCTTGCCTGTGACAAAAAAAACATTAGAGGATGAAGACAAAATTTGTCTAGTGGAAAACCATTATCCACCCAGAAATCCACCAGGCACTTCTTCAAGGTAAAAGCCATAAACTGACCAGACTGGTTGACCTGGATGACTTACTTCAAATTCCCTCACAGCTGCGGCGAAGCTTGGGTTCTTCCGACACTGCTCATCTAGTAGGGCCACATTCTTGTCGAACTCGCGGATATACGTGGAGTACATCTTTAGATATGGCCCTTTCTTAACAAAGATGTCGGCTAACTGGGAATACTGATCCCTGTCAAAACAAAAGGGAAACGTTTTGTTTTTGTTTTATTTATGTTCACATAGACTCTAAAGCACTTTGTGCTTTTATTTGATAAAAGATAAACCAGTAAATAAATAGCAATACACTTTTTAGAGCTGAAATGCCCACTTTATATGGCATCTTATTCTTCCTCTATTGCTGGTGCTATGCATAAACAAGCATGTAGAAGATTGTGAAGGTACCATTGGGCTACCCGGTCCTCCAGCTCTTTAAGCAGGTCCTGGTTGAGCTCATATAACTGTGGGAGGTAGTACAGGATCTGATTCAGGTTGCGCTCCTCAATCACAGGCTTTCCTGCCTGCTGAGAGACCTTGGCCACTGCATCTCGAAAGTCCTACAGAGTCACAAATAGGTGCATCAGACAGAAAACCAACAAACAGTGACAAAGGTACAAAACTCACTCACAACATTCTAAAATGTCCTACTGTAACTGTGCATAACAATAGCAAGACTCTGCCCCTCTGAAGATACACCCTACAATTTCACACAAAAAAAAAAAATAAAATGTCACACCAGCAAAATATGGCCTAATTCTCGTTCTCTGGCGCGTCTGACAGGGCTGCCCTGGGTTTCCACAGCCTAACAATAGCATGGGCTTCAATGCAAGGGTCCGCCTGGTACAGCTTAGCAGATTGCGTGGTGCTTTGTTGTGTCCAAACGCTTAGCTTGAAATACAGCACTTTGCAAAGCCTTAGGCCTTTTAGACGCCCCTGAGTCTTATGACCACAAGTGCTTCAAACAAGGTCTGATATTTACGTCTTCATGTAAAGGTCTGATATATTTATGTCTTCATGTAAAGGTCTGATATATTTACGTCTTCATGTAAAGGTGGACAGGCCAGTTCTTTCTACAGTTACTGCTGTCAGTTGTTGACAGAACCAAAGCCTTTAAACTTAAACCATGACGTCTGAAATGGTTCAGACTTCTGGAAGAGGGCACAAACTGAGCATGCTACATGTATATTCACAACACCACATCTTAATGAGTTCAGACCTCCTCTCATCTGGTCAAAACAAAGCACAGAGCAGAGGGCACAGAGTTCACAGTCTCAGTTCCCAGTCTCAACACTCTGGACTAAGTTGAGACACAAGTGCGCATGGGTAATTTGGGGGCCACAAACAACCACTGAAGAGCTGAACAAAACCAACAAAAATGCCAGAAATTCAGCCTGTTCTTCAGACTAAAAATGTTCATGAGTACCATATGGGTGTGCCCCGACTGTGAAAACAATCTAAGACATAAATGGCACTCTCACACACACTGTAGCACATAATAAATATAAAACACTGAGAGGTTTTAGTTGCTTTCAAATACTCACAATATGAAGAAGCTTCAGAACATCCACAAACCTATAGGGAGAAATGAAAATGATTACTTTTTCTTGCTAAATGTAGGTAGAAATAGTAATATTCCTGTGGTATAGTAACTTACACTTTTTCTGAACTCATTATTTCTCTGGCGATATGAACCACTTTGCTCTTCTTGGTTTCTCCAACATGCTGATGAAAGACCAGTTTGGTATTAGACATTTTATGGGGTATATGACATGGGACATATGATTACATGTGTTTATATAGTGTACTGTAACTCCAAATTTGATCCACACCTTCAACTTTGATCTCAGGTTAGATATACATCTGGATTAACCACAGTAAGCCCACAAGCATAAGAGACTCACATGATTGTGTTCAGAACCTTCATGATCCCCTTGGCTTGAGCTTGTGCTCCGATCATCCTCATCCTCTGAACTGTGGCAGATCTCCTCTTCAGAGTGCCCATAACCCTGACCCACATCCTCCTCAATCCTGGCCCTGTGAAAACACACAGAATGGTTTTCGTTTGGCATGAGACCAAAACATCCCTACCCAGTTGTAATGTTGTGTTTGCCATAATTGTACTGAAGCATTTTAAGAAAGTCAACAAACTACACAATGTTTTATTAGCTTCCAGATCATATTTGCACAATAGTATTTTCTGTTTACTGGTTTTACCAAACTATGTTTTATTAGGTTCCAGATCATATTTGCACAATAGTATTTTCTGTTCACTGGTTTTACCAAACCGAATCACATGTTTTGTATTGCCATGGTAAATGGCACTTGGTGCGAGAGCTTAGCTTATGATAATCTTGTGGAGCTATCCCTCTGTAAAGACTAATCTCCAAAAACTATAGCTAACAGATAAACCTGTTTTGAGTTTGTTTTGAGTTATTGCATTGAGGCATCATCCATAATGTCCTTAACATGCATCATTGTCCTGTGACTTGGTTTCATGGAACGATATGCTGTGCAAACAGCTGTCCAACACATCGGTTACACAGTGGATATTAGTCAAAACTGTACCATCCCAAAAGACAAAACACAACAAGAATATAAGACTGTAACTTCTACACAAACAAACTAATGCAATGTTGTTGTAAACCAAAAACATTGTGAGTCTTCCAGTGAGAAATCATCCAGATGATCTCTAGAGAGTATAGTCCATCATTAATCTTGCAATGTCATAACACCAACGTTGATGACTATGTTAAAATGAGCCAACAGATTGATCTGACAGACTCGAGCATCTCCTACTTCATCACGGAGTGTGACAAACTACGCAAGGGACATTAACATTCAGAACATTCTGAATCCAGAGTTTGGATGCAACGCCGCACTGAGCTGCTTACTGCTGCGGACGTGACCACTTCTGAGCCCCGTTTGCAAACAAGCCTCTTATTGAAGGGTGCTTGCTGCTCAGCACAAGATTATTATGGTGCAAAGTATTAACCCTGAGTGTTTTTATTTTCAACCATGAGTATTTCATCAGATCATAAATATTTGGGTGACAAGAAGTTTGCTGTTACCTGGACACTACTTTTTTCTTACTTCATTCACACAAAGTTTACCAGGGCTTCCTTGAATTCCAGCAGGCCTATAGACATGATGCTGTGGGTGGCAATTGATGTGTTGAAATAGAAAGGGAAACGACTTGGTGGAAACACCTAAACATATTTAAAGAATACTTTGCATACTTCTGGAGCTTGTACTCCACCTCGTCACCTGCACCAGCCACTTTATTGTGTCATCATAATGGCTGGTCTGATAGAAGAATGAGGGTGTGGACATGTAAGAGCATAAATCATTAAGAAACAGCAAAACTGTGAATTTACTATATTGTGCAAGGCTGTCATGTTCTCCCAATATTAAGAAACTGTACGTCATCAATGTCTGAGAAGACATTGCTGTATGCATAGCAGGCCATTTGAAATGAAGGTAAATTCTATCATATCAAATCAAGTGTTTTACCCACTCTATGCTGGTGTGACGAGGTATTATTATTGGTCCATTTATTAGTCTGTGTTCCATATGCACATTGATAATTACCTCTCGTATCCGTTGTGCTGTTGTGTGTCATCAGCGTACTCTCCTATCAGCTCATAAGGCTCCTGCTCCTCATATATGTCCTCCTCCTCCAGCCAGGAGGAGCTCTGCCACGAGTCTGGGGCTGTAGAGGGAGCTAACGCACTTGAGCCTGGAAGGTTCATGTAATCTGGAATATCCTCATAGATTGGGAAGTTCTCGTACTCCACTGCAGCTTCTGCCCCAGGGAAGATGTCCTCTCCGTCCACACTCTGCTCCATGCCGATCACTGGACAGGACAGCTTCCGATTCGCGGGAGGTTTGGCCTTCCCAGCGGGGGTTCCCTCTCTCTCCTCGTCCCCATCCACAGACTCTTCCATTTCCACTGACATGCAATCAGTGGCCTGTCCCCGTTTGGTCAAAAGTTTGGGCAGCTTTTTCACGGAAATATTAATGTCCAGAAACTTCCGGAAAGAGATTTTTTTGCTTCCATCAGGGCGAAGCAGATCCACGGATGTGAAAGACTTGGCTTTTGGCCTCAGGCTTTGACCAAACAGCTTCCCCTTTGTGTTGCCAGGGCTGGAATTAGAAACTTGCTTTCCAACTGACTTCTTTGTATTGTCCAGTTCTTTTGGAGCAGGATTAAGATAGCTCTGATTGTCTTTAGCTATTCCCAAGGTGTTCTCCTCTTTCTTTGTGCTCTGAGATGTGACAGTAGGGAAGTGCTGTCTATGTTGCTTTTCTGGGGATGTTATTGGTGGCTTTCCATTTTCTGACCTTACCCTTGTTGCCACAGTGAGTTGATTGGTAAGCTTCAGCTGTTTAGGTTGGATAACTGTGCATGGACTCTCACTGTTCTCAACGTCACCGTCATCAGCATCTACTGAGAATTCCGTTGCTTTATAGAAATACTCTGCCACGTTTGCGATCTCCGTCCGGCCAAACGGAGCAGGCTTTTCCAGGTTTCCCGTTTTCTGTCTCGGAATAGGAACTGGCATGTGCAAATCCACATAGCCTGTTTCAACAGATTCATATAAGGAGGTGTTTTCACTAGAAACTGCAGTGATGTTCACTGCATCAGTCATTGTCTCAGTGAGATTCATACCACTAGATGTTCTCATGTCATCTTTGCACATTTTAGTGTCCCCCTGGTGTACTGGGGTCTCTGCCCTCGGCCTGCGGGGCGCTGGAGTAGGTAGGGGCTTCTGGGGGGCTGCTGGGATTGAGGGGGTGATCCCTGTGGAGTCTCTGATTTGGTTCCCGTCTAATCTGTGGCTGTCTGAGGGCTCTGCAGAGGTCCTTGAAGGTTGACAGTGAGTGTTACCGTTGACCTCATCGCTCCAGGTCCTCTGAAGAGGAGTGCGTCTAGTTCTGAACGTGGAGTTCCTGTGAGCAGCGTTACGGTCATCAAGCCTCTCGACAGGGCTGCTCTGCTCCTCCATCACTTCCTGAGCCCTTCGCACGGAACTACTGTTGCTACGGAGACTCTCAAGCGGTGAGCTATTTGGAATCCAAGTGCTGATAAGGCCGTTCTTGGTTTCTGCCATGTCAGGCTCTATGTCAAATTTTGTTCGACATCTTGGTACAAGCTTCTTGAAGCCTTCATTTTGCTTGTTTCCCTGGTCTTTTCCTGGATGGCCAATATTTGTTATAGCTTGTTTGCTGTCCTCCTTTGGCTTGCATTGTGGACAATCGTCCCGACTGCAGACACAAATTGGAATTATGTAATCCCATTCACGTTTCTTTGGCCCCAGATGTATACCATTCCTTGAATTGAGCAAACCCACATTACTAGTGGTCCCTAATTTCTGTTGTGCTAAGAGAGGACCATTTGTCCTCAGAACTGGAGGTTTCTCATGTGCGGATGTGTGGGTATTTTGGGGAAGGCATGGTTTAGGTGCAATTGGTGGCTTCTCTGTTCTTTTCTCCACTGAAGAAGGCTGTGAAAGTACACCTGGCTTAGGTGCTATAGGTGGTGGTTTTGGTTTTTGTGTCTTTTGAATGGCTTTTGGCTTGGGTGCCAAAGGGGGTTTTTCCACACCTGAGTAATTAGATGACAAATGATAAAAGGACAAATCATATCAAGGATTAAGATAAATAAGTACTTAAAAAAACAATAAACCAGCAAATAATTAGCCAATCGGAATCGGATTATTCGGATTGTATTAAAGAATTCCTGTAATTCTCCAACAGTACCATGACAATTGCCTATTTGTTTTAGTTAGTAAATATCTGAAACACAAGGCTGAAAACTAAAAAAACATCCCACAGGATCCATGTAAAAATGACACATGGCATAGCGGGTTTGTATATTATATCTTATATGCTGTCTCCTGTATACTGTGCATCATCTTTACTGTGCATTATGTCTTGCATGTTCCATTTGAAAATATTCCTTTATACGCTATAACTTAAAAATAAAGTTTTTAATAAAATAAAGCCCACAAGACTTAAAGACTAAAAGTCATCTTTACAAAGGACCATGTAAAAATGCTGTTGTCAAACTTGTTTATGATACTAAATCTAAAATTGTTACTACAACAACGTCAACAAATTGGCATTCACATCTCCTTGCTGATTTAGAGGGGGAAAACAGTGTTAGACCACACACTCCATATATGATAAACTGCAGCTGGCATAATTCAAGGAGTTTAATGTTCTGACAAGGTGCCAAGGATTTCCCTGTGCCCCACAAAAATGTTTTTCTCCAGGTAATGTGCCTTATTTTTCGATAGTTATTCTGTTAAACAGCAGGTTTGCCCATCATCAGGTGCTTTTACAACTTGATCACAGATTATGTGGAAAGTAAGGGTGCCTAATAGGCCTAATTGACTTAAGGTAGCACATCGTTCACAAAGAACAACTATGAAAACAATCACAGCCAACTGTAAAATCCTGTTTAGGCAAACACAGTGTTGGATAGAGGCCGTTCAATAGGGTAAGAGAATGCCTATTCCCTGATAAGTGTATAGGCAACCTTAGCCTAGGCCTACTACAAATAAGTGAAGGGTAATCAACTTACCTGTTCTCATCATCATCGTTCCAACGCCGCTGTTCTTACAGTTCTCCAGTAGCCTCAAACATAATCCAAATGTTACTTCTGAACGAAGTAGCCTATAATTGACATCGATAAGACAGCAGACATAACTTCTGTGTTGTTTTCATGGGTAGTTACAATTTCCTTCTCAATTTCGCGTGTGCTTCAGTAGCCTAGGCTACAACTGCTTTCCTCTGTTCGAGCTTCACAAACACTGCGGAGTAGCAGCATACTGCCTACTCTCGAGTCGAGTGGAAGAGCACGGTCAGTAACCTAACTCACCGCTAGAGGCGCTAAATGTTCTTCTATCTCAGCTGTGTCATCATGAACCACACTAATGGCAAACGCGTACAAATGTAAGACCAAGCCCAACCACATCCCATATTTAGGCCAAACATGATGTCACTGGGGTTTAGACAGACACCCGGTAATAAGATGCCATTTCATCAGTCACGACATTTCTCTTAATTTGGTCTCATTGCCGATTTGTTGGTTGTGAACTTATTGCAGCATCATCACAACTATTCCACCAGTGTGTGCATAGTTAAAATTCTGAAGTGCATGATAGTTTAGGCTACAACACACATATTTCCATCCATAGATAAAAATAGGCAAGTCTAACTTCTTAATTTATTTTCAAATGTACCAGATTGATGCATTTAAGCATTAAAATATACAACATTTTCTTCCCAGGGAGCATGCCCGAGACCCAGTTAGGTCAGACTTGCTCTTCACAAACTCAAATCTGGTCACCCTGCCTGTGATAAAGTCAGCTGTTTCAAGGGGTTGACACTGAGTCTGGATTGGATTTGCAGTGGATTTGAACTGGCAGCAACAGCAAAGGACCAAACTCTGGAAGAGGCCACACATGCAGTGTGCCAATGCGGAGAAGGTATTTAGTGCCTTGGCACAGCTTACTCACGGAGGTCTCGCGTGATGGTGTACCTTCGCCATGCCACATGTGTAACTGATGAAGTTTTGTGCATCCTGCCTGTCCTCTGCTCCCTCAAGAGGATGTGGGCCTGACTGGGTGGTGAGGCCCCTGCATCCTCCCGTGAGGACTATCGGCCAGTCCTGCTCACGCCCTCACCGTCACCACACCCTGCTCTCACCTTGGGCCAGCTTCACTCATCAAACCGCTACAGTGCCATTCTCTCATAAAGTGCTCTCTCTCATTAAATGGCTTCCACATTCTTAGACAGTGCCATTCTCTAAATGACTACCACATTATTAGATAGTTGCCTAAAAAAACTAACTGATGATATTCTGCTAATGGTAAAGAGTACTAAAAGGTTTAGATTTAGGTTTATATGGTGCTTTTACACTATATTGGCAAAATTATTAGGTCACCTGCCTTGACTTGCATATAAACTTAAGTGACAACCCATTCTTAATCCATAGGGTTTAATATGACGTTGACTTTGTGCACTGGTGCACAGTCATGTTGGAACAGGAAGGGGTCATCCCCAAACTGTTCCCACAAAGTCGGGAGCATGGAATTGTCCAAAATCTCTTGGTTGATGCTGAAGCATTCAGAGTTCCTCTCACTGGAACCAAGGGGCCAAGCCCAGCTCAGGGATGCCCCTTTCCTGTTCCAACATGACTGTGCAAGTCAAGGCAGGTGACCCAATATTTTTGCCAATGTGTATATTAAATGTAAGATTAATATGGAGGTGATAGAGTAGCTAGTTGATAGAGGGTTGATTAAGAACTTAGATGGCAGCTGAGAAGGCAACTGGGGGACCACAGAATAGAATTTAACGAGTGATGACAGAGGTTTTGAGCAACATCAGTCTCAGGAAAAGGAAATTGGTTATGATGTGGGTGGTTGTGTAAATATGGAGTTGCAGAAAGGTCCGTTTCAGAGAAGTGACTCAAAGGTGCTATTTGTAGGATTGTTACCGAACGTTCTGCAGGCCAAAATCAAAACACCTGGTGAACGTTCTCAAGACTACCAGACGCGAGCCTCTTCTGGGTTGCCAGATGTAATGAAGACTTAGCTAACGTTAGTTGACCTGCAGCTGCTTTAACGTTTCTCCAACCATGACCCAGCTACACATTACGGAAACAGTGAAAACAAAAAATACCTCTCTAACCAACGTAACATATTTAGCTGAAGTTAGCGATGCAGATGAAGTTTAGCCTAGGCTACCTGTTGTGGAGAAATATGGCCAGCTCTGCGTCACACTTGATATTCTTCGTTTGACGAAGACGTCACCATCTCAGGAAGCTCCTCCGATGTCCACTTAATTTGTTTATTGTTTTAATTTTGGAAATTTGCCTGCCTCTCGTAGGCGTTCATGACTACAACTGACAGCTGTTGACAGTTGGCCTTTGCTAATTTGGCAACCCAAATAGGAGGACGCGCTAGCCCATTATTAATACGCTATTCTAGAATTAATCGTTCAAAACATAAACGAAAATTCTAAGACATTCCGCCCCGTAACTCATTTTTTTTCATGGGTTTTACGGGGTTTTACAGGTTAGAGTAATGTTGTCAAATAAGCCATTCCTTCAATTCATCGTGTTTCCTTATTCTCTGACAACATATGGTGATCATTTTTGGAATGGTTACAGTTTATTTTCCATTATTTCCTACATACTGGACCTTTAAGGCTGATCACAGAAGAAATATCAGGAATGGAGGCAGTTCACGTCATGGAAATGAACACTGTTTCAATTCCACTGCAGCTATATCCTGAAGATCAGATGATGCTCAAGTTGGATGGCCAAAACCTATAGAGCTAAGGTTTTTGTGCGTTGTAAGATGTTAAGAAGGTGCTGACATTGTAAATAAAACGTGTTAATGTCAGTCACACAAGACTGTTGCTCAAACTCCAGCACCCCCTCACTTAGCCCAGTGAGTAAGTTGTTGAATTAGAGCAAGAGTGAAATAAGGAATTTATATTTTTGTTCATGTACTGTTTCTGTAATCCTTCCTCTTGGTAGACTATTCATAGATTTTGCCACATCATCTTTGTGGGAGTATTGTCATGTAAGCTGTCTATGGTAGAAAAGTTTTAAATCAGCAAATGCCACCTAATGTGTCAGAAAATGTGTCCATATCACATGGTATGACTGACCCATGTCAAGGGCTGTCATTTGAACTTTTGAATGTTTATAAATCTTTTATGATGTTACATGAAAGAAAACACATCTAAAATACAAGTATCTGAAATACAAGATACAAAAGCCACATTTAAAAAAAAAGCCACATTTTTTCTCCACCAATGACAGAATCTAGCCAGGACTGTCAAATCTCTGTGCGACAGCAGTTTCATCCATGCTTACTTATGGTGTCAGCTGATCTTATTTTGTTTCCATAGCTGGCTGCACGTTGGGGGGCTGTTGCGGCAGTGGGCTACAGTAACAAAATGTGACATTGTTGGTTCCACTGCACTCAGGCTTAACCTCATCGCTTCAAAACATACTGTTTACACGAGAAGCAGCAGGAGGTTACTGTGGTTACTGAAGGGTGAACTGCAGAGAGTCTTCTTGGCCTGCATGAAATAGAATAGCAATCAAAATGAATGTGTAGTATTTGTCAGTAAACGCTTACTATAGATGATCTTTGTTCATTACATGTGAGGTAAACCATACCTCTTAAAGTCCTGCAATATTCCCCTGCCAATGCCTGGCACTTGTTATGTGTATTCCAGGGAATCTTTTGGGGACTGATTCATACACAGACCTCCTTCAGCAAGAGTTTGATCTCTTAGCCCTGGATAAGAACCAAGGACAGTGCCAAGGACAGTGCCACTCCTCAACTGTGAACTGACCGAGGGGATATGTCAGGGATTTCTGATGTTTGCTCAGAGTTAGAGTTGATGTGCACATATTGCAGAATATATTGTCTAGAATTGCCTTGAATACATCATGTACCATTAATACAAGAGAATAAGATGTTTTTACTTATCACAGATTATGTGGCTGTTAATTCTGGCTTCCTTGGTACCTGGATTTAAAGTCTGAAGGCAGGAACTGGCCAAGCCGGTACTCTCTTCTGGTTTTGGCCACTTGTTTTTGAAGTTCCCCAACAGAGCAGCCGTGAGCACTACAGATGTAGTCGGCGAAGAGAAGCTTCCCTCTGAGATACAGCTGTGGACAGTTCAAATAAATACTTTTCCCTGGCAGAATAAAGCACACTACAAACATTTAGTATCTATCCGCTTCTTATGATCTAAAAAGGAGTTGGTTTCAGCTGTGACAAAAGATTGAAGATTACAATAATTTAAAGCATTTTCAGTAGTAAGCCTACAGTTACAGTGTTTGGTCTTAAGTGTAGGCCTATCTGTGTTCATTTTTACATGTGCAGGTAAAAACTGATTTCAGGATGATAACACAGTTCATTTATCGACATGAGACCATGTTTTCATTCCATGACACCAAATATTTCAACTACACAAATACAACACACAATAACAAAAGTAATTCCAAAAAAACCCAACATACAGCTTAAAGTGATGATACATGGGGCAACTTCTTGAGCAATGTTGCTGGGCAACCACATAACCAGTTCCATTTATTCTGATTGGATGATCATGACAACTTGCCTACTGATGATTAAAGTTTTCCAGAAAAGAAACTGTTGCCAAATATCAATGTGAAAATGCCAGAACCACAATAATGAGGAACATTGCCCAACAACATTGCTCAAAAAGTCCATGTATCATCAGTTTTAAAAACAGGGACATGACAACTCAGTGCTATTGTGTTTTCCCAACCTGATCTGACCTGTTCTTTACAATGGTTATCTGTAGTCTGACGGAAGTAGTGAGTCATGTGTTAGAGTAGGGAACATAAAATAATATCACTGCTGTCACAAAAGAGAAGTATGTCAGGTACTCTTCTCTTCTAAAGCTAATCATCCTCTGCATAGCAACATGCCAGTGACCCTGCACCTCTGACACACTTAGACACACTTAGAATGACATATAATACACTGCAAATGCTGCCCTCTAGAGCATTATGATAAAAATGCATGCTAAAACAACTGACATACCAGGAACATCCCAGGAGCAACATTATGTCTACGCTGCAATAGCGTGATGTGGATCTCCCTCCGGACTTCTGGACTAGGAACTTCATATCGCAGGAGTCGGTAGGAGTCCATCTGACACTGAAGAAACAATGTAAAAAGAGCTAGAGTCCCTGAACGTACAAAGAGCAAATCAACCAATAAGGGTAGATTTACTTGTTTGCTCTCATCCATGTAACTCATGATGCTGTCTGAACAGACTTAACATTCACACCAGAATTCCCAAGAACTCTATTCCCGTTCTTCAGATTGCTACTCCTTGACACGCATACAATTTTAGACTTTTAGAACCTTCAAAACAGATTATTCATCATTATTATTTCTTATTAATGTGCAAGCCTAAGGATGTATAATGATGAATGACATGTTTGGCTTTACCTGTGTACAGGGCATATTTCTATTTCTGTTGATCTTCCTGTAAAGCTCTTCCAGTCTGTCACTACTGGGTGAAGGGGGTGAGGTGATGCACACCACCCAGATCTGCTCACTGTCTGACCCCTGTCCAGCTATGAAGGCATCGAACTCCGTGTCAGTCAGGGTGGGTATCTGCTTGCAACTGCAGCGGCGCGACTGCCAGCTCTCCTCTCCCCTCAGGGTGGCACAGAGAACAACCGGGCAGGCGATGGCAGAGCCAAAGGGATCATGGGGCATGGGCCAAAGGGATCATGGGGCATGGGCCAAAGGGATCATGGGGCATGGGCCAAAGGGATCATGGGGCATGGGATCAGTTTGGGGCCAAACTGAACTGGGCATGTTGAGATCATGGGGCAAAGTGGGGATGGGCCCAAAGGGATCATGGGGCATGGGCCAAAGGGATCATAGGGGCATGGGCCAAAGGGATCATGGGGCATGGGCCAAAAGGGATCATGGGGCATGGGCCAAAGGATCATGGGGCATGGGCCAAAGGATCATGGGGCATGGGCAAAGGGATCATGGGGCCAAAGGGATCATGGGGCATGGGCCCAAAGGGATCATGGGGCATGGGCCAAAGGGATCATGGGGCCAAAGGGATCATGGGGCATGGGCCAAAGGGATCATGGGGCATGGGCCAAAGGGATCATGGGGCATGGGCCAAAGGGATCATGGGGCATGGGCCAAAGGGATCATGGGGCATGGGCCAAAGGGATCATGGGGCATGGGCCAAAGGGATCATGGGGCGACGGGTGCCAGTTTGCAGGGAGCCATGGAACTAAAACTGAACTGCAGAAGAGAGAGCATTTTGAGATGGGTCAGGTACAAAGGGAGAATGGAATGGTATTGGTTGCATGAAAACATAAAGTCCTAAATTGTACTTTAGTTTGATGTTACTGTGAACCCTGATGATCCCGGCGTCTGTGAGGTGCTGCGGCTCGTCCTTTAGCGGTTTCATCTGCGCCACATGGCTGTCAATACACATGGACTGAATAATCATTCAGTCACAACACAATCATTAAGATACCTAGCCAAAGTAGCCATCTATGACTAGATCGCCATCTTGTGGTCTTCCTTACCACTGTTTTTTCAGTGAGGAAGATGAAAGGTGACTTATCGGAGCACATAAATGTCTGGTGGTCTGTCCTCTTCCAGAGCCTCTGTGGGATTGAGCTGAGCTGTCGTGTTTTAGGACAGAAGTGGCCAAAGAGGGCAGGGGTACAGATTGCGTCTTCTGCCCCAGCTTCTGCTGCCCCAGGGGCTGCAAGCTCCTCTTATCCAGGCCGCAAACACCTGATGGAACAGAGCATTGGGGAAGACACTCTGTGTCTGCATAATTATGACAAATGAACACATTTTATAATGAATAATGCAGAAGTAATTAATCTTCATTGTTCATCTGTGAATTTCAAAAATCAAAAGTCTGTGTAAAAATTGCTGCAATATTACTCAGCAATACAAGCGAAGGCATTCAAGTGACAAGTGACATACAAGTGAAATCAAGTATAATGTCCTAATGTACATAATCCCTGAGAGGCCTTTTCAGTATTATTTTCCCCCTTGAAGCGCCCCATGAGGCAGCGGTCGTCTCATGTACCCGTGACTATGTGGTAGTGCTGCAGCCACGTCTCATGTACCCGGGACTATGTGGTAGTGCTGCAGCCACGTCTCATGTACCCGGGACTATGTGGTAGTGCTGCAGCCACGTCTCATGTACCCGTGACTATGTGGTAGTGCTGCAGCCACGTCTTATGTACCCGTGACTATGTGGTAGTGCTGCAGCCACGTCTCAGCGATGAGCCTGGCTCTCCTCCGCAGCCTCTTCAGCTCCAGGAGTGGACAGGCTCTCTGCTGAAACCGAGATGGAGCCTCCCCACATGCGGCCTCCTGGTCGACCCGAAGGGCCTCACTGGCTTGTGATGACATCTTGACAATGCAGAGGGTTTTGTTACTCTAAAGTGAGCCACTGAACACTCACAGCCAGACACTGAGGTACATGCAACAAGGCTAGCTAACAACATCAAGAACACATTCATTCACTTTTACTGTCTCCTGTATTCTTCCCAATAACAGGTCCTAAAATATAAAGTGGGTGCAAGCGTGTATATTTTCTCTATATTGTAAATAAAAGTAACAACTGTAATCGGCAAAGCAAAAAGCACTCACACAAACTTACAGTATGCATATTCAAAAATAACTGACAGACACCTAACCTGTTTGTTTTGCGTTTCTAGCTCAGGTAGAACAGGTAATGAGAGATGGACAGTTTCATTCTGAGCTATGAACATCAGGCTAGCGTTGGTGCCACTGCATAGTCTCACAGTCATTTCTTCTGTTACCTGCAGAAAATGTAAGTGTTAGAAAGTATTAGTAAATTGATTGAATGTTATTAGGTGACCATAGGCACCAACTGCACAATGAATTACCTGCAATAATACTTGGCTGAAACCTAACCGGACCAACAAGTTATGAACAATGGCTGTCACTCCTCAATATAGGCTGTTTGGAAAGCAGATAGTGGATCCTGATCAGGATAATAATTGGCCTGGCACTGATACTGCAATTTGATAAGCTGGGTCTCCGAGGGTCACTCGACAAGTCCAATGTGCCCCCCTTTCTCTCTCATTCTTCTCTTCTCATCTCCTGCCTCACACAGGCAGTCACATGGCCACCTGTCCATCACCCATGCACGGCCCTCTCTCCAGCTGTCAATCACATGACCACCTGTCCATCACCCATGCACGGCCCTCTCTCCAGCTGTCAGTATATGATGACCCTCACCATACCCGATCTCACCATATCTGACTAAAACGAGCACCTTCGTTATCCAACACATTGCAGAGATATACACGTAATATTCAGAACCAACATGATATTGCAACACATAGGACTCAGGCCTTTAGATATATATTTGCTAAATACATTGTCAGAAGAGCAGCGCAGTGAGCAAATGAACTGAGCTGATAGTGCCAAAACGGTCAGAGTGAGTGTAGCTGTGTAGTAAATGTCCACCTCCAGTTGCCCTCACCTCGATCAGCACGGCCTTCCCTGGCTTTTTGCCCGAGCACCAGCTCCATCTCTTAGTCACTCTCCCAGTTGGGTCCAACATCATCCCCCCACTCTGATCCCACACAGCACACATCACTCCCCTGGAGGAGACAACGGAACACTCAACATCATCCCCCGACTCTGATCCCACACAGCACACATCACTCCCCTGGAGGAGACAACGGAAAACTAAATACATTGAGTTCTGGGCTTGGAAAATGTGTGAGTTTACACTTCAATAAGCTAATAATTTGAATTCTGGAATTCATATACTGTAATTAAACATGTATATGTTCATAACTCATATAACATAGATCAATATACATTAAGTGTGAATAATCGAAAACAACAAAGATTATCATATGGACCTTCTGAATCAGGGTCCATTGACACTGAATAGTGTCTGAATGTTTATTCCGCATTGTGTAATGACACACATTTATTTTTCAAACTTGTAAAGTGCACAAAAATCCTTATGTTTACCTCTGAGGCCGTGAGACAGTTCCACGTCCAAATGCTGTGACAGTGGCCAAAACACACGCTGGGGACGTATCGCTGTAGACATGTGTGTAGAAACCACCAGAGCCCAAGCCCGAGTGACTCTGGCACACCGCAACTTGACCTGAGGGATAGCTGATTAAAAGCAGTCATGGGGAAACACACGGTGTTGTGTTTTTATAGATATAGTTTACATTGAAGGGACACCATCCAAACCAAATACATCAGGTAAATAATGTCTCTAGAATTAGGCAAATGTTCAAATACACAAGGTAAATAACGTCTCTTAAATTAGGCAAACGTTCAAATACACCAGGTAAATAACGTCTCTAGAATTAGGCAAACGTTCAAATACACCAGGTAAATAACGTCTCTTGAATTAGGCAAACATTCAAGTTTTTACATAAAAGACTACAGTCTCACAGAGAATACTGGTCTGAGTAGTTCAAAAAAAAAATCTTGTGCGTGGATGAGTGTTTGTGTGTCTGTGTGGGTGTGTGTGTGTGTATGTTTCTTTATGTGTGTTCGCAAGTGAGCGTGCCAGTAACAGAACTCTTCATAACAGATGCCAGATGCTTAAGGATACTAAATGACCGATGTTCCATCTTGGACCCTGTAGTGTAGTTTCTGCAGTGGTGCAGTCTCAAGCCTTAGCGCTGGGACTTTGGGGGTGCCATTACGCAGAACAAACATCTGAACTTTGCTGGTGGTGATTTTATTCCCATGGTCTTTCGAGTCACCATAGTGACGAAGGAGAACTGCACTCTGCCCCGGCACACCTCTTTATTTACCAATGGGAGTAATCACACGAAACATAACAGTCGTACAAGTCAGTCATATGTTGCAAGTATTGCATATGTGACAAATTGTAAGGGATATATGTGAGATCATTGTATCACTCACAAAGGTTTTTGAGCTTGTTGAAGCCGATCCAAAACCCACTGACACATACTAGTCCAGTGAGAGTCAGTGGGAGTTGCTTCCACTGGCTGAATGATCCATTCTAGACGAGACACATCACTAAGGTATATAACAACAAGTGTGTGCCTGCTCACAAACGACATGATTCATTCAAGAAATTGGAATTGTTACCTTGGTCTTTGCAGGATTTGGAAGACATTGCAAATCCAATGGTT
Organism: Alosa alosa; assembly: GCF_017589495.1. NCBI lineage: Eukaryota > Metazoa > Chordata > Actinopteri > Clupeiformes > Clupeidae > Alosa > Alosa alosa. Next base: position 33,437,114 of record NC_063199.1, on the reverse strand, counting down.
GTTGATGCTTGAGACGCGGGTACTGAAAAGAATAATCGTAGATGTAGTCGACTATATAATGTCAGAAAGGGCTTGCATGTATCATCACATTCCTGGATGTCCATTTCTCCATCTATTACTTATAGCAGCATAGCCAATACAACTAGCCTAGTTTAAGCCCAGCCTATTGAGGCCTATAAAACACACATGGGAGAACAATGTAGAGTGTCTACAGTAATTCTTTAACAGTCCAAGTTGCTTTCTTTTAAAAGGAGAGAAACCTCACACTAGGTGTGCCAGTATTCTGAATAGAAAGGGGGATAAATAGTTGTGTCATTAACACTTTGTTTAGTGTAAGTTTATCTCATCACGAACAACGAACAGGAACCAGATAGGCAAGTCAAGAGCCAATGATGTCATAAGTGTTGACTTTGATAAATGTGATTGCTTAATTTTTCATCAACTGAACTGATCTCTCTGGTTGGCCTATGTTGTGACTGTTTAAGTAAATATCGACTTCTTTGCTGTTTCATGTAGCCTAAGCTAAGTTGAAATAAGTTGTTCTGATCTAACTAATTACCTGTATGGTCATTCATACCCAGTGTCAGTTTAATGTTATTTGGAGCATCTTCGACACTTCCCAGCGGCTCATTTCCCAGTAGTTTTGCTTGCGTTTTACCTCTGTTCTTTCTAAACGAAACACCGGACCTTTTCTCCTTTCGTTGTTTGATCGTGTCTGTTTGTGAGGGGCTGCTTGTTTTATGATGAGCATCTGCAGTCAGTTCTTTCCATGTGCAGTTCAGAATATTCACCAATCCGCGTGGGAAGACGTCTTCTCCCGACTGTGCGTAGCGGCAGAGAAGTTCACCCAAATCCGTAAGCATCTGCGGAGCGGCGCGTTTGCGTTCCTCTATCAAGGAGATATCATTTTGCCTCTCTGTCATCTCAGGATTGATATTTTGGTCCATATAGCCCTCTCTCTGAAGGTGCGAACTGTCCTTTGGTTCCACGATATGGATTCTATCCTGCGCGTTTATGTCCTGGATATTCATGAAATCTTCCTGCTTGTCTTCTAACTTTGTTGATAATCTGTAAAGGGTAAGAGAAAATAAATAAGTAACCTAAATGTAAAGTAACCTAATGCTGTTCATTTTCACATGGTTCCTATTTCGAATCCCTAATAACTTACCTCTTTACAGATGACTCCGTTTGTCTATCCTGTTTATTTACACGTTGTTTGACAACTGTTGGCTAAAAATGTTGAAATGGCTATGAATTACTCGGAAGCAAAAAGTGGTTACCATAACCTAATGAAGTTTTACATGTAAGTAGGCTATTAGGTATTAGACTAGCTCACCTGGTCAAAGAAGAAAATAGGTCCCGTGTTTCCTCTGAAATGAATCATTTCATAAGGCGATCAGTTGTAAAGCGAATAAGCAGTGATGAGTAGATGTAGGCTTATGTATACTCGACGTTTTTTTTCATCATTATTTATATGATGTCTATTCTAATTAATCATTTAATTAATTTGGGTCATCACTCGTCGTCACTGGCGTCGTGCCTACAGTCTACCACTTGTTGCTGGGAGACTTTGTGTGCTGTTTGCGTCCCCTGTTGCCAAAGTCATCAGTCTCTGACTCTCTGTTCTTCCAGCAATTTTCTATCTTAGGAAGCAAAATGTCCCAGACAACATCATACATCATAAATAACCTCTCGCAAGTAATCTGGGATAAAAAAAAAAAAACATGCAACAATAGTGAAAGTGGTCCTCTGTGCAGCTCTGTCCTTGTCACTTATGGCGACTTATTATTTCCATAGAGACACATTTTGACACAACCATTCATTGTTCTGTATCAGTTTTGTGTATGATGGACTACATTTCACCTGCTTTGCTATCTGGATCATGGCATTTGTCACTGTTTAAAAAGGGAAGCAACGCCTGTTTTGAATGAGTGAGGTCAGTTGGTGAGGACAGTTATTGTAATGAGGGCAAAAGGTATTATATATACTATATAATAGGCGAAAGGCGACACTATGACAGCGTTATGCTTTTGGGGTGAACATGTGATTGTAACGTAGAGGGAGCAACACACGAGTGTCTTTGGCTTCTCTTTGTGATACACACATACACAGCAAGCATGAATACAGATCATGGAGCAGTTGCCGCACAGACTGAGAGCTCATGTTACTGGTGAAGGGATGGGGTGTCAACCCACCCCCCATAAGCCAAGGGCCAGTAGAGCCAGTCGGCTTGTCCTGTGTGACCTCTGGGTGTTGTCCCGCCAGCTGTACCCAATACACAGTACATGCCTCTGCCCATTGGCTTGTTGATGTATAAGTATAAGCATATATACTCTTTTGATCCCTATATAAGTATAAGCATATATACTCTTTTGATCCCTATATAAGTATAAGCATATATACTCTTTTGATCCCTATATAAGTATATAAGTATAAGCATATATACTCTTTTGATCCCTATATAAGTATATAAGTATAAGCATATATACTCTTTTGATCCCTATATAAGTATATAAGTATAAGTATATATACTCTTTTGATCCCTATATAAGTATAAGTATATACTCTTTTGATCCCTATATAAGTATATAAGTATAAGCATATATACTCTTTTGATCCCTATATAAGTATAAGCATATATACTCTTTTGATCCCTATATAAGTATATAAGTATAAGCATATATACTCTTTTGATCCCTATATAAGTATAAGCATATATACTCTTTTGATCCCTATATAAGTATAAGCATATATACTCTTTTGATCCCTATATAAGTATATAAGTATAAGCATATATACTCTTTTGATCCCTATATAAGTATATAAGTATAAGCATATATACTCTTTTGATCCCTATATAAGTATATAAGTATAAGCATATATACTCTTTTTTGATCCCTATATAAGTATATAAGTATAAGCATATATACTCTTTTGATCCCTATATAAGTATATAAGTATAAGCATATATACTCTTTTGATCCCTATATAAGTATATAAGTATAGCATATATACTCTTTTGATCCCCTATATAAGTATATAAGTATAAGCATATATATACTCTTTTTTGATCCCTATATAAGTATATAAGTATAAGCATATATACTCTTTTTGATCCCTATATAAGTATATAAGTATAAGCATAAATACTCTTTTGATCCCTATATAAGTATATATAAGTATAAGCATATATACTCTTTTGATCCCTATATATAAGTATATAAGTATAAGCATATATACTCTTTTGATCCCTATATAAGTATATAAGTATAAGCATATATACTCTTTTGATCCCTATATAAGTATATAAGTATAAGCATATATACTCTTTTGATCCCTATATAAGTATATAAGTATAAGCATATATACTCTTTTGATCCCTATATAAGTATATATGTATAGCATATATACTCTTTTGATCCCTATATAAGTATATAAGTATAAGCATATATACTCTTTTGATCCCTATATAAGTATATAAGTATAGCATATATACTCTTTTGATCCCTATATAAGTATAAGTATATATACTCTTTTGATCCCTATATAAGTATGTAAGTATAAGTATATATACTCTTTTGATCCCTATATAAGTATATAAGTATAAGTATATACTCTTTTGATCCCTATATAAGTATATAAGTATAAGTATATATACTCTTTTGATCCCTATATAAGTATATAAGTATAAGTATATATACTCTTTTGATCCCTATATAAGTATATAAGTATAAGCATATATACTCTTTTGATCCCTATATAAGTATATAAGTATAAGTATATATACTCTTTTGATCCCTATAATATACTTATATAGGGATCAAAAGAGTATATAAGCATATATACTCTTTTGATCCCTATATAAGTATATAAGTATAAGTATATATACTCTTTTTGATCCCCTATATAAGTATATAAGTATAAGCATATATACTCTTTTGATCCCTATATAAGTATATAAGTATAAGCATATATACTCTTTTGATCCCTATATAAGTATATGAGTATAAGCATATATACTCTTTTGATCCCTATATAAGTATATAAGTATAAGCATATATACTCTTTTGATCCCTATATAAGTATATGAGTATAAGCATATATACTCTTTTTTTTTTGATCCCTATATAAGTATATAAGTATAAGCATATATACTCTTTTGATCCCTATATAAGTATATAAGTATAAGCATATATGTCTTTTTTGATCCCTATATAAGTATATAAGTATAAGCATATACTCTTTTGATCCCTATATAAGTATATAAGTATAAGTATAAATACTCTTTTGATCCCTATATAAGTATATAAGTATAAGTATATATACTCTTTTGATCCCTATATAAGTATATAAGTATAAGTATATACTCTTTTGATCCCTATATAAGTATATAAGTATAAGTATATATACTCTTTTGATCCCGTGAGGGAAATTTGGTCTCTGCATTTATCCCAATTATCCCGTGAATTAGTGAAACACACTCAGCACACACACAGTGAGGTGAAGCACACACTAATCCCGGCGCTGTGAGCTGCCTGCAACAACAGCGGTTAGGTGCCTTGCTCAAGGGCACTTCAGCCGTGCCTACTGGTCGGGGTTTGAACCGGCAACCCTCCGGCTACAAGTCTGAAGCGCTAACCAGTAGGCCACGGCTGCCCCTACAATCGAACCCGGGCCGCGGCGGTTAGAGCGCCGAATCCTAACCACTAGACCACCAGGGAGACATGTAAGAGCTGGGTTGCCAACGTGCAATATAAATGTTACTCAAGTCCATTACTCTGGGCATGGCCAGCCTCTGGGAGACCTTATTGAACATGCCAGCCTTGAAGTCAATGTGCAGCATCACAGGTACACCAAAATAGTAGAATGTCTTGCTGACCTCTTGCTGCCTCTGGTCACCTGGTGAACGCCACAAGGACGTAGTCAGTGTGTTGGGCCCAGGACATCCACGTCCACTAGCTCCAGTTACCTCCAGCTGCCTGGCCATGACCCGAGGGGAGGTCCTGCCAGTGATCAATGAATGAATTTCCTACAATCTGGTATTGTAAATCAGGTCAGCTGCACTGTACAAAACTTTAAAAGTTGGTGTGAAAATCACCCATGCAGCCTCACTGACCTCAGTCAATATGTCTTGAAAAAGCCCCACTCCCCTCTGGGAGGCATTACAGGTCTCTCCGCACCCGAACCAGCAGGTTCAGAGGAAGCTTCTTTAGCTCTGCACCCTGGTGACAACCAACCAACTAAGCCCTCCACCGCCCCTGCCCGATGCCTCCTTGCCTGTGCCTGTTGAGGTGTCCACGACCATGGCTACCTTGACAGGGACAACAAGGAGGCGGACCCCCCCACCCCACATACTGTAATTAAACTTACATATAGCCATTTTCTACTGCTCTTCATACTATCCATCCTGCACATACACTTATTCTTCTTATAATGTTACTGTTTCTGCACTACAATGGTACTGTTACCACACTGCACATAGCTGTACATTCTGTATCTGTATATATTTTTCATACTGAATATCCACATTTATTCTGTTTTCTTATGTTAATACACTGCATCTATATTATTCTTACTACTATTATAATGTTACTGCTACTACATTGCACATACAGTATCTGTACATGTTGTTCATTGTTCATATTACATAGTCATATGTATTCTGCTCTTAGGTAAGGTTACTGCTAATACACTGCACATATTTATATTTAATTTATACTACTCTAAACCTCCTTCTGTAAATAAACTGTATACTACCAGAGAGTGCCCAAAAAGCGTTGTCAAATGGCCGCCGAATGGAGGGACTTGCCTAAAAGGACTTTGATCCTACTGGCTACACTGCACTATATTTATTGTCCTGTCTATGCTTTGTATCACATTGCACTTTTCTGCTTTTTGCACTTCTGGTTAGACGCAAATTGCATTTTGTTGTTTTTGTACTTGTACTCTGCACAGTGACAATAAAGTTGAATCTAATCTAATCTAATCTAAAAGGCAACTTCCATATATCAGTCAGTGCTCACCCACTTTACCTGTTTCAGGTAACCTAGGCTACTTTCTGACTCCCGCATAGACTTCCGTCTGTAAAAACTTATTCAGACACTCATTTGTTCCCACTGTAGTTTCTCTGCTGATCTCAGATCAGGGACAGAGATAGTTTGCATTGGTTTATCATGTGATATGTTTTAAGTGGTATATGACCTGGCTGTGTCTCTTTGGTCAGTATTCCCAGGTTAATTCCCATCCACCAGCATTATTCCGGGCCCTCGGTGCTAATTAGTTTGATGAATTGCCTAGAAGTGTCTGTAATGTATGAAGACTTACATTAATATTATACAAGGCATAGTTTTCGTGACACTGGTGGATATATTTTTTGTCCTAGAGCAGTGTTTTTCAAAGTGTGGTCCGAGTGGTCCGTGAGCAGACGTGGTAAAATATAATATTGATGAGTTGTTTGCAATATTGAACCAACTTGTATGTAAATCCAAACAGTTCTGCAACACTGTCTATAAGATATGCCAGTTTAAATCATATGAATCATCATATGAATGAACGCAATAAGCAAAGTGCAAAGACAATAGGCAAGGTGGTTCAGTGAGTAGGCCTATTGTGTAGGCTAATATACTGTTGAAGCAGGTCTAATCTTTTTTTATTTTTTGGCTAGGTGGTCCGTTGAGTGGTCCTTCGTCTGAATAAGTTTGAGAAACACTGTCCTAGAGGATAAGGATATGAGGTGTGGTGCATCCACATACATCCTGCTTTTAAGGAGAAGGCATGTTATGTAAATACTGTAGCCTACATCTGCACAGGGCACCTGCATTGTTTAGGTCATGCAGACATGGCAGACACGAATGCAGTAATAAAAATGTTTGCAGAAACATATTCATTTAGTTGAGGGAGAGCAATTGTTATTAGCTTAGTCTATTGGCACACATAATTGGAATGGGCATAAGCGTCGTGCGGTATAGAAATGGGCTCATTAAAGATTGTTCTATGTAAAGCTGCCTACGTACATGCATGGATACTCGCACACTCACTATGTAAAGCCTGCATGGATACTCGCACACTCACAGGCTACTGCTTCATGGTGTGTGCACTGCGCATTATCTGCGCAAGAGTATTCTCTCCACGCTCAATTTAGAAGGACAACCCCACAGCCTGAACTCCCAGCAGCCTATGCGTCTGTCTTTTGCTCGGCTGCATCAGTAATCATGGCGGACGGAGAAGTTCAGGTGCAGGGAAAACTCGAGCATGAGGCAGTAGCTAACGGGGAAACAGTGAACAATGTGATAGAGGCGACAGATCCCGCTGAGGAAACTACTAAGAAAAAGAAGAAGAAGAAGAAGAAGAACAAGTCAGCTGCCTCAGGTTGGAATTATTATTTAAAACTGTCTCGCAGTATGACTTGTGGTAAACTGCTTTGGGTAACATTATGCTAACGTGCTACTTAGCTAAGCCAGGCCAGAGTAACGTGAAGTGTCAGCTAATGTCTGAAGATTGGATAACGCTGTGATAGTTAGCTTGCTTTTGTGGTGCATTTGAACTAAATTGAAACAACTTTTAAAGACCATAGCAGTTATGACTATGCAATGTCGGTATTCGTGAAAGCGTAATAAGAAGCATTTTTGTCCAATTTAAACATTGCGAGCCAGCCATGTGATGGAATGTGCTCGTAATATAAATGTCTCAGCCTGCGGTCTTACGTGATTGTGCCAACTCCATGTTTTCAGTTGTAACTTGTGTAACTCTATGCAGAAACTGCTTACATAGACACTAGTTATACTAGCATTAGGTGCGCTTCATCTTTATGGCGTGAAACTCATGTGCGTTGGCTTTTGAAAGGGCAACAGGCCTACATTTTTTGTTTTGTGCAGGCATTCGTTTAGCTGCCTCTCAAAGCCTGCTAAATGTTATAAAACTGTTTAAGTTACTCAGTAACATTCTCTGAATACTCGTATTCGATGTATTATTGGAATATAATGTTATGCATCCACTACTTTGTGTCCATATAACACATGAGATGGATAGATAGATAGATACTTTACTCATCCCGAGGCAAATTTAGGCATCCAGTAAGCTTATAAAACCATAACACACATACACACATATATCTCACATACATAACAATCACTCACAGAAATGTTAAAATTAAAGAGCATGTGAAGTGATTAAAAAGGTCTGGTATGGACTGACCATGTGATGCATTGACCATGATAAGGTGCTATGGTAGAGTGTGTGCAATGGTGCAAAAGTGAACACTGCAGGTATTGAACAGTGCAATAACTTGGCTTGTTATTCAATATTAACTATGACTATGAAAATACAAGAATGTAAACATAATAGAATTGCTTAACAAACCAGAAAAATAATATACTTTAAGAACAATATATAACAGGGAATAAGTTATAATACATTATAATACGTTATGAGTTATAATCACAGTTATAAGACACTGATTGTGTAGAAGGGCTAATATAGCCTGTAACAGTCAGATGGACAGCAGACAAAGTGATATGATGGTAGGGGCTGAGAGAGAGAGGCTCATGCTGAAAAGTCAATTTCTCCCCTCCCCTTTTGTGTGGCATTGAAATGTTGGATGGCCCTGGGAACAAATGACCTCAACCTATAGTGTTGTGGGGCATGATTGTCCTCATATCCTTAATGCATAATCTGTGTTATTTCCTCTGTGTAGCTTGTATTTTGGGTGCTCCTGTCTTTCGGTTCCCCTGGGTCACAACAAGGGCATGTTCTATTTTCATCAGCGTGCACCCAGTAACCTATTGATGCCAAGTAGCCTAACAGTGCAATTAGAGTTGGAGAAGCCAAAATGCAAGAAGTATTTATGGCGTATTTTTCAGACCCCTTGGGGAATGGTGGGATCTTGCGTTGGTTATAGTTTTTTTGGATACCTCTGCTGTATATGGCCTCGTTTAACGTTTGTGTGTGCGCACGCGCATGTGTGTGTTTGACTTTGAAACAGGGAACAACGAGGCAGAGGGCGATGGAGACTCGAGCGGTGTGGGCAAAGTGACGAAACAACTGGAGCAGCAAGTCCTGGAGGAGAAGGAAGAGGATGCAGAAGAAGGTGTGTCTCGCCACAGCTGTTCCGCACCACTATCATCCATGCTTGCACCACTATCCTCCATGCTTGTCATGTTAAAGCAACACCAAAGAGTTTTTTGTACCTTAAAATAATGTTTCCAAAATCGTTTCAGTGGTTCATCAACTCGTAATAGGCTGAACGGCACTTTTCTCCATTTCGGGCTTCTCATGGCCCCCCCCATCGACTATAACGCACTATGTAAGTTTGCAGGATCGGGTAGCGGATCTGTAGTTTGATGGAATGAGGCATAGTCAGGGGGCCAATTATGAAAAGGGCTTCCGTTAAGACTTTTGCAGACATGTTTTGGTACAAGCAGTTATGTTAGGATAGAATTAATAACTATAGTGATATGTCAATTAAATATATAATTTGTTACAACCTGGTACATTAATGAAGTAAAATAGCACCATAGACCACCATCTACAGTTCTGCATTGCTGTCTTGACAGTAAAGAATTATAACCCAGCAGCATTGCACTGTCTCTCCCTACAAGCTTTAAACTTGGCTTGGCTTTGACTCATTCCCATAGATAGGGTACTGATTGATAGAGGTTTTGGGATACTATGCTATGTTTCCAAGCTGATATTCACTTTGAAAATGGGTTCTTTTTAGGTGAAGACTGTTTTTTTTGTTTTTCATGTTCTAGCGCTCTTCTCTTACACTGTACAATACATTTCTGCAGACAGCCCATGAGTGTTGGCTTTCATTTGATACCATTTCTATGTATATGGTCCTTGTGGTTGTGGAGATATTCAACATTTAGTGTTGGTATGTCATGTTGAGCAGGAAACCAACAAATTGGCCTGAAATTGCTTAAAGTCATACACACACACACAAAAAAAATCAGCTTGACAACCAATCTTTAATGATCATGTTTGCACATAAATTGGATTATATTGCACATTTGTTCAAAATTACAGTAGGTACCAAAACATGGAAGAAAAAATGAAAGCACTTTTGGGGAAAAATCCGCTTTACCACTTATAAGAATATAGTGTTAAAATGGACAAAAAACATTTTCTAAGCTGACAACCCATAAAAACACATGTTAAGGGTTAAATATTAATACTGGATAGGTTGTATGCTTGAAAACCAAAAGTGTCCCACAGAGTTTTAATCAGTTTTGGCCCCCCTGACCAACATGAGAAACTACAATTTGACTTGCATCTGATGTCTAATACACATTGTATTTTCATAAAATCATGCAACATATTCCTACATTGTCTGTGGACATTGTTATTTGCAAAGCTGAAAAGCTGGATAAACAAATAGCGGCGACAGAGGAAAGTTCTTTTTTTGGTGTTGCTTTAAAGGGTTGCCAATGGCGCCGCTGATAGTTTTATAGATAAGTAAAAGCTATGGTGCTCGCTGAGTAAGTCATGCAAGGCTAATGCTGTCAATTTTTTGTTGCTTCATGCCTCACTGAACAAATGTAATTACATTAATTGTGACGACTGTAATAGATGGAGAAGAGGGGGATTCAGCAGGGAAGAAGAAGAAGAAGAAGAAGAAGAAGAAGAAAGGACGTAGTACCCCTCTCACATGCCCCCATCATCGCGTCTCCCCACATGCCCCCACATGCCCCCACCTGCCCCTCACACATGCCCCCACATGTGCCCCCTTACATGCCCCCACGCGTTCCCCCCACCCCACATGCCCCCCACATGCTCCCCCACATGTTCCCCACATGCCCCCACATGCCCCCTCACATGCCCCCACGCCCCCACATGCCCCCACATGCCCCCGTACTCACATGCCCCCCACATGCCCCCCACATGCCCCCACATGCCCCTCAGACCACATGCCCCCACACATGCCCCTACCCCACATGTCCCCCACATGCCCCCGTGTATTTCCATACATGCCCTCCCCACATGCCCCCCACATGCCCCCACATGCCCCCACATGCCCCCCACATGCCCCCACATGCCCCCGTACTCACATGCCCCCACATGCCCCCACATGCCCCTATACATGCCCCTCTTAATGCCCCACATGCCCCCTGTGACTCACATGCTCCCCCCACATGCCCCCCCCATGCCCCCTTCAGACTCCATGTCTCCCCACATGCCCCCCACATGTCTCCCCACATGTCCCCCATCGTGTCTCCCCACATGCCCCCACTTCTCCCATTTCACATGCTCCCCCACATGCCCCTCAGACTCTTACATGCCCCCTACATGCCCCCTCACATATGCTCCCCCACATGCTCCCCCCATGCCCACATGCCTCATGCCCTCGGTGACCACATGCCCCCACATGTGTCCTCAGACACTCACATGCCCCCACATGCTCTAGACACACATGCCCCCCATGCCCCCAGATTACATGCCCCCACATGCCCCCCCCCTCACATGCCCCCACATGCCCCCACATGCCTCAGATTACATGCCCCCTCAGATTACATGCCCCACATGCCCCCCCCACATGCCCCCTCTACATGCTCCATGCATTTCACATGCCCTCACATGCCCCCCCCACATGCCCATGCCCCCACATGCCCCCCCACACCCACATGCCCCCCCATGCCCCTGTGAGTTCCCCACATGCCCCCCACTACCTACATGCCCCTCATTATGCCCCCTGCAGACACACATGCCCCCACATACTGTGACTCACATGCCCCCACATGCCCCCGTACTCACATGCCCCCCCACATGCCCCTCAGAGCTCACATGCCCTCAGACCATTACATGCCCCTCGCATCTACATACAGGGCACGTGGAGCTTCATGAAGCATGACGGTACTAGAAAATAGCAGGCTGGGGGCGTAGAGCACGGGGTGTGGAGACATGCCCTACATGCCCTCAGACTACACATGCCCCTGCATCCATTATGCTCCCCTCAGACTTCACATGCCTCCCCACATGCTCCCTCACATGCCCCCCATGATCACATGCCCATTACGCACCCCACATGCCCCTTCATTATGCCCCCGCATTTCCCATGCCCCCACATGCCCCCCCAGACACATGCCCCTGTACTCACATGCCCCTGCAGACCACATGCCCCCACACACATGCCCCCATTACGCCCCCACATACCCCCACACACCCCTCAGACCACACGCCTCCTGAGCTTGTTTCTAGTAATCGGCCATGTTTCATGAAGGCTCACGTGCCCCTGTATGTTAGTAATTTGCTGTTTTATCGTATTGTGAGAATGTGTTCCAGCTATGCACATAGGCGAGGAGCAGTCATAGCCCTTATGGTAAAGCCTTTGTTAGCACTGTGACCACTGAAACATGTATGTCTCTGTGTTCAGAATATCTCTGACTTGTAGTGCTCATCAACCAAAAAGTGTCTAATACAAATGTATTCAGGTATTGTTTTTTTGTCTGTTTAACAATGCACATTCTTTATTTGCAAGATTTCACTTGTATCAGGCACTTGTCCCCATCTTATTTGTTAGCATGACATGATACAGAGTTGCATATGTCTGATTTCCCTCACAGCAAAGGTGCAGACAGATCCTCCATCCGTTCCAATCTGTGACCTCTACACTAGTGGTGTTTTTCCAAAGGGACAGGAATGTGAATACCCATCTACACAAGACGGGTGAGTGTGATGCACTTAGAAAAATACTTTCCCAAGACAATTTTTTGAGTTGTGCTTGAGATTGTTACATTCATTATCACTTTTGAAAAACCTTTTTGAACTGCCCCGTTGAATGCTCTGTATTTTGATTGTTAAACATCTGTAACTGTTCTCAGCTGATTTGAAGAAGGAACATGTGAAAGTAAGACTTGCAGTATGATAATCAGGGCAAACCAGGGCAACTTCTCAACCCCTGGTGTGTTGTATTAGGATTTCGTCAATTGCTGGGAGGTTTTAAAATCCGAGAAAACCCTTGTTAAGAACACACATTTTTTTTTCTTCATTTAAGCAGTTTAATTTGTGTGTGAGAAACATCTAATGACATGTTAATGTCAGTAAAGCATAGAAGAGATGCATTCATTCAGATGGCCTAATGTGTGTATCCATTTATTTAACGGTGTAGCCGCACGGCAGCGTGGCTGATGTGTGTATCCATGTATTTAACGGTGTAGCCGCACGGCAGCGTGGCTGATGTGTGTATCCATGTATTTAACGGGCCTGAATGTCGCGGGCTGAGTGTATCCATATGATGACGGTGAAATGCGACACGCGCATGGCGGATGACGAGTGAGGAGAAGAGGGTGCTGGACCAGGCCAACGAGGAGATGTGGAGCGACTTCCGGCAGGCCGCGGAGGCTCACCGGCAGGTCCGAAGTTACGTGCAGGGTTTCATCAAACCAGGGCTGACCATGATCGAGATCTGGTCAGTTTGCTTCATATTATTTATTACTTATGCAAGTGTATGAGTTGTAGATCTAACTGAAAGACAGTGATTCATGTTTTACTCTTTCACTCTCTCTCTCTCTCTCTCTCTCTGTGTCTGCTTTTTCACACTTTCTCATTCTGGCCTTGTTGTCTTGGCAGTGAGAAGCTGGAGGACTGTTCCAGAAAGCTGATTAAGGAGAATGGTCTGAATGCAGGCTTGGCGTTCCCCACGGGCTGCTCGCTCAACCACTGTGCTGCCCACTACACTCCCAACGCAGGCGACCCAACCGTGCTTCAGTACGACGACGTCTGCAAAATCGACTTTGGCACGCACATCAACGGTTAGTGTGGAACATGGCACCCAAACCCTGGCTGTCAGTTTAAGGCCATGAGCATGATTGTCAAGACTACAAGTCTCATTTAGAGGTGTCTATGCTACAGGTCGGATCATTGATTGTGCCTTCACCGTCACCTTTAATCCAAAGTATGACAAGTTACTCGAGGCTGTGAAAGATGCCACAAACACTGGAATCAAGGTAGTTTTCTTGCTTTCCCCTTACTATACCATCATTTAGTGATCTTCCTTGTTTTTCACTTACTATATCATCATTTAGTGATCTTCCTTGTTTTTCACTTACTATATCATCATTTAGTTATCTTTCTTGTTTTTTCCCCTTACTATACCATCATTTAGTTATCTTTCTTGCTTTCCACTCACCTGTATATTCCGGACTATAAGTCGCTCTGGAGTATAAGTCGCATTAGTCAAAAAATGCATCATGAACAGGAAAAAACATATATAAGTCGTACTGGACTAAGTCGCATGCTGGACTAAGTCGCATTTATTTAGAAATGTATTTCACAAAATCCAAAAACAGAGACTATGTAACTGGACTATTGAGGCCAAAAAGATTAATGTTAATGAATACGAAGAAGGAGTGAAGGCAGCCAAGAAGAAGGCTGGATAGGCTAGATTGAGCTAAAATGTGGAGAATACAATGCAATCAAGCATTTTGGGCAATGTGGAGTCACAAGCTGGCAGCAGATTAAATGGTCACGAGAGAGAAAAAGATGGTTTTAAAAAAACATGACCGAAGCAAGGCAGGCATAGATCTATAGGCCCGAAGGTAATTGTAAAGCAATTTACAAACGATTCACCGAACAAAAATGCTGATATGGTACATGAAAATTTAGCTTAAAATGTGGAGAATGCAATGCAATCAAGCATTTTGGGCAATGTGGAGTCACAAGCTGGCAGCAGATTAAATGCTCCGGAGAGAGAAAAAGACTGTTTTAAAATGACGGACTAAAGCGCCAAGCCAGGCGACGGGCCTATAGGTCCGGGATAGTAATTGTAAAGCAATTTACAAAAGATTCACTGAACAAAAATGTTTATTTGGTACATGAAAATTTAGCTAAAAATGTGGAGAATGCAATGCAATCAAGCATTTTTGGTGATGTGGAGTGACAAGCCGGCAGCAGATTAAATGCCCACGAGAGAGAAAAAAATGCGTTTTAAAAAGACTGCACAGACTGGTTTTAATAGGACGTGCAGACCAAAGCTGCAGCAAGCAGGTGATATTTAGAAATTTATTTCACAAAATCCAACACCAAGAACAGACAGATGTAACTGGACACATAGAGGCCAAAAATATTGAGAATTCTACAGGGAATGTTAATGAAGACGAAGGAGTGAATAGTGGCAAGAGGCAAGCCGAAGGCTGCTGACAAGGCCCGACGCTAATTGTGAAGCAATTTACAAAAGATTCACTGAACAAAAATGCTGATGTGGTAATGTAAAAATATAGCTAAAAATGTGGAGAATGCAATGCAATCAAGCATTTTTGACGATATATTGGCACAAGCTGGCAGCAGAACAATTACTCGCTGGCCGCCTCCGAGAGAGCGAGAGAAAAAAAGATGCGCGTTTAAAACCAGGGCCTAAATTTCAGTGCTGGATTGCGGGTAGTGCACATAAGTTATTAAGTATTGAACATGATAATAAAAGTCCCAGAACTCCATCATAATGAGAGAAATTCCCACACATGTTACAGCGCTGTCTGATAACGTTAATCTAATAATGGAGCGGCCTGAATGCGGGACTATTGACTGGACGGACCAACTCCGACTTCAATTGAACCCCATGCAGAGACACGTATGGACGGGACTACGGCGGGTGCCTCTCTCTCTCCCTCTCTCATCGCTGAAGTCAAATTATAGCCTATGAGGTGCTTCTACATCAACCGCGATCAACAGGAAAAGGAAAACAAACGTTTAGCAATCAGGAACCGTCAGGAATTTTGTAAACACAGAAGCGACCGCATATAACGTGAGAACTTGAATTTCTTGAATTTCCCCTGGGGATCAATAAAGTATCTATCTCTATCTATCTATCTATCTAGAACATGGATGTGTTCTCCATTTGAGGAACGTTAATAATCGATTGCGGACGTGAACAAACAGGCACAGGGCGCATAGTAGGCCTACTTTCACTGTCTAGTGTGCATATTCAGTACGTGAAAGATAATTAGTAGCAAAATGGCGATCAAATATTAGCCTACATGGCAGTGAGTTTTGTTTTCAAATGTTTTCATGCATGTCTAGATAACGGGTGACAGACTATCTAACTTTTCAAATTATCGCTGGGGTCTTTTTATTTAGGCTGCACAAAGCACAGCACCTTTATTTGGGGCATGGCTTACTGTTTGATTATATTGCTAAATATCGGGACTGATGACCACTGAAATCTATGGGGTATTTGATGGTTCACTATTAAGTTTCATGTATGGAAGGGTGTTGGGATCTCCATCCGCTTACTGCGAGATAAGGCATCCACTTTCATTTATTCATGGAACGTGTGTTGTGCTGAAATGGAAACCTTATTCAGCCTAAATTTAGTTATTTTTTTAATTATGCATGGTTTACTTTTTTTATAAAATTTGTAGGCTGATGCCTGGCAGCAACAATTGTGTTTAAATGTAGGTTACTGCTTCAGCCTCTGGCAAGCTCAGAAGGGGGCGGCATGCAACTGGTAGCTTGAGAGCAAGGTGTTGGAGACTCATGGCAACAATATTAAACCAACCAACAATATAAAATATTAAGAATAGCTCTTTTATGAGTTAAATTGAAACAAAATTATTACTGGCCTTTATTTGTCCGAATCTGAGGCCCAAACAGAATCCTGGGCATAATTTGAGGATTTAGGTATGGACTTGTGTTTCAGGCATAGCAACCACTAATCTCTGACTGAAAGTGCACAGGACTTGTGCATTTGAGAGTGCTCTCTCGCGGCTAGACAGTAATGTTTCATGTAGGGTTCATGTCAGTTAATATGAATTAACATTTAAAAACATGTTCAATTATATATATTTTTTTCATATGTATGTCGCACCTGACTATAAGTCGCAGGGCCAGCCAAACTATGAAAAAAAGTGTGACTTATAGTCCAGAAAATACGGTACTATATCATCATTTAGTGATCTTTCTTGGTACTCTACTCTTTTGGTTTTTTTTTTCTATCAGTTTGATTTCAACCAATTTCAACCTGTCGTTCAGAATGAATGTTCACTAAAGAGAATAAATCATCTTTTGAGTTGTGCTTGTTTTCTTGAAGCCCTAGTGTGCATTACAGCTTGAATCGTATCTCTTCAGTGAAATGGTTGTAGTTTGCGTTTGTAACAATTATTTTGTGAGATCTATTTCCATTCTGTTGTTGCAGTGTGCAGGTATTGATGTCCGCCTTTGTGACATTGGGGAAGCCATACAGGAGACTATGGAGTCTTACGAGGTAGAACTAGACGGGAAGACGTACCAAGGTATTTATCCTCCCCCCTCATTTCCCTTATTTGGCTGTGGAAGTTGAAATGAAAACACGCGTACTCTGTTCTTTACTCCCCTTGTACCTATTTCACAGTTAAGCCAATCAGGAATCTTAATGGCCATTCTATTGGACAATACAGAATACATGCTGGCAAAACAGTGCCAATTGTCAAGGGTGGAGAGGCAACCAGAATGGAGGTAAGTCCTGTCCTTGAGCTGTCCTCATACAGCTTCTGTGTGGTTGTGTCATGAGTGGGCCTACCAGTGGCTTTCAGTTCAATAAAATTACCATAAAGTTCTACATTTAACCTGCCACAACATGATGACATGTTGGTATAATGTTAAAGGCAGAAGTCACTGTCTAACCAGCTGGGTGACTACATACTGCAGTGCCAGTTGAGTGAGCACAATGTGAACATGGCCTTCACAGACAGTTCAGACAGGACAAGTGATCTGTTTTACAGTGCTGTTCTCTTGGACTGCTGTGCCCTGTGATATCAGTGTGTTGCGAGTGTGAGTTCTGCTGTGTAAACAGAATGAGGAGATGAGCAGGGGGGTGCGGGGGATAGGAGGTGTAGCGGGGGATAGGAGGGGGATGAGTTGGCTAAAGGGAGGGACGAGCAGGGGGAAGGGAGGGACAACATGGCGTCCTTAGTAAACTCTCTGGGTTTTGTAATGAATCTCTGTACAGTGTTTCCCACAGAATTGGATTCAATTTGTGGCGGTAGCTGACTTTGACAACGGGGGGGGGGGGTATTAAGATCGTCTTGTTAGTGTATAGGTCTAATTCAGTGCCTGTCACTTTAAGACGTTTGAGGGAACCCTTGCAATTGTAACACAGTTGAAAGGCTCTGATGTGTGGATGCTATTCATAACGTTTTCTACATAGTTAAAATAAAGGTTCGTACTTCTCCTTGGGACAAGCACTTTTGAATTTTGGAAAACACTTTTCCATTTACATCGGGATTTTGCAAACATTCAGTGTCGAGTCAATAAAATGAGCCCTTCAACTTAAATTGACAAGCAGCTGTAAGTAGGCTAAGCATGCTAAATTCGACATCCAAACAGTATTCTAACGTTAGCTTTGATATACTGCTTGATTTCATAACTTAACTTAGTTTAGTCTCTTCAATGTAGCCTACTATGTTGTGATTAGACCTTAGCAGAGTTCACTTCAATGCAGCAGTTTTGAACAAATTTATCAACTGGTGGTTGAGCGATAATAAGCGATAAAGACTGGTTGTCAAAGAAGCCCTATGCAACAATTTTAGCAAAAATGACCTTAATTATGCAGGTTGAGAGTCGTTCTGATGGTTCTACAACACTTTTTGGGTTGTTTGGTGGGTGCTTCGTCTCCCCCTATCGCTTCTCCGCGGAAAAAACGAATATGCAACTTTCTGAACCCGGACCGGGTAAATCCGGATGTGACTCAGCGGAAGTATCCATTCTCACCTCGAAAATGTAGTCAGATTGTAGTTTCTAAGAAGACTGCAAAACGGAAGCCGACTTGGCTTTGTTGCTGTTGAAATTGTAAGTAGCCTACCCTTGGGCGAACTTCGTTTTTGTAATGTGGTTTGATAGTCTCTTGAACAATGTGTTTGCTCGACCGTTTTATTGTGAGTCCTGTATGTGTTCAGCTTGGTTTCTTGATGGCTAGCTGGCTAGCTAGTGGGGGTTTAGCATAGCAGTCACTTGCTACCGAAGCTGCAGGGGGAGTTATGTATAATACATACCCAGTTTGTCCCTGAAGGGATGCACTATGTATTTGGAATTGATTTAGTTTGAAATCGCTGTTCCTTTTTAAGCACGCCTGACTGAGTGTTTTGTGCGGGAGCCTCTAAATAGACAGGGTTTGTTTAAGTTGCAGATGGGTAGGGCTGGCCGGATTATCGGGGCAGCCAGCCGCTATCAGCTCCTGCCAGAGGCCTGTCTATACAAGAGAGCTGCGCTCTTCACAAGGCTTAGTGTGGACTGCACATAGCAGTCGGAGTCTTTGGAGTCTGAGGCAAGAGCAAGTTAACTGTCCTCTGACTGGTCTAAGGCTCAGTGTGGACTGCACATAGCAGTCGGAGTCTTTGGAGTCTGAGGCAAGAGCAAGTTAACTGTCCTCTGACTGGTCTAAGGTCTGTGACTTAAATGAAGATATCTGATTAAAAAACATCCAACTTGTTTTCTACAAAATATTTCTGTTTTGTAAGTCTTCTGTTGAAACACCAAGATTTATTCCTAAGTTGGTTGGGTTTGGTATGCACTCACAATATGAAGATTTATGTAGATTTTTCTTGACTTTATTTTTTTTTAACCCCCAACAGGAAGGAGAAGTCTACGCCATTGAAACCTTTGGTAGTACTGGAAAGGGCATGGTGCACGATGACATGGAGTGTTCACACTACATGAAAAACTTTGAAGTTGGTCATGTGCCAATAAGGTGGGTGAAACATGTTTTGGATTCTTTATCCTCCAGAGCAGATGGAACTGCTGCACCCCTCCCCTCTCATCCTGAAACTATAATCTTTTGTTAGAGAAACTGTGTTCAAGGTTATTTCTGGTCCATAATGAAATTGTTTAACTATTTAAATCTAACTTCCAACTAAGGGTGTTTTCACACTTGGCCCCTTCCAGGCTTCTAAATGAACTCAGATCGATGACTTTTTGTGCATATGTGATCTCAGACCCCTCTAACGTGAACCGAACTGAGGCCACCTCTTAAGTTGTTTTGGCACGGTTCGCATTATCTGTGCATTGTGAACACAAATCGCCCTGGGTTCTCTTTCACATTTTGCATTGTAGACTAGCCTATTTTGTCCTAGTTGACTTTCCATTGCCCAAAGAGAAGGCATGTCGTTTATTATTTAAAAAAAACTATTGTCATGATAGGCATCGGCTAACAAGCGCCAGATTTCGGAGTGCAGGGGACAAGCTGAGATGGGCTATGAGACATACGTTCACACTCGGCATCATGTTTCAACACACCGGAATTCTCCTTTAATGGGCTGCTGTTCTGAGCTAAAGAAGGACATAGCAACAGTAACCAGGCCTACCACTGAATTAGACAGGGTGATTGGCTGGCATGTTAACCGACAGTTCAAGAGGATATTTGCAATAACTTCACTTTTATGAAACAAAATCACCACACCAATTATGGGTTATGATAATTATTTCTGATAATTGATGATGATTTCATTCCTGATAATGAATGAAGATTTGAAATTAGCAACTACATAGCCCATAATCCAAAACAGTAGCCTAAGGTCTGAGACCTCCAGAGAAGGTATAGTGTGAACAGGAAGAAAACTGAGGCCTCATCAGAGCTGAAGTGCACCAGAAAGCGATCCAAGTCCTCTTTCAAATGAACTCATAATGTGAATACAAAATGAACTGAGTACTTTTTGTTTTGGTCCACTTTCTGGTCCCCTTTTAGTAGACTGAGTTTGTTTCTTTTAAAAGGGACTTTATGTGAAAACACCCTTAGTTAGCTGTTGCTATAAACATAGCTATTTAGCTGTGAAAGACAAACTGTCTAAGTGTGCCTTCACACCCCGTGCATGTTCCTGTCTTTCCCAGACTGCCAAGAGCCAAGCATCTGCTGAACGTGGTCAACGAGAACTTTGGCACGTTAGCCTTCTGCCGCCGCTGGCTGGACCGCCTGGGGAGAGCAAGTACCTGATGGCGCTGAAGAACCTGTGTGATCTGGGCATTGTGGACCCATACCCACCACTGTGCGACACCAAGGGCTGCTACACAGCCCAGTTTGAGCACACAATCCTGCTCAGGCCCACCTGCAAGGAAGTGGTCAGTCGTGGCGATGATTACTGAACACGGCCGAACGCACGTACCCCCCCCAGACCAAGAAGAAAAGTATCACGCACGGACCCACTACTACTCCTCTCTCGCTTTTGGCTGGCAGCAAATCTGTGTTTAACAACCTCTTGAGTTATTTCATTCGCTTCAGCTTTTTTCCCTGATCAGCCTGGACAGAGGGAAATAGGATAACATGCCCTAGCGCCAGCCTGTTTGCATCATCAGATTTGAGACAATAAGAAGAACTTTAGTGATAACTTTGTCCGTTTTCATTCTTTTGCCTTTTGAGCGCTCTGCCAGGATACTTCCTCTCTTCTGGGTCGGTTCAGGTTACAAATAAACTTCTTTACACCTTAGGTTTTGAGCAGGATATTGATAACCTGTTCCAAAGAAAGGCTAGCAATTTTTAGACCACGACACAAAGGAAGCACAATGTAGCGTTTACATTTTGAATGGCGTTACATCGGTATGAAATCCTGTGTTTGGATACTTTACGGTGGATGTCGACTCTTTAGAGTCATTTAAAAATACATGTAATAAAAACAGATAAGACACCCTTTTTGTGTTTTTGTTTATTTTATGGCAGACTGAGATCTGCCTGACTTAAACTGCTGCTCATTTAAATGTATTAGCACAATGTGCTACTGGTTGGTGGTTGGACCATTCTGTTCAACCTAACATGTCAAAGTCAAGGCCCGCGAATGAATTATCTACGGCCCCCGGGATGATATTTGATTAGTATTAGAACCTGCCCGCAGGCCACAGCTGCCGGCTGCTGTTTTGCGCATCAATACTCCATTCCCCACAATGCAACGGTAGCCCACGAACTCACTGCGGCGCCGCAAGTGGGCCTCGGCTTCATTATTCATCAGTATTCAGTCAGGGCACATGTCAACTTTCAGCTACCCCCCTCCCCAATGCTGTGTGCCTGAACGCGTTCATTGAACGAAAGTCACTCGTTCATATGTATTTTGAGCGAACGTGAACTGAACGTACTGTATTAGGCTACTACTGCCTGATGAACGTTTCTGTGAACTCGTTCATTCTGGTGTCTGAACGGCACGCTCTTTCAGTTTAACTTCGTTGAATAGGATGCCAGATTTCTACAGAGCCTTCCACTCGAAAACACACCGTAAAAAGGCCTTAATATGGCAGCATGCAGGTCACCATTTGTCAAACTATGGGCCGCGGTTCGCAATGTGGACAATGGTCTACAGAGTGAAATTATTCCGGGGCCATCGTCTGATAATTTGCTGCGCAATTGGTCAAGGAGCCGCGGACAGAAAAAGAAAACAAACATTTCTGCAATTAGTCGGAAATACTTGTTAATTTGTTGTCATCAAACATAGAGGCATAGAATTAAGTCGTGGGATGAGCGTTTATTCAATGCATGCGTGTGCACGTTGGTAGCAAAGCTAAGCTTCAACCTATTGGAAGGCTATTTAATTATGAAACGACATTTAATAGAACGACGTGGATTTATGCAACTTCCATAAAAAACAGAGCACAGACTATATAAAACACTGTTTGGCATTAAGTATTAAAGTCAGCCAAAAGCTATTAATTAGTTAAAGATAGTTAAAGATCTCCAGATCAGTGATTTACTTATGATCTGCTCCGCCATTTACCATTCACACAAGCTGGTATTGTGTCTCCTGAATCCTTACATTCAGGCATTCAAATGAAATGTAATTAGCATATAAATATTCTATCAGTGTATGATGCTTGCATGAGGGAAACATCCCAAAACAACGGCACCCATATAACTGCTGTTGTTTTGAGAAGTATTTCTCATGCAAAAATGCAAAAACAATGAAACTATTGTAGGCCTAATTATATTTTACATTAGTAAAGCAGTACTCTGATGTGCATGTTTTCACAAACTTTTGTGAACAATCTTAGCACTTTAAACATTGACTGTTTTGAAGTGCATGTATAGCAATATAGTATAAAAATAATAATTGTGATATCATTATGATAATTTAATGGGGGGTGGGTTCATGTAGGTGGGCCCTATGACCCCAAAGTATGCCTTGACTGGGCCTCAGGTCAAAGAAGTTTGAGAAAGGCTGATGTAGACTGCAAAGCAGCAAGGAGGTATCATGATCATTTAAACTTTTTATGACAAGGTCGGTGAGGATGGGAAAAATCGTACATTTGAGCAAACTTTGCCCGCACTTCAGTCACAGTCATTATTCATTTAATCTTTGTCAAGTCTTGGTTTAATAGGTTACATGCAGTCATTTTAATATGTTTTAATAAACATTGAACCAGTCCGGCCCTCGGCTTGTAGCAAATTTGGTTTTTTGGCCCTCTAATGTATTTGACTTTGACATCCCTGTGTTAAACTTAACAGCACACCGAAGCCTAATGCAATGATCTTTAATGTTTGCAATGTTAAATGTATTTTGTATATTGAGGCTGACCTTTGTAAGCATGATAGTAAATGAGTTAACACTAAATAAATGGCACATGACATTTTATAGCAGCCTACTGGAAATTGTGCAGAAAAGTATCTTGATATTTCTTAATTTTCTACGTCTACTGTATACTCATCAGGTAATATTACTAGATACACTAGGTGCAGAAGGTGTTTTTTTCCATGTGATTTCCACCTTCAGTCTTGATCTTTCAAATAATACCTTGTATAAGCCGTACCATGTTAAACAGTTATAGGCTTAGCCAGATAGCTCATGTGGCTCTATAGGGGGGTACTTTAAATGGGTAATCTTAAAAACAAACTGTTTTGAATTTAGTGCAACTGTTTTTTTCGCTGCATGTTTTAGTAAACTTCATCTTACAGACCACGGCCCCAGATTGTTTCCGTCACGTGTACATTCATTTACAGCAAAGGTAGGCCCTCATACATTGCTTCCTGACTGCCAATGCTGTTTAGTGTCAGTTTGTAAAGTTTAGGCGAAGTAGGAAGTAACTATGAATCCCTGAATAATGCGATTGGTTAGGCTAGACCAAAGATTTCAAAGTGTTGGAAAGGTATCACAATCGTCAGTGATCAAACTAGTTTTGTTTACCAGTCTAAGGTGTTACCCTCCATACACATCATAATGTTTAATCACAGGTGATTGTCACTAGTAGTTATGGAGCCTCCTCCCTTCTAAATATGTGAAATATGATGGAGGCTTCATTAAGAGTTTCTTTGCATAGCTCTGTGTAAATACTTTTCTATGAATGTCATATTTTATATGAAAATTAAACTAACCTGAAAAGAAATCACACAAATGTGGCAGTCACATGGCAAAGAAAAGTTGGTTACTTGGAACAAGATGCACTCTTGATCACACTGGTAAAATTGAAGAAGTAAACGGCAGAAGTCCAAACTCTAAAAGCCTTTAATACTTAACAGTAGCAGATCCTGAGTAGATCTATTCTTGTACACAACTGAGCCAGATTGAACATATCGTAGTGCAATACTATAAAGAAAACTACACACAGTACATTTGAACTGACTTGCGTGAGTTAAAATATATCACAAAGTTACTACGCTTGCTTGCTATTTGCACGTCGTAAATTAAGAAAAGAAATACAACAAATCCTCCTGTTCTTTTGTTGCCATCAAATGATTTTGATCATTTTTCTTGATCGCAGGGGGCTCAGATCGTCCCATCAGTTTTCTACCAGCCTAAAGAGATCACAAGAGAATACAGATAACTCATCTGCACAGTCATTTGAATTCATTAAGTGCAAAAGGATCTGGTGTACTGATACTTTGAAGCACTTCTGTTCAATCTGCTGATAGCACGGAGTACTGGTGCATTTTGAAGTGGAAAACAGACCCATTTTTTGGCAGCACGTGTGGCTCTCTCCAGGGCTACTCTGATCCTCTCCTCCTGATGCTGTTGCTTTAAGCGGGCCTTCTCCTCCCTCAGTCTTGGTTAGTAGTGGGGGAAACAACGATAGAGAAATAGACATAATAGTTATCATTTATTGTCACCTTGAAATATGTGTTCACAATTCATAAGCTAAAATTCAAGGTAAAAAAACAGCACTGCTTCAATGTGTTACCTCATTCTGGTTTCCTTCTCTCTAGCAGCCTTCAGCATTTTCAACTTGTCTTGTGGCTGGAGCTCGAGGCATTCCAGCATCTCGAGCATTTTGTGCTCTATTCTGGCAAGCATTTGTACTGTGCTGATCTTACAGTCCACGTTCCCAACACAGCTTATGTAGACCTCCCTCACTTTTTTATGAAGCTGATCAAGCATAGAATCCTGTGAGGGGGTATAAAACAAATAGGTCAGATTTTTACACCATGACATCTTTGTATGGTCCATTTGTAATGGCTGTTAAATCTATATATTTGGTTCTTTTTTTTTCTGGCCAGAAGACCTGTTTATCAGCTCTGAACTCCCCAAAAGAGAAGATTTTTGACTTCAGTTGTAACTCTTGGGTCTTCTCCTTTTCTCTCTCAATGGCAGCCTGAATAATTTCAATTTGTTTCTCAAGTATTTCCGTCTGACTTTTCCTTGGTGATGAAAGATGCAGTTAAAGTGAGGAGAATAGTCCATTACAAAATGAAATTGCTCTTATAATAATTTGTCAACTCAGAACACTCACATTTTCTTCTGTGTCATTAGAACTTGACAGCGGAACTCTTCCGTTGCCTCCTCTGTCTCCTGAAAATTCTGGATGTAGGAGAGATTTTGTTCCTCCAAGTCAGCCAAGATATTCAGCATCTCTTGCGGGTCTGTGAAGTAGATCTCAGGCTCCTTGAAATAGTAATCAAGAGTTTCTTCGTTATGAAATAGTAATCAAGACAGGAATGGCTTCATTATGGGGCCTTCCTCACATTACTCATGACAGCTGAAACTGTATTATACTGAAACAAAAAGAAGGACTGTGTCTACAGGACTTCTTTACAATAGTACGTAGATATTAAAACAGTGCTGTAATCTGTACATCACATCACATCACATCTCCACACCTCCGGTCATGTACTCTACAGTCTTTGCTCTGAAGCTTGTCTATTAAAAATATACCTCATCGCTCTCAAAAACATCAGATTCATATTTTGGTTCCTCAGCTATTTCAGGAAGTGAGTTTTTCTTCCCTTGAAGACCAGACGGTCTTCTTCTGCAGTCAGACAAAAAATATTCTCACATATATGTAGAAATTACTCAAAAATATACCATTTATATTCACCAGTCATACACTAAAATAACAAATGTTCACGTATTCATGGAAGGTCTAGTCGGCATTGTCTTCAACATCTTTGAATTTTGTCTTGTAAGGGCCATGCTTGGTTGCTTATCCCCTGTATAAACAAATGGCACCGCTGGTCAACCATGTATTTACGTCCAACTCATAGGTGATTATTAAGGTTGCTAGGACCACCTTTGGCAGATTGCAGATGTTGGTGAACGGCCTTATCTCTCAGCCCAGATAACTTCACCCGTCTCCTTTCCTCTCTTTTGCGCTTCTGCTCGTCTCTAAACTCGGGCGGCGCCAAAGCTGTGAGGAACTTCCTGTATATTCCGTACTCATTTAGCACCTCCTGGTGCCTCGAAATGTCACTGACAGATAAACATGACAACAGTTCTTAGACAAGGTCATTCAACCTTTTAAATAAGACTTTGTTTAAAATGTGAGATATCTACACCCTTGGATTTGTAATTAAAATGAATATATGTTAACAAACCATATCAAACAGATTGGTGTAAAGCTACAGTGCGGGCAGGGATTTAATCTGAGTGAAGAAACTTATTTAAGGAAAAGTCTGTTCTCTTCACATTACACTAAATTACAGAACATAATGCCTGGCCTTTAAAAACAGCAAGACATGAATCCTACTTAAAAAGCCACAAACACTCAACCACTTCAATTACAATCGCAATAGACCCAGGAATCAATTCAGCAGCCAACATGTTAAATCAATTACATATGTTAATATTATTCTATATAGCTGTTTATTTTGATGGTGTAAACCTATATAGTTAGGGAAAGTTAGGCATTTTTTTTGCCAATCTACAAAAAAATGTCTTACCAATAGCTTTTTTTAGTATGTGTTCCTGTAGGGGTCTAGTAACATCTCCCAATTTATCCACGGCCAAATCTTCGGGGAAACGCCTGGAGAGCCAATCAAGTTTGGGGTGCCCAGAGGGACTGGGCGAAAATAATGAAAAACATTTTTCTTGACCAATATTAGCTTTTGAGATGTCTAACTAGGGGTTTTTTAGGGTGCTGAATCTATTCCAGCCATTAGTGACTCCAAAAAAATGACTCCAAGTCCATAAAAAAATCCATAAAAAGTGGATTTATTGAACAATTACAAAACAAAACTTCTTTAATCAGTTTAAAATTGAACAAACCTCATCCAACTCCCCTGCATCTCCCTCACTGTAACCTCCCTGTTATCATCTGGCTGGTTGATGTCACCATGACGGTTCCCACCACACTACACATGACTCCTTTTTACAGCACCTCCTGAGTGGCACAGTCCCCTGCACAGTTGCAGCTGACAAACTCCAGAAGGTAGTATGGGATCTGTTGTAGGGACTGGTGCATAACCTTGTTCTTCTTGTTTCTATCTGTTGTAGGGACTGGTGCATAACCTTGTTCTTCTTGTTTCTATCTATGGATACAAGACAACAAGGTTATGCACCAGTCCCTACAACAAATCCCATTGCACAGGACTACCTTCTGAAGTTTGTCAGCTGCAGGTTTGCAAGGGACTGTGACACTCTCAGGTGCTGCTGTAAAAAGCCAGGAGTCAAGTGTAGTGTGCTGGGAACTGTCATGGTAACTCCAGAACATCCACCAGCCACATGAGAACAGGAGTGAGGGAGAACAGGGGAGTTGGATGAGGTTTGTTAGCACCCCTAAAAACACCTAGTTAGACATCTCAAAAGCAACAATTGGTAAAAAAAAATGTTTTTCATTATTTTCACCCAGTTCTAGTCTGACCAGCCAGACCCACATCAAGATGTAGGGTCTGGGAACTCACCATTCGCAGTGCTCAATCCAAAGGCCAGGATAAGCGGTTGTCTTTCAAATTCCCTCTGCACGCAATAGAATAGCGCTACAACTCCTGAGTCCCATGCGTTTTTCCACCAGCGGAGCTAGTTGATTTAACTTAAAAAAAAGCTTAACTCGTGTCACATTCTTCACCAGCAGCAGCATCCATCTTCTTTGTTTTCAAGTAGCAGGGAATTCACACGGAACCGTCGCAAACTCTGCCATCATTATGTTAAGCCTGCCCACAGACTCTATACACGATGTGATTGGCCTGATCAAAGTTTAATTTTTCCAGCTCGCAAGCCAACGGAGAGTTGCTAGACTAGACTGGCTGCAAATCACATTTGCTACTGCTAGGGTGCGTCTAGATTTCTAGGCTAGCCCAGAGGGACCCCAAACTTGATTGGCTCTCCCGGCGTTTCCCCGCGGATTCGGCCGTGGATAAATTGAGAGGTGCTGCTACACACTACAGGAACACATAGTAAAAAAGCTATTGGTAAGAATCTTTTTTGCAGATTGGCAAAAAAAAAAAAGCCTAATTTTCCCTAACTAATAGCTGTTTCTTGAAGAAAGTCTTTGTCACAAGTTGGATCTACTAGTATTTGAACTGCTACAACACAGGCATTCTAGTCATAAAGTCTTGCAAAATGTACAATGTGTGCAAACATACCTTTTGACAGTCATCATTTCTGACGTCACTTTTTTAATCTCTGCGGTTTTCTCCAATTTAGCCATAGTTTCCTTCTCTGCCCTAAGGAGCACAAATGATCATTTTGAAAAAGAAAAAAAAAAAACAGAGAAAAGGACAGGATCTCAAATGGTGGAATAGCAACTGGAATACTGACAGTTTTACAGCCTCCACAGAACTTTGATCGTTTAGTTTGAGGAATTCCTCAAAGGCCACTGCATCCTCCTCAAGATCCAGTTCTGCCTGTTTCATTTTGCGCATTGCATGCTCTGAGTCTCTCTTCATCTTTCGAATGGTTTCTTTTTTAACTGCCAATGCATACTGTGAGGGAAATACCGTTCAGGGGGTGTTCACAGATTTGTCCAAAGAGAAAGTATGATACTTATTCTCCTCAGTCTTACCTGCGCTTGATGGTGTTTTAAGCCCGTCGACTTCAAGGCACCTAACCCTAACCTTAAAGCGTAACTTTCGCCAAAATGCATCTTAGGGTGTTTTTGTGAATGTACCCGAGTCCAACTTTTGTTTAAAAGCATAATTACATCCGAAGCGCCACTTTTAAGCTCGTCCTGTTGTCCGCTTTGTCGTTTTTCGGGTCAAATGGCCTTTTGAATGGGAATCATAGGGGCACTACTATTTTGATACATGATCTCGTCAAAATCACTATTTTTAAAACACTAAGAAGGCTCGACACAACATGAAACTTTGATCAAAGTATCATCAGTGTCTCTACACATGAACTCCAGCATTGAGAACATTGTTCGTATCCACAGTTTACTAAAAAGAAAGGTTTTGGACGCCCCTACGATTCCCATTCAAAAGGCCATTTGACCCGAAAACGACAACACGGACAAGTTTAAAAGTGGAGCTTCGGATGTTAAACAAAAGTTTGACTCTAGTCAGGACCAGATTTCAGGATTCTGTAACCCTGTAGGCATTTTTGAGGAAAAGTTGTTATACAGCATTTTTAGATAGTTCAAATTGTCCTTAATACAAATCCACAATATAACATTTTTTTTAGGTCCCCAGTTTCTCGGAATTTTCATTCAAAAATACAGTAGATGCCTTGCACTCAGGCAAGAAAAATACTGGTAGATAGGGTCAAATTTTAAACTTTTATTTATCACCACAAAACTTTCCCAGTTTGTCACTTACATTAAGACAAGTATTTTTTGTATTACAAGTTTTCTGAAATGTAATGTTTAAATATGCAAATGAGGCTTAATCTACTGAAATATGCGCTAATATGCATACATTTCCAAATTTGACACGTACACATTGGATGAAGCCATTTGAGGGTAAAAGTTGTTATACATGATATTTTGAAGGTTCAATGTCTCCTGAATATAAATCCACTATATAACATATTCATTAGGGTACCAGTTCTTAATATTTTGTACTGAAACAATATGCGTCTCAGACACTTTCAAAACACCACTGTATGAATGAGGCAAAAAAAAACAAAAAAACATAGATATCACCGTAAAACTCAGTTTTTGAAATGTTATTTTAACTTATTATTGATTCATACAAGTATCACATGACATTCTGCATTTGCAAGCAGCAGTTCATGGGTTAGGCTTACAACTGCAGCTGTCTTGCATCCTTTGGTGCAACCACAGGAGATAAACTCCTCACAAGCATCCGGAACCGGAGGTAGTGACATGAGTTGAGGAACAAGTGAACTTTCCTCCATTTTCCATCCCATGGTCTCAGGGGGTGGCAGAATTGGCTGCTGCATGTTGGCCTGCCGCCAGACCAAAGCCTGGAAGTGAGAACGCTGAATGTGGAAGTAGAGAGAATCTCTGGTTGGTGGCAGTCTTTCTATTGTCATGCCCTTCACAAACATGCCTACTTGAACGTCGTTGATGTTGTCAACATTCATTGCTCCATACAGTTTGCAGAAAAAATGTTCTACATTCTGAATGGTGAGTTCACTAAAATCAGGACCTTCACCAAGCCCCTTTAACAGATGATGATGCTGTACAAATACATCCCAACATGTTTTTTTTTGTGCGTCCAGCAATGTACGAAGTCACTTCCAGTCAAGCGCATGAAAACCTGGAAGCAGATCAAGGACCTGTGGTTCCATCTGCAAATGTTCCACTATGGCATGAACTGGAATGTACTTTCTGTCATTTGCTGTACCTGCCTTCATCCAGATCATGTGGAAATGGGCAATCAGCAGTACCAAGATGTCGGTGTCTCTTGCTGAGACAACAATATTTGATGCGTTGCTTCTAATGCAGTGAAGAACAATTCTTGTGTCTGCTTCTTCATGCTTGGCTTCCAAGCAGTCAGTGTTAAAGGTTGAATTAGAGGCTTCAACTCTCTCTTCATCACTGAAGCCACCTGCAGCAACTATGATCTTATTTGCTGGAGCTCCAACAATCAGCTGTTGGGATAAAAAGTGTGCAAGATCAGCCTTGTTGTCTGCATGAGCAATAAAGTTCTCCCACTTTGCAGGAAGAGGCAAATCTCTGCTCTCCAAGTCTCTTCCACGGTGCTTTCGTGTTCCACTTTTGATAGAATGTGTGTGGTAGCGATCAAACAAAACATCAATTCGCTGGAATTGTGCTCCACTTCTGAGAACAGGTCTCCAAAACTCTTTCTGCTTGTGGCTTTCCAATGGCAATGACCAGAGCTTGACCATCAATGATGAGCATTGGTTCATCCCAAAGGTCTCTGTTATCAAGGTGGTTGGGACATGGAATGCCAGCAGCTAGAATCTTAGTAAACACTGCCTTTGAACCTGAACGAAGCTGTCCATTTACATCTGCCAGAGACAAGAGCACAACAAATAGTTCATGCATCATAATGCTGTCAAGATTGACTGGGCGCCCTGCATCATATGCATCAATGTTTCAGTCTGCCTTGACAGTTTTCACCTTTCCAGTTTTTAGATCTGACTTCTTAACTTCAAACAAGGACGCAAACGTTAAATACTTGTTCTTTTTAACTTTGTCCCTGAACGAGACTCCCCCCCCTCCCCCAGATGGCAACAGCCTCTCAACAACAAATGTATCTAATTGACTTTGACCTTTCTGTGGTGCTGTCAACAGCTCACTTTCAATATCCTGCGTGGCCAAGTCTTTGTTTGCAATGTGTTGCAGGGTCTGGGACAGGTTGGCAAAGAAAAGGCCAAACCTCTGCAAGACTGCAAGCAAAGCATCTTCATCTGCATTGTCCCGTTTCATTCGAACTTTTGTCGTTTCACTATGGATGTAGTTATCCTCTGGTCCCTGGCCAAAAGCAACTTCAGTGTCATGGGCAAGACTGGATTGGAGGTTGAAAGACAGAGCCCACCTACTTAGTGCTGAGGATGTCTTTGTGTTTCCAACAATGCCTCCACCTTTCTTTCCAATACACCATAGCCACTCCTGACTATGATCAGGGTCCACTTGGTTGAAGCGGTGACTACAAAGTTTCCGGGATCAAACTCCGTTTTTACTGGTTTAGGAAGTTGGTGCATTTCATTCAGGTAGATAGTGCCCCACCGTGCATAATTGATGTGGTTATACCGCATGAAAAAGGGCAACATTTTCTGGAATGCACAAAGGTGCAGATCCCAGATTCCATCCCTCTGTGCAAGAATGAATAATGCTCGAGTTATGTAGGAAGCCTGATAATAGTACAAGCAAAGTGTCCAGTTGTGTCAAGCCGCCTTAGTATTTTAAAACTAGCCATTTTGATGCGATCATAGTAGTACCCCTAGCCTAAGTTTGGAAATGTGTGCATTAGCGCATATTTCAGTAGATTAAGCCTAATTTGCATAATTAAACATTACATTACATTTCAAAAAACTTGTAATACAAAAAATACTTGTCTTAATGTAAGACACCAACTGGGAAAGTTTTGTGGTGATACATAGAAGTTAAAAATTTTTCCTATCTACCAGTATTTTCTCACCTAAGAGCAAGGCATCCATTTTTAAATGATAATTCCGAGAAACTGGGGACCTAAAAAAAATGTTATACGGTGGATTTGTATTTAGGACCCTTTGAACTGTCTAAAAATGCTGTATAACAATTTGCAAAATGCAATTGATGCTTCATCCAATGTGTACGTGTCAAGTTTGGAAATGTGTGCATATTAGCGCATATTTCAGTAGATTAAGCCTCATTTGCATATTTAAACATTACATTTCAGAAAACTTGTAATACAAAAAATACTTGTCTTAATGTAAGTGACAAACTGGGAAAGTTTTGTGGTGATCCATAAAGGTTTACATTTTTACCCTATCTACCAGTATTTTCTCGCCTGAGAGCAAGGCATCCTAGCCTGGCGAGCCAGACCCACATTAAAATGTAGGGTCTGGACACTCACGCTTCTCGTTCGCAGTGCTCAGTCCGAGAGGCGGGATAATCAGTTGTCTTTCAAATTCCCTCTGCACGCAATAGGACGCAATAGGATATTTGTTTTCAAGTAGCAGGGAATTCAAGCCAAACCGCTGCAACTCTGCCATCAATCATTATGTTAAGCCCACCAAACGACTCTATACACAATTTCAATGTCCTGATTAAGTTTCGATTTCTGGAGCTCACAAGCCAACGGAGAGTTGCTAGACTAGCCCCCGCTAGGGGCGCGTCTAGATTTCTAGGCTAAAGGCATCCATTTTTGAAGGAAAAGTCTGAGAAACTTGTGACCTAAAAAAAATGTTATATGGTGGATTTGTATTTAGGACCCTTTGAACTATCTAAAAATGCTATATAACAACTTTTCCTCAAAAATGCCTACTGCCTTTTTTCTGAGGCCTTTTTTCAATGTTTGGTCCAGACTACTCGGGTACATTCACAAAAACACCCTAGGATGCATTTTGGCGAAAGTTACGCTTTAACCCTAACCCTTGCCTAACCCTAGTGCCTGGAAGACGACGTTGGCGGCTTAAAACACCAAGAGACCTTACCTGCGCCATGAACATTTCTTTTTGTTCATCTTTATAATCCTGTATGCTCTCCTTTTCTTTACAGCGGCCTATTAGAATGGGAATGAACACACAGAAGGGTAAGGGGTAATATTTCAGGACGTGATCTATAGTTTTTCGAAAGTCAAATATCAGACATTCTTGCCATTTGAAATAACTGTTGTCCATTTGGCTTTATCTCTTTTGGATTGGTTTGTTTCATATTCTGGCTCCTCTCTGAGCTCCCGTAATGGGGCAGAGTGGCATCTGCGGCGGTAAAGCAGGGTGGTCTTCTCATGAACAGGCAGTTTGCTCTGAAATACTTTCTCCTAAAAGACATCAGATGTAGTGTTATTGCTTCACTCAAACTACAAACAAATTAGGGACCATAAATGCATCATTTCTTGTCAAATCAGAAAAGGTTCTTGCTGCACCATCTCTAATTTTGATCAACCCTTGTCTACATCATAAATGGGTATCAAAACAAAGGCCTGTAAAGTATTTTTGTTCATATCCTATGTCTTCGGGGGGCACTGAGGCACAACTGGCTACAAGACAAGACATTACTGAGAGTGTAATAACTAAAAGTGTATAACTAAGGGTGAAAAAAATGAAATCCATTGGATTTACAAAACACATTAAGCAGACAAACTCTGAGCAAAATTTGAGACTGACTCTTTCTGGATTCAGTCTGATCTGACACAGAATGACCCAAATGCTTTGATCTGGGTGCTGCAGGGCAAGAGGCTGCAGCGTTTGTACCACATGGACCACATCCTACCCCAGCTCTCTCTGCCACTCATGTCCTGTCACTCTTCACTGTCCTATCTGAGGCCAAAACTATGTTCAAAATAAATAAATAAATGTATCTTAGATGTCCAGCGTAAGATGTTCTAATTTGAACTCTGCAAATAGAAGTAAATGCTTTATCTTATTTTTTGAGCTTCTGAAGCTAATGTGATGTCAAAACAATACTGATGTTAAGAAAACTGTGCAGTGTCCTGCCTTGGCTGAATAGACTATCTATAGCCTTAGCCCAGGAGATTAAAAATAAAGAAAATTAATTGAAGAGGAAAAAATTCAGTAGGCCTACTTGCTGTTTCTCATGGCTTTCTTCTACTCTTCTTTTGAAAATGTCAATATCCGTGGGAACAACAAATGGGTTTTGAGACTCTGTCTTCTTATCTGCATGGTGTACAATATCAACAAGAAATGCAAGGAAGTACTTGATCTTTCACTGACAAAAAGGAAGAATGTATTAAGCTTACTCCTATTCGTGTATTACTCCTGTTCATCTATGCATTTCTGGCCAAACATTGTCAAGTGAAAATATCATGTAGATGTTTAGCCTACCTGAAGCAAGGCCGAACCTTCTTAAGAGATAATTATAGTCATTTGATGTTGCTACAGTCTTCCCCGTTCCTGATGACAATGGCAAATAAACCAAATCAATGGTAAGATCGCTTGCCAAGCATGAGAAGGCGCACAATGTGTGACTTTTAGTGAAAATGACAGTAGCCTAACTTATGACATTTTACTTTGGCTCATGTTACCTTTTTTCATCACAGGCACAACCAGTGAGACATTAAAATGTTTCTTCATAGTGTTTTGACGTTACCGTTTAGCTTCCTGGAAAAGAAAAGTAAACATTAGGACAACAACATTAGCATAATCATACAGAAAATTGAGCTAACATTAGTGATTTTAGAGTTTGCCAGATAGGTGAATTTGACGTTCATGAGCACAATTCAAGCTAAGCACAATTAACGTTAACGCTAGCTGTCAACTAGCATAACTTTCTTACATAAATATTTCTCCTCAGTAATAAAGGCAAACTACAAAAGCATTCTAACACAGATTGCAATATCAAGGTCGCCTTTTGTATAACCGTCACTGACATGTGCATATAAATATTTATTATTGACAACTTTCCCGAACTTTAACCTTTCCCATGAATCGCTATGGCAACGTAGAATAAGGTCGAGGCCTAATCGAAACCAAAGATTCTAGAGCGCCACGCGCAAGATAATGATTCATCTTAGTTAACTATAGAATCTTTGAGTACGTTCTATGACTCTATGGGCGCCATTTTAATAAGCTCAGGTGTCGTCACAGACGCTGGCTACCGTGGGAATCCCATGGCGCTGATCCTAAAATGTTATCAATATTTGTTCTTTAAAGCTGTATGTTGAAATTACGAGAAACCCAATAGACCACACCATGTCTAGACCAGTTAAATATATTGTATTTAAGACAATGTCGAATTATTTCCGAGGGTAAATTAGGCTAGGGCACTGACATATGTCCATCATCCACCAAAACTAAGTTCAATAGGCCTATGTTTGGGATATAGCGTCGTTAATGTAACTTCGTTACTTTGTTGGGAAACGAAGTAGTCTAAAGGTAGCCTACATTTAAATTGCATTAATTCGTTACAGTTACTGAATAACTGTAACGTCCATTCCTGCATTGGGCATGTCGACATTAAACTCAACATTTCGAGAATAAAGTTGAAATTTAATGTCGACTTTAATCTCGACATGTCGACTTTAACGCCGCCACGTCGACATTAAACTTCGACATTTGAGAATAAAGTTGAAATATCATATCTACTTTAATCTCGGCGTGTCGACTTTAAAGTCGACATGATTGACATTGAATTAAATAGGCCCTACTGTTTAAACATATACCTACACAGTTTAAGCTAGGCCTATGTAGCCTACACTAACACACATGTTACATAAAAGAAAAATGGGCTTCAAATAGGTGTTATTTCAGATAGATTGCAGATATTCAGATAGATTGCGTCTTGTCTGTTAACTACTCATTGCCGTCATCGCGGAAGTGCTGTCGTCCGGTTATGGAAATACCATGCACTATGCCGTTTAGGCTAAATTGCTAGAAAAATATCCAATGATATAATGTTTCTATACAAAATGTTATTTCACTCTGTTTTACGTGGTTAAGGCCACTGCACATCCAAATAACTGACCTTCATGACCCACAGGCCGTCACTCTCCAGGATAACATGGCAAAACTCATTTTTCTAAAACTGCTTTTCCATGTCTCACCTGCAATATGCGATATAGGAGGCTAGAAACACAGGTATATCCTAAGCATATACTATTTTGACCCCGTGAGAGAATATATGTGCATGCACTTTATTTATGCACTTTTGTGCATATGTGTGCATGTAGGCTAGCTACATGGGGTGGTCGGAGGACAGCTTAATTCGTCCCTCCATAGACATTCAGCAATAGGCTGTTTTGCATCCATTACAAACAAGCAGCGTGAAAGTCTAGGATTGGGAGAGCGCCTAGTATGCCTCTAGTGCATAAGCATGAAGTTGAACCTTTAGATGAAAAACAACACTTTAATAATAGGCCTACAATAAATAAAAAAAAACGCTATGACGTTTAGGCTACTTTTGACCATTTATCGCCTGTAACTCCGTGATAAGGACCTAACAGCAAAGTATTTGGCTGAGCAACGTAAGTTAATATGTTCTATGTTTTGTCCACATGATATAGGCCTATGTCTAATCATTGTTGCACTGGAAGACTCTGAATCATTGTTGCACTTGTTGCATTGTTTCATTCGTCCTCCCTTTCAATCGTCCGAGCGGTCGTTCTCTCCAAACTAACTTTATTCTCAAAATGTTGAGTTTAATGTCGACACGTCGAGATTGAAGTCGACATGATATTTCAACTTTATTCTCGAAATGTTGAGTTTAATGTCGACATGGCGACATTAAAGTCGATATTACATTTCAACTTTATTCTCAAAATGTCGAGTTTAATGTTGACATGGCGACTTTAAAGTCGACATGTTGAGTTTAATCTCGTCATGGCAAAAATATTTTTTTCCTTCATGTGTGGCCCTAATACTCCGTCGTATGCAACTCCCCTAAGCAAGCAAATCAAAACGGTGGCTTGTGCAATACTGTTCATGCAGACTTCAACTGGCGCGGTAGTACACAACTTAGCAAAGTCAACTTGAATGTATCAGTTTTGAACAAAGTTAGTATTATACCCTATTTATCACAACGTTGTCTGTTGCGTTGTCAATCGCAAACGAAAATTTATTCAAACGGCTAAGGAATTAACTGTAGCTTAATTTGTGGAGATCGAAGAGAAACCATTTGTTTGACATAGGCCTACGCGTAGTCAGTCTTGCCCGTCCGATTAGAGGGCTTTCCTTCGTTTACGCTCACCATCTTAAAAAGACGCGCATGCAAGTCAACACTGCGCTGAAACCTCAAGAATCAGTCAAATCGCGAACAGCCACAGCTCCGTTTAATTGTCAGGTGTGATGAAATGCGTTCATATTCCACTTCTTATGTCATAAAAGTTGAATGCCTATGGAAAGGTTTTGTGATAGGATTGTCCAATGGTCAGTGTTGCTTCAATTTGTGTTTTGATTTATGCGATGCAACTGGGTTCATCAGTTTTGCGCAAGTTTAAAACGTTTAGCCGACTGCCTAATTTGTCATTTTTGTTCTATAAGTTCCATTTTTCATGTCATGAATGTAACATGCCTATGATAAGGCTTTGCTGTTGTACAAGATGGTCAATCTATTGTCTCAATTGTGATTCATGTGACGCGCACACCGATGCTGGGTTCATGCACTTGATCAGCCTAGAACAGGAACATTTTGGAGAGGGAGGAGAGAATGAACGCACGCAAGAAACACTTTTTAATTAAACGTAGGCCTAATTTACAAAGACATTGTAAAACACTGAAAGTTAATATTTACACCACGGGTCTCACGTCGCTCTCAAGCTCAGTCGCGTGCTGCCCTCTTTTGAGCTTGCGAGAGGCTTAAGATGCACAATTGCGCAGCCTATAATAAAAAGTAAATAATGCTTAATTAAATAAAGGCATGTGCTTACGCAGCCTATAAGTAAAGAAAAGACCCCTGCCATAATTTGAGGATTTAACTCAAGCAAATTGTTTTCAATTAACATATAATTGCACAAATTAAGTTAAACGGTTAGATTCATCTGGACGTGTTTTAAGTTGGCTGCAGCCTGTAAATAGGCTAGTGATATTTGAAAACGAACTTCTGTGGTCATATGCATTTTACATAGGCAAGCAGGACAATTTGGGAGTTTTTGACTGCATGGAAACGATACAATAGTGCCAAGCACGGTTGTGTTAGGCCTACCATTTGCATTTATTTAAGTTATGAACATCAGACGCTTGAGTGAAATCTCGACCTTATTAGTGATTGATAGCCTATCTTATGCGCTGTGTTTAAGCAGGCCGTGAACAAAGGGTTAACTTATAGCCTACAGGTAGAAAAAAGAAAAATGGTGATAATATAACGTTAACTAAGTTAGTTTGCCTGCTAGCTAGCTTATCAGTAGGCTATACAGTCTCTCAATGGGAATTTATGTGATATTACCAGTGCAATAGCTACTTCTGTCTAAATAATAGGCCTATTTACCTCTCCTTATTCAGTGTAAACTTGGAAAAAGATCAATCGGGCATTTCACACTGTCAGTTCTTGCAGTTCATTACCGAGAAGAAAAAAAAAACAGCTGGCAACGTTAAAAACAGCTGTTCAGGTGGGCTCATAGAATTGGAACTGTAGCCTATATGAAATTTTGCGCTGAGCTTATTAAAATGGCGCCCTGTCAGGCTCAGAGCGTACTTCATGCCTATGACGTAACTGATCTATCTTGCTCCGCTCTAGAATCTTTGATCGAAACAGTCGGCTGACTGTTCATGCATTGCAGGGCTAGGGAACT
This sequence comes from Alosa alosa, assembly GCF_017589495.1. Taxonomy (NCBI): domain Eukaryota; kingdom Metazoa; phylum Chordata; class Actinopteri; order Clupeiformes; family Clupeidae; genus Alosa; species Alosa alosa. The sequence goes on along the minus strand of NC_063199.1, from coordinate 33,397,780 downwards.
CTTGTAGCCATGCTGTCTTTTGGAAGGTAGGTATGTTAGAGCGATCTTGCTACACATTAAATCTGTAAATTATTGAAAACAATATACATACCCCTTACAAAAATACAGCTAAACTGCATTTTTTTTTCTAATTACAGTGCAGTAGCCTAACGTCTGTGTCATATTGAATTTCTGCAGTAGCCTACTGTAGTGTGCAATGCAGTTAATGTAGCCTAACAGGTAATCAACAACAATATATCATTATGGCTGATTCAGGTCCAGAATGCAGTGGTAAGTGGAAAGACAGCTTGCACACAGTAGCCTACTGACATACAGCGGAGATGGAATGAAGGGACATCCAAGCTCAAGCGTCTTAGTCCAGTCATTTTAGGAGAAAGGGTTGAACAAATTGCAACACAAGCAAACTTAACTGATTTTGTATCCTCAATATGTCCTGAGTAAGGGGAAAAAAAGCACCGAAGAATCCCAATAGGGGAAAGTTTAGAAAAAGACCTAAATATACATGCGCCTATACAGTATTTTTCTCATGCAAATAGGGGAAAAAAATTAACCTTCACATATCACCATGAAAATTACTGAGTTGATTACTTACATCAAGACAAACAAAAAATGTATTATAAGTTTTTTGAAATTGTTTGTTAACATGGGCAAACAGGGCATAATGTAATTATGTATAGTGACCCAAAACTAACATTTGACAAACAAATTGTCCAAGGCATGGAGGAAGATAATACATGTCTTAACTGGTATTATATCTCATCTAGAGGGTATATGCTTATAGAAAATATATAGTTTATGGTGTTTAATTTGTTTTCCCTGGATAGTATAGGCCAGGGGTCTCCAACCTTTTTGGGAATGAGGGGCTACCTGAAGACCCAAAATCATATGGAGGGCTACTCATTTGAAACAAACAGACCCTCACCCCTTTTTTGTTAGGGTAGTCCTCCTAAATAATAGGCCTATGTGATTTTTACTTTTAAATTATCAATATTCTGTAGGCCTATAAGTCTTTATATATTAAGCAACTGTATTTTCATCTGATTCTTCTACTTTAATATCAATATGCAACACTACCAACATAATTGTTCAGTTTGTCCATTTCAAAGTTTGCATGGGGAATCTAATCTTAATTTTTTAGCAAAACAAAAAAACAGTATATATATATATATACAATATATTTTTGTGCATTTAATAATTTGGGCTACAATTTGTACCCAATTCATACCCACCCACCTGAATTCAGGGGTTGTTTAAGTTCTGATTCCAGTGGACAATTCTGTTTTAAAATTTCAATAGCAATCACCCACACCACCATAACATATGTACACCTGAAATCTCTCCATGATCTGACAAAAAAGGTAATGCACAGTCCTGCTCAGTCAAGCATGCCACAACATTTTCAGCGCTATTATACGGCATCCTACGGAGGAGAAAAGGCCTGTGAGCTAAAGCAATTGTTTTTCAGGCCTTGAACAATCATGCAAGAACCGTATTTGACGAACATAGAATTGCCACAGAACATTTGCAAAGATATGCTTCCATTGGCTACACCAGACGAGCACGTTTTTCCCCTTTACTGTCTATACGTGCGAGCAGCGTGTATGCGCGCCGCTTCCGATGTTGTTTAAAGATTGAATGGGAAACGGATTTGGAGCCAAAGGCTAAAATTTAACGCAGCTACAATTTGTAAGGTATCACCAATATCAATTTAATGTTACAGATGTATGGCTACATACATTCTTAAAATGGTTCTGGTCTAGACTTAAATATCTATTGAAAACTTCACAATGGAGCGTGTTTTTAGAGCGTGATCTGCAGGCGACCTGATGGCTATTTTTAGAAGGTGCGCTGGGGGCGCCTCATAGCCGTTCCGCGGGCTACCACTGGTATAGGCCAAAATGTAGCCAATTTACACTTGATTCACCTTTACAGAATAGAGGGCAATGTATTGTGCATGGCATAGAGGAAGATGGGACATTTCTTAAATGGTGTTATATCTCCTCTAGAGGGTATATGCTTATAAAAAATATATAGTTTATGGTGTTTAATTAGTTTTCCCTGGACGGTATAGGCCAAAATGTATCCACTTTACACTAGATTCGCCTTTACAGAATAGAGGGCAATGTATTGTGCATGGCATAGAGGAAGATGGGAAATGTCTTAAATGGTGTTATATCTCCTCTAGAGGGTATATGCTTATAGAAAATATATGGTTTATGGTGTTTAATTTGTTTTCCCTGGACAGTATAGGCCAAAATGTATCCACTTTACACTAGATTCGCCTTTACAGAATAGAGGGCAATGTATTGTGCATGGCATAAAGGAAGATGGGACATGTCTTAAATGGTGTTATATATATACCTCCTCCGGAGGGTATATGCTTTCAGAAAATATATAGTTTAGGGTGTTTAATTTGTTTCCCTTAATAGTGCAGACCAAAATGTATCAGCTGTTCACTTGATTCGCCTATACAGAATAGAGGAGTATGTGTTATGCATGGTATGGAGGAAGATGGGACATAAGTTGATTGATGCTATATTTCATGTACAGTGCATATACTTTTAGAATATGTATAGTTTTGACTGTTCTATGACTTTGGTAAAACCATGACCCATGCATAGGCATGCATTGTTAATTATTATTCTTAAACTATATTTATTAGTATAGCATTTTTGCCAGATGTCACAACAATAGTCACTTGGAGGCTAACTGCAGTTATCCCATCTGCACCCTTCTGTCGAATTAGGACATGATCATGTCCATCTTCAACTTTGTCTTCACAATTTTCCTGCATTAACATACTTTGCTGTCCGATTATTGTTTTAGACAAAAATTGTGCAAAGTAAAGGGGCATCATACAGCCCCCTCTGATTGGACAGACAGTATATCAGTCAACCCCTGGGCAAGAGGTCAATTACTATAAGACTTGCAAAATGATGGACTGATACTTTAGTGTGATATACTGTATGTTTCAGTGACCTCTAAATCAGATTACGTAAACACCAAAACCACTTTCCTAGGCTGAACAATGCCTAACTATGTGTTTGTATAGATTACACATTGTGGAACACTTACTGTACATGCAAAAACCCACTTGGCTCTATTTAAAGATTCAACAACCATTTCCATTGATTCAAAGGGCCACAATGTAAAAATAGACACCAATTTTGCAACAAACCAGTCTGAAATAAGCCAAAGGAATTCACTCTTTGAAAATAAAAGAATGTTCCTCAACAATGCAAGATTCTAAAATTCCATGTTAAGGGTCAGATATTCTTTAGAATGTGTATTCTACAACATTCTAATTACAGTTTTGTCAGTATTTGCTGAAGAATAATGCATAAAACAACCCTAATTTTAACATATTTCCACCAACTGGATTTTCATGGTCTTTTACTATGGTGTGAAGATCACCAATTGAAATATAAAAATGTGAAAATAAATTCTTTTGCAATTAGTTTTGGGTCAGACCTTTGCCTGGACTATTAGCTCCGTTGTGGTATTTATATTATCTATATGTAATTACATTATGCCCTGTTTGCCCATGTTAACAAACAATTTCAAAAAACGTATAATACATTTGTTGTTTGTCTTGATGTAAGTAATCAACTCAGTAATTTTCATGGTGATATGTGAAGGTTAATTTTTTCCCCCTATTCACGTGAGAAAAATACTGTATAGGCGCATGAATAGGGTATATTTGGGCCTTTTTCTAAACTTTCCTCTATCGGGATTTCTCAGGCTTTTTTTCCCTTACTCAGGACATATTGAGGATTCAAAATCAGTTAAGTTTGCTTGTGTTGCAATTTGTTCAACCTTGACCCCTATTTTGGCTTAAAATGACTGGACTACTGAGCCAGATACATTTTAGCCTAGGCACCACAAGGCAGAGGATAAGTATGAGGGAGAGACTATAGGGCAGTTGGCAGACAACTCTCAAACACACCACAGTATCAGTCCCACAAAGACTTAGAGAGAGTGTGGACACATCTCAAACAAAAACCTCTATTTCTTCTCAAGAATTAAATTAAAGAGATTAAATGCTCCATCCCAAATGAAAATCACCAGACACTCAGTGAACTGTTATCTCAGAGAGTTAGTGATTCTAAGATAGTGGATGGAAAACTTGAGGTTCAGGAAACGAGCCGAGGCTATTACATGCAAGTCCAACTATAATGTTTTGCACAGGTCTCAAGGCAGCCAGACTGATGATCTGGACACCAGATGAGAGTTGGTATTTAGTGTACCATTCGATGAGCTGTTTGTCACGGAACAGGTGAAGCGGTTGAGAGTGTTGTACTAGCCTTCTCATCCATGCTGCCTCAACTTGTTGATGAATTTGCTGCGGGGCGGCTTAAGTTTGATGGGAGATGAAATTGTGGGGAAAGTGTAAAATTGAAATTGTGGGGAAAGGGTCCAAGGGTCATTGTTAGTGCCCACTGTTGAAAATAATTCAATTTACAGCAATGAAATGGAAATTCATGGTTATTACAATGCACTTAATTTCACGTTGATAAAAAAAATCAAATGTCTACTGACAATGTCTGACATGGACAACATTTCAACAGTTACAAATATTAAATGTGTTTTCATTACTTCTACATTACAATTCTTGAGTTTATTTGAAGCTGCACTGAACTCTCCCCCTGTTCTCCTCCGGTTTTAAACACGCATGAAGTGACCAACTGCGATCCATCACGAATGAGATCACCCCGCAAATTCACAAGGGCAAAACATATACTTAGAATTTTGTCTACTTTTGGGACCAGGGAAATAGGCACAACTTGTGATTAGATTTTAAACACGTTTAAGCGTCTGATGGCCCTGTCCACATGTGTTCTAACATTTGCAATTCTTCTAGTGGAAGTGACCTGTTCTTCAGTAGCTAAGTTTTTTGTGAATGAGGGTATGACTAGGTTAACTTTCTTTTCAAAGAGTATGTCTCTAATTGTGAATCCACGGTCTGCCATGACCTCATCACCCGGTTGTAACATTATCAATCCACATGGAGCAATACTTACAAGATACTTCACTATTATGGGAATAATAATGGCTATAGGACTCCTCTTGAGTCTAGGTTTTTGTAACAGGCTCTCGCTACAATCCAAAATGCATGTTGTCTTGGGGTATTTAGTTTTAAAAGCTAGTGGCATAGTCGCCTGAATTGTTTCCCTAGGACGCCAAGGGATGAGGTTTCTTGTAACTTCCTCCAATTTGCGAATCATATCAGAGATCCGAGAAGAGACAAGACAAGAGAAAAGACCAGCAAACTGTTCAAGCACTGAAACAAGAGTATTAAATGTTTGAAGTGGAATGCCAATGTACAGTAATGAGAATCATTGAAAAGAATATTATGTGCCTCACTGCACTGTGTTGCTTGATGACGGACTTCTTTAGTGTTGGTGGGCAGCCTCGCATAACTATGATGCAGTATCCCCATTGCAATCTAAGTTGACAATGAAAATCAAATCAGGTTTCAGGCCTAATGTTGAGCTCTACTACTTCAGGTGGCAAGGTAAGTCATGTTATCTATAGCTATACCAATACTAATTACAATTTTATGTAGAAGTTTAGGCACCCCTGTTCATTACTAAGATTTCAGTTTATCATCTGTGCAGACACCAGGGACTAAGCACTGTGACCAGAGGATCATCTACAGGCTGTTGTAATTTTTGCACCTACTATTGTATTATTGTTATTAGGCTATATAAAATTGTTGAAATTGATTCTATAAATGTAATTTCATATCTCAAATATCACTATTTGTAAAAAAATATCTAGAGGAAGTTACTGCTGGGCAATTCCATGCGAAAACTGTCACATCCATAACATCAACTAAATACCATGGCATTGTGTTGGCATTATGGATGTGACAGTTTTATGAAATGTGTTTGTGTTTGTGTGTGTTACAGAGAAGTGTGTTCAGTGGTGGGTCTGGTACCTGGTGTGATGGTGATGATTGTGGTGTTGGATGGTGGTCATTGTGGTGTGTGATGGTGATTGTGGTGTGTGATGGTGATTGGGGTGTGTGATGGTGGTGTGATGGTGATTGTGGTGTGTGATTGTGATTGTGGTGTGTGATGGTGATTGTGGTGTGTGATGGTGATTGTGGTGTGTGATGGTGTTGTGTGATGGTGATTGTGGTGTGTGATGGTGATTGTGGTGTGTGGTGGTGTTGTGTGATGGTGATGGTGGTGTGTGATGGTGATTGTGGTGTGTGATGGTGATGATGGTGTGTGGTGGTGGTGGTGTGTGGTGGTGGTGATGGTGGTGTGTGATGGTGGTGTGTGGTGGTGTGTGATGGTGATGATGGTGTGGTGGTGGTGTGTGGTGGTGATGATTGTGGTGGTGATGGTGGTGTGTGGTGGTGTGTGATGGTGATGGTGGTGTGTGGTGGTGGTGATGGTGGTGTGTGGTGGTGATGGTGGTGTGTGATGGTGGTGTGTGATGGTGGCTCTTTGTCTGTGGCAACTGCACTCTGAGAGCTCATATCCTCAGTGAGATATTACACAGTGCTACAATCACACACACATCCACATCATGAACACACTTACACATAGACATAAAGAAACACATATTCACACATTCAAATATCTTTTTGTTCCTACAAAAACAACTATTCATCAATTTCTCCTTTATTTCTGAGGCAATGTTATGTGGTAGAGATGGACAGAGAGTGTGTCTAAATATTAGTGGTCAGGTGTTGAGTCAGACAGAAGCTGTGGATCTGATCTGGCCTCCTCTGTGCCCTGATTGGCTTGCTGTGTTTGGAAGAGGGTGTGTCCATGGTTGCCGGGGTCAGAGGTCGTGAAGATCCAGTGGTTGCTATCCTGCTCGAACTTATGGGAGTCCAGGAGGGTGTGAGCAGTAATCTCGTACTCTTTACCATATGGTGTCCTACACACACACACAAAAAAAAACACACACACACACAAACAAAAACAAACACATACACACACACACAAACACACACACACCTGCTGTTAAGTAACATGTTAGCCATGTCCCATGCACATAAACACACAGATACACGCACGCACGCACGCACATGCACACACACGCACGCACACGCACACACACACAGAATAATGAAAACACAGATTCCTTCCTCACCACAGGATGTGCTTGTCCATGAGGGCCAGACACTGGTTGGTCTTGCAGTGGGAGATAAGCACCTTTGAGTTTGCCTGTTAAAAAAACACACACACACACACACACACACACACAAGCAAGGACACAGAAATGCAGTCAGCAATCTGCGATGACACAGCCATCCCATTGGAAATCAACAAGGACACAGAGATCCAATTGGGATGTAGCAAGGACACATCTCTTAGCTGCAGGAACTAGTTTTTCCATAAGGTCACGCCATTGCGATGGCGGTCAAGGTGAGTTAGTTTTTCCATAAGGTCACGCCATTGCGATGGCTGCCAAGTGAGCTTCTGAGCTGCTCTGGCACAGTGCTCACATCAGGTGATTACACATAAGGCAACTTTTTGAGCAATGTTGCTGGGCAACCACGTAACCAGTTTGAAGTGTTCTGATTGGGTAATCATGACAATTTCCCTACTGATGTTAACAGTTCTCCATAAACAAAATCAATGGGAACACATTCGAACCACAATACTCGGCATCATTACTCAGACAGTTGGCTGGAGCATCATTAGCCTTAGGTGAGCAGAATCTTTGTTTTTGCGCTGGACTGAATGAGGGAAAAGCCTACCATCACATTGTATTAGGTAGAGATGGCCCTCTCACTGGCTCACGCCACCCATGATTAATTACGAAATGTAAGGACAACCCTTTTAAACTGGAACCCCATTTCAAAAATGGTTGGGCTGGCGTGAACAATTTTATGGTTTACATAGGTTACTATGATTGCGTAAATTTAATTGAGAATAAATACAACATATCAATTGTTGATAAAGAGAAATGATTTTTTATGTACTGTATATTTTTAGGAAAATACAGCTCTGGAAAAAACTCATTCAAAATGTCACTCAGCAACCGTAGGATGACATCAGAAAAATGTGCAGTGGTCAAGGCTCCGAACCAGTTCAAGGAACGAAAACCGAAAACGAACGGAATTTTCACGAATTTTAGAGCCGGAAAGCGGAAACGAAAACAAAATGGTCTTCAACTGTTTCGGAACAGAAGCGTTATTCTGAAATCCACAAAACCGGTTAATAACGTTTTTTTCGTTCTCTATATATTTTATAAAATTTCACAAAAGCATATCCTAAGTGTTCTACTCGTTTGATTGTAGGCGAACAGCCTAATAATTTGATTTCTGCAGTTTGAAAAAAAAAAAAACGAATAAATGGACCTTTTAGTCCAAATGTGTATATTTTGTCTTGCTGTTGTAATGTAACCTATCCGTCTGCCACTTCGGATCTTAGGCCAGCTCGTAGCGTAGGCTACTGAAACTGATTTGGAAATTGTTTGTAGCCTATGCGTAATAGCCTATATTTTGCCTGTCCACGCCTTGTCGTTTTAAAAGTCGGGATTTGAAATGTTTGTAATTATAGCCTATTCTATGTAGAAGAGTTAAGCGGGGAAATTTGAGATAGGCCTTGTCAGCAACAGACAGGTTCGTTTATAAACAGGGTTGGAATTATAAGCAAGCCTTTGAAGATCTCCATATGGATAAAACTTAGGCTACAACCAGGTAAGGAGTTTGTTTAGCATGTATCCAGATATATTTTTGATAAGAAATTATTTATAGGCATAGGTTAGGCCTACAGTAAGTCTGTAGGCTATGGGATGGATAGCGCATCTGAATGTTTTTGGATGCCGCCTGTGATTTATTATTTTTGGGCATAGCTACGGTATAGGCTAAATCAAGGGGAAATAATGAGTACGTCTATTCTAAGGTAAAGTCCACAAAAATAGACTTGATAGGCCCGCCAAACACTGCGGAACTTTAAGAACGAACGATATTTTGCATTCCGAACCAGTTCAGGACCGATATGTTGGTGGCGGAACGCATGCAAGAACGAAAACGTTAAACATAGGCCTACCTGAACCGTTCGGAACGGAACGTTTGAAAAATAATTTCGCTTTCAAGCCCTGGCAGTGGTCTCTTAATTTTTTCTCAAATTCTCAAAAAAGTTGAGATAGGGGCATGTTCACCTCTGTGTTGCTTCACCTCATTATGTTTAACAACATTCTGTAAATGTTGGGGAACTGAGACCAGTTGCTGGAGCGTTAAAGGTGCTCTAAGCGATGCTGGGTAATGTCACTTCTGTTGACTTTCAAACAAAACAGAGAGATAGCTTGTTACTTCCTCCCCCTCCCTCCCGTGCTGCTCCCGTGCAATTGAAACTCTCCTAAACGTGCATCTTGTCTGTGATTTGCTGGAACAGTTTGTTATGTTTTTATGGGCTAGGTTTGCCCAGGTTGTTTTTGTTGCCGTTTTTGGAGCCTGGGCTGTCCACAGAGATCATGAGAGGATGAGAATCCTGGACTGCAGACAGGCCATTTCAGCATATATACTCTATTACTATGTAGCCATACTGTTGTAATACGTGCAGAATGAAGTTGGGCATTGTTTTTCAGAGAAATGCAACGTATTCCCAAAAAGCATAGGCTGGATGGCAACATATGCTGTAGGGATGGGCATTATAAGAAATAAGAAAATAGTGGAAATACTCTTTTCTGATTGGCTGATGGAGTGGCTATTAATTCTGAATAACAGGACACCTATGAAGTAGATCTGGTAATAAGAAGTTTAATCACTGTTCCATATCAATGCTTGTGAATTGTAACCATAACAACCATAGTAGGATGACAAAGTTGTAAAAGTTGTGAAAGAAACTGAAAATGTCGGCTTCTTTGTAAACAGAACTGCTTGTTTCCCTTGCGTGCCATAAAGGCATGACTATTGCCTATAGTGCTGTAAAGGGCATGACTATTGCCTATAGTGCCATAAAAGGCATGACTATTGCCGGCAGAGGATGACTCCGGATACTCATCCGTTGTGCCTTCGCCTCGTCCGGTAATTCTGTATAATGGGACACCTCGGGACGTCGTTACTATATTTTGGCATAAGTCAACTTTCTTCCAAGACCATAGAATGGCTCCATATGCTTTTCTTCAAAAGATTTTGATTGCTTAAGATACACCGTGATATTTCTACTCCTTAAAACAGCCATATTGATGTTAAATCATCTCATAACATTAATAAAAGTGCTGTAAAGGTACGACTATTGCCTATAGTGCTGTAAAGGCATGACTATTGCCTATGCATGACTATTGCCTATAGTGGCAACCGGGTGATAAGTGGGATAATGGCCGCCGAGTTGCCCCATCATACGGAATTAATGACTCTGGCAGAGGATACTCCGCTCCGTTGTGCCTTCGCCTCGTCCAGTAATTCTGTATAATGTGACACCTCGGCGGCCGTTACCCCTTATGTATCAACGCAAATAACTTTCTTCCAAGACATAGAATGGCTCCATATGCTTTTCTTCAAAGATTTTGATTGCTTAAGATACACCGTATATTTCTACTCCTTAAAACAGCCATATTGATGTTAAATCATCTCATAACATTAATAAAAGTACTGTAAACACAGTGTGAAGACAAGCACAGTAAAGAGTAATGTTTTTTATTTCTTAAAAAAATAAGTCTACCTTTTATAGAATGTTAATTTTGCACAAATATGCAAAACATTTCAATCTAATGGTCCACGACTTGAACATTTAGTTTTGGCCTGCGGCCCTCCAACCTGATTCATTTTTGGCCCTTGACGGTCAAACCATGCACCTTAGTCCACAAATTTAGACAATCAAAATCGTGTGTGTGTCTGTGTGCGCGTGCATGCATGCATGGTGCGTGTGTATGTGTGTGTGTGTACTCACAGACACTGGGAATCCTTCCTGTTCCAGTCGCTCTTGGGGGTTTAAGTACTTAAGCTTCCAGTGGCACAGGAAGCTTAGCTCCTCCACCAAACTCACTTCCTGTAGGCGGGACTTCTGTGCACACTTCTGGAAACTCTTTACATCACTGGCCAGGTACAGCTGGGGGCCAAGCAGCAGGGTTCAGTCAGAGAATAAGTACTTTTTAAAATGATGTGCATCAAGGGAGGGACGAAGGTTTGACTTGGAGAGTCACCCTCTGACTAGATAAGGAAACAGTTTATCTGAAAAATCGTTATGCGGTGGTGGATAGAAGAATCAGATTTGGTAAAAATGTGCCTTGGGTGATCTTAAGGAATCCAGATGCTAAATAATTCTAAAACAGGAAGTGAGTTTTTGAAGAAAGGAAAGATGCTGCAAATACAGTTGCCAACCAGACAACCTCAAAAGTGTTGAAGTGTCCTGCCCTCCAATTCTTGGCCACAACACAACAAGGATACCCACTGTGCATGGACGGACTAGATGAACAAGTAGGCTAGACCAGTGGTTCTCAACCTTTTTTCAGTGATGTACCCCCTGTGAAATATTTTTTCAGCCAAGTACCCCCTAACCAGCGCACAAGAATTACCGCTATATGCTTCAACCACATTTCCATCGTTTGAGTTTTGACAGTGATTGACAGGTGATGGCGGGTGGCATGTGACAGGTTGGGTCGAACCATCCTGGTATGGGGGGGACTCTGGGTTTTTAGGATAATTAAATTGAATAGCCTACTGAAATATAAAATTCATTGTATGAACTTATATTTTCCTGAAATATTTATCAAATAGTTGTTTTTAAAGTATTTTTGGATGGATTCTACTTTTTAAATATATGTATATTTTAAAATCTCACGTACCCCCTGGAGTGCCTTCATGTACCCCCATTTGAGAACCACTGGTCTAGACAGTATAATAAAAACTAGATGTCTGTGATGGCTAAGATACCTACATTCCACCAGTCCTATAAGCTATAACACAGAGTTCAACAGATGATACTGACTTGACCAGAAACGTTTCTGGTTGAACCTAATTCTCATTATACAACACATACGAGTACAAGATACATATTCAGATTTATTCATATTCAGCACATTCAGATGTCCACCTCTTTAACTGCACATATCACACATACCCCTCCGGCGTAGCCTACAGTGGTCCTCAAACACATCACACATACCCCATAGCCTGCAGTGGTCCTCAAACACAACACACATACCCCTCCGGGTAGCCTGCAGTGGTCCTCAAACACATCACACATACCCCCATAGCCTGCAGTGGTCCTCAAACACATCACACATACCCCTCCGGCGTGGCCTGCAGTGGTCCTCAAACAGAAGCTCTGGTCATAACGCAGTGTTTCACCCTTTGCGGTCCCGTCCACACTAATCAACAAAGTAAATCATAATAAAGTAACAAATAAGTGATAAAACAGACAGACAAACAAACAAACAAGACAATACTAATACTAATTTCCCTTTTTGTGTTTACCTGTCGATGATGAATGCATTGCGAACACAAGGCTGCAAGCTCTGGGCTCCACTCACAGAACAGGGTGCCTGCAGTGATTGGTTGTCGGTTTGCTGGGGGCGTGCCCTGATGTTGCCGATGTCAGTGATGATGCTGAGGGCACAGGGGTCTCGTGGGTCAGGCCCTGTCCTTCCAGTGTTGACCAGCATCACAGTGTCTCCAAAACGCACACTGCCCTGTGCTACAGACAACTCTACCTAACAGACACACACACACACACACACACACACATACGCACGCACGCACGCACACACACACACAATCAAACACTCCAATAACAGGGAATTTCATCTATACATGTACACACAAAAACAGCATACACAATCTCCTATCTTGTTGTTAACCCACTTCAACAATTCCAACAGACCTGATCATGTAAATTAATATTTGATCATCTTTCTCACTTCCCCCTCAGATGCTCTCTCTCTCTCTCTCTCTCTCTCTCTCTCTATAGTCTGTATGAC